>NC_045622.1:108266604-108573432 GCF_009829155.1 Mustela erminea | reverse complement strand
GTCCGGCTGAACTGCCCAGAGCTTAGGGTTTAAAGTAGCTAAGAAAGGTGGTGAGGACACAAGAACCCAAACAGATTGATTCCCAAAGATCCAAGGCCATGTTACCCAAGTTAAATCTCTTTAATATCTCAATACAAAGTCCTGATGCAAAAAGACAATGAGAAAACCCTGGGAAGTTGGGGGGAGGGATTTTGTAAATTCCACCCCCGAGCAGCTTTTCAGAGGCAGAGGGGGGCAGAGGAGCTCAGAAAAGCAGCAGTCCAAAGTGAGGAAGGGAGTGCACGGCTCCTGGGACCTGCCCCTTGTCCCCTCACTCCCAGCTGCTCCTCAACCTCCTTTGGAGGGGCTGCACCCTTTGGATATCTGCTCCTTTCTCTTGGTCCCTGGGATTCAACTAGCTCTGGCTTCAATCCCCTACAAAAATTCCTGAGATCTCGGGGACCCCAGCCAACTCCTCCCCTGCAGTACCCCCTGGTGGGGAGGGGCTGGGGAGCCCGTGAGAGTTCATGGGAGCACGGGTCAGGAGCAGGGGTCAGGAGCACAGGGGAGCCTCTGAGTCCCCTGCCCGCTCCAAAAGCACACAAAGGGGAAGGCTGCCGTACAGCTTGGGGTCCGTGAGGGGCTGGAGCAGAAGTAGGAAGAGTCCCACACCCAGAGCATAGCCTGCCAGCAGGGGCCGCCTCTGCGGATGCTCCAGGGCAGCACACACGGCAGGAAAGCCCATGTAATTGCAGAAGGAGTGACACAGAACCGGCCCAATCAGGTGTCCTAGGGAGGGGAGACAGAGCAGCTCTTGGAGCATCCCCACCCCTCTCAGGGCCCTTCCAGGGCTAATCACCCACATTCCTGAAACAGGAGATGAATGGCCGCCCACACACCACAGGGCCTCTGCTCCCTTCCACCTCTCCCACCTCAGCAGACTGAAAGCCCTGGTTCTGCCTGTCTCAACGACAGTGGAAGACACTTGGCGCTCCTACCACAAACACAGCATTCCCACTCTCCCACCCACTCCTGTGGGCCCGAGCTCCCCCGGGGCGGGGGACCCGTCAGAGACTGAGGACCAACCTGTGCGGATGAAGAGGAAAGCAGTGTAGGCACCGAAGACAGCTGTGTAGGAGAACTGGAACGCTGGAGACGGGGAGGCCTCGAGTGACCACAGCTGCACGCTCTTCTGCCCCAGCACTGCACACCCATCAGCCAGAGATACCCCCTCCCCCCTGCAGGCAGTGGCTGCCTCCCCCAGGACCTATGGCTGTCCTCTATGCCCCAACTCCCATGGCCAGGGGCCCTTCCCACACTACATCCCTCTGTTCCCGAGTCTTCCTCCAGAACGGCCTTCAGGGACACCCTTATACACTCAAACCAGGATTGCCCCAGGCAAGGTTTCTACGACTCACCTGCAGACAGAAAGATGCTCCCCACGCTGCTCTGTCGGAAACGAAGCTGCTCAAAAATGTGGTGAAAATGGGCTGGGAGGAAGGCAAGAACTAGGTTTCATTCCTCGACAACTGCGTCACAGGCCGCACCCTTGCTCCAAACCCCATTTCTGGTGCTCGTGCTGGGAGCATCTCAACAGGACTTGGTTAGACAAACTCACCAACTCCAAAGAAGAGTGGGCAGGTGAACACGGCAGGGCCCAGGCCCGTGCATGGCGCCAGCATGGGCAGCATACAGGCCCGGAATACCAGTTCTTCTGTCAGGGGTGCAATCACTTGGTTCCGTAGCCAACGCATGTCTGTGAGGCAGCGGGCCCAGGAGCGAGGGGCTAGGGAGGGGATCCAGAACGAATTAGTGATTAGCTACTGAGCAGAGATCCTAGAGGCTCCCAGGGCCCCTCTCCCACAACCTCTCCCAGGCCAAACTCAGGCATCAATACTCCTGAGAACAAAGAACAGTCAAGTTTTGTTACCACACCAAGTATAAAACAAATGTTTCAAGAGGACCGAAAAGAAAGGTATTAGTAACTGAGGCAGGATATCCTGGTAGTAAATTCTGGAAATATCAAATCAGAACTCAAGACCAGCTCTGATTTGAAGTAGTCAAATGTTAAGGAAAAAAGGTCTTTAGTCCACACAAAGTACTGCTACAGCTTCCTAGGGACCTCCATGAATGCAGAAACCAACTCTTAACAGGCCATCTGCTACATGTTAAGACAAGCTATAGAGAGAACATCTTCATCTCCTGTCCAAGTCCCACCAGGAGGCCGCTTACTCCCGTCTTCCACTGAACTGGGCTGCCTGTGCCTACTTTTTCCTTCAGCCCTAAGGACTCACCTAAGACAACCTTCAACCCATCTGTCAGATCACATGGGCAATCCATAGAGAGCTGCATCAGTGGGCCCAGGAAAAGGATCTGGAGACAGAAAAACGGGCGATCAAAGGAAAGGCTTAAGCCATAATCCACTGCCCTTGCTCAGAAAAGGCCTCACGAAACTTCAAGCCTCCTGGTCTCAGGATTTCCCACCCATCCATACCCGAGGAACAAGGGCCATCTCACAATTTCTGTTACCTTTCAGTCCAAAGACGGACACAATGAGGATTAAAAAAAGGGGGGCATGGAAAGAAAAAATCACATTAATACCAAGAGAAAAATAAGAGCACTCACCATGGTCAGCAGCAGGGGCAGCAGCGCTGCTGGGAAAATACCCTCCAACCTGAAGCCCATCAGGGTGAGCAGGGATGTGCCTGGCTGAGCCACAGGAAAGGAGACATCAGTCTAGCTCGCTCTCCCCTAGAGACCCCAAAGATCCTCCCCCTCTTGCCCTCTGCCCCACCTCCTTCGCACCTGGATGCCTGTGAGTTCTCTCCAGAGTAGCACGCAGAGGGGCGAGAGACTGGACACCACCAAGACGCTAGTGAAGCGCCGCTTGATGACGGCAGGGTGGTCCCTACGGAGGAAGCAGTAAGTTCTGGGGGCCCCCAGACTCCTCTGGACGGCGCGGCCCCGCCCCCGGTTCTCCCAAGCTCCGCCCGCAGCCCCGCCTCGCGGAGGCGCGGGTTCCGCCCGCGCGCGCAGCCCCCGCACCTGGGTAGTTCGCTCTTCCAGACGTAGAGGCTGCCCACGTAGGAGCAGGCAAGACTGAGACAGGAGAACACTGACACCCAGCAGCAAAGCCCAGGGCCCGGACCACCCAGAGCCGCCGACTCGGGCTGCCGCTCCGGCCGTGACACCGACAGCAGGCGCAGCCCATCCCCGCCCAGCGCCGCCATCGCGCCCGGACCCGCGGCGCGCACCAGTGACGCGATCCCGCTGGCGCTCGACCCGCGCCTGCCGGAAGTGCGGGGTTACGTCATCAGGCGGCGCAGATGCCCCGCCCCTGACCCCGCCCCCAACACGGAAGCAGAGGCGGCGCGCGCAGAGCAGGTTTATTGAACAACAGACAACACGCGGCGGTTAACCGCCGGCGGGTAGGCGTGGAAGTGCAGGGGAGTTGGGCGGGGGGAGGCACCCAGCTTAGGGCTCAGGGCCGGGATTCAGCCACTCAGACAGATTGGAGACCTCCCGCTGCCAGAGCGAGTCCTGCGGAAGGAAAGGGAGCCCAGGGTGAGGACCCACCGACAGCGGCCGTCTCCGCCTCCCGCTGAGCCTTCCCCTGCGCGACCCTCGCCGGTTACCTCCAGGTCGCCCCCGGGGCTCGCCCTGCTCCCGCTAGGCGTCAGGGAGGCCGCTGTGGGCTTCGTGCGGCACGCGGCGGCCTCTGACTGGCTCGGGCCCCTGGCAGAGAGGAAGGCCCGTGTCTCCTCCAGGCCCTGCTGGAGCCTCTTGTTTTCCACTTGCCCGCTGGTCCCTAGGCGAAGACAAGCCCACTTACTTGTGCCCACAGCCCTGTGCTAGAAAGACCCTTGGGGCAGCAGAAAGGAAGGAACTGGTGCCATCTTTCTTAGCCCTCCCACCTCAAATTCTTTTCAGTCAGGTTTGGGCTGAGGCAGCAGAATTGTTTGTCTCGCTTGGGGCTCACGCGCACTCATTCACTGCACACAGATTTCTGGTGGAGTTTGCACTGTCCAGCTCCTCCCTCCCTGCCAAGCTGTGATCCCCTGCCTGAAAGCCAGCCTCACCTCTCCCTTCATAGCTCACAGTACGTTGAGCAGTGCCCATTGGCATTCTCCCTGTATTAACTGACGGACTTGTGCAAATTTACAGTGAGTTTTTACCCGTAGTTCCTTCTGAGCAGGTCCTGGGAATGTAGCTCAATGAGCCGATGCTGCCTGACGCTCACAAATGCTAGGAGGGATGCAGAAGTGTGTCCAAAGCCCATGGATAGAACAGAAAAAGAAGTTGCTAACCATCCCTAGAGGTGAAGAAAGGTTTCCCTGAGCTGTCTGAGCTGGGGTTTAAAGGACGAATAGAAATATGGGGAACCAGTATTTCCCCAACAAGGGAAAGGAAAGGAATTCCAGGTGGAAAGATGCAAATACCCAAAACATTAATTAGTATCCCACATAAAATGCGAAGGGGGGGGGTCCCTAGGAGACGGATCTGAAAGGGTTAGTAGAAATCAAAGACTAAAAAATGGATTTTTACCTGTAGAAAGTAGACAGTGAGGAACTGAAATAAGCACTGGAGATGTATTGTTAATTTTGTATTTTAGATTTTCCTGTCAAAAGTGTGGCTTAAAATCAAATTAGAAATAGGAAGACATGGGGCGGCTGGGTGGCTCAGTGGGTTAAGCCGCTGCCTTCGGCTCAGGTCATGATCTCAGGGTCCTGGGATTGAGTCCCGCATCGGGCTCTCTGCTCAGCAGGGAGTCTGCTTCCTCCTCTCTCTCTGCCTGCCTCTCTGCCTACTTGTGATCTCTCTCTGTCAAATAAATAAATAAAATCTTAAAAAAAACAAAAAAAAGAAATAGGAAGACCTTGGGACACCTTGGTGGCGCAATAGGTTAAGCATCCCACTCTTGGTTTCAGCTCAGGTTGTGATCTCAGGGTCATGAGATCGAGCCTCACGTGGGGTTCTGTGCTCAGCGTGAAGTCTGCTTAAGACTCTCCCTCTCCCCTACCCCTGTGCTTGCAGGCACACACTCTCTCGCTTTCTCTCTCAAAAAAAACCACCACCAACAAAAAACCAACCACATGAAAACCTCAAGAGCCCCAGAGAGTGAAGGGAGTAGGAATGGATGGAGGCACCACCAGGTTAAGAAGTATATTTATGAGGTCAAATCAAATCAACAGGCTTTGTTGTGAGACTAGGTGTGATACATGAGAATGAGCGGCATAGTGAATGAATCTCATTTCAGATGTGAAAAACTGGATGGGTTGTGGTTCTATTAATCTTCCCAGAGAGGGGCGCCTAGTGGCTCAGTGGGTTGAGTGTCTGCCTTTGGCTCACATCATGATCCCAGGGTTCTGGGATCTAGTCCCACATCGGACTTCTGCTTGGTTGGGAGTCTGCTTCTCCCTCTGCCCCTACCCCCTGGTTGTGCTCTCTCTTACTGTCTCTCAAATAAATAAATAAAATCTTAAAAACACAGAGGATCCTGACGGAGGTAGGACCATGGGACCGCCACATGGAGCTGTCTAGTTAGCAGATAAATCTTCCATCTGGCATTCAAGAAAGGCCTGGGCTTGTCATGCCAACTGGTAAGTCCTGAGCCCAGAAGCAAGGTTCGATGCCTGAGATGGAAGAAAGCAGCTAGGGAAGGAGTGCTATACAAGCACTTTTAAGGGAGTGGCCAAAGGAGGCTGGTTGAAGAGAAAGATCAGAGGGGAAAATGAAGTGAGTCACCGTCTCATAGCGCGGAATTCTGTAAATAGTTCAAGCACGGTAAAGATAAATGTACGATTTGGTACTTAGGAAGTCTTTCCAAACAAGACCTTGCAGTGCAGAGGCCACAGAGAAAGCAAATGCCCTGGGTTAGAATGAGCGAATGGGAGGAAAAAAAGGAGAGGGTACAGCTTGCTTTTTTGAGAACCCTGGCTGTGATGTGATGGAGAGAAAGAAGTTCAAGATCATGGGAAATTTCCTTTTAAGTAGTGAGAAATTGCCCTGCTGAGGGGAGAGAACAGTAGAAAGACTAAAGGTGCAGAAGTGGTAGCAGATGCAAGAAGGTCCTGAGAGAGCAGTAGGGCTGAGGCCACCCCTGAGCCTGGCAGAGATGGGTCCCCGTTCTGATATAGTTTGGGCACTAAGTGTGAAGTAGGAGGCTAAGTCAGGAGGCAGAGGCTGGGTAGGTATTTTAAAGAATCAAATAGCCAGCGACGAGAAGGCCAGAAGACAACATAAAGGACTGCTAGCTGAAGGCTACCCAGTGAATAGATCGTGGATATATGGTGGCGTCAACCAACTTTCACTGATCTTCTTTAGCAGAACTGCCCATGTGGGACACAGGACTGATGGTGACTAGACTGCAGCTGTGTAAAGCAGAGCAGCTCACCCAGTCTTCCAGGCTCCACCAGATTTATAAATACCTAGATTTTAAGGCTTATATTGCACAGTGGAGAAAGCATAGCCTGACATTTAGGTTATCCACCCCCAGAGCAACCTCTGAGTCTGGACTGTCTCTTGGGAAACGGGACCGGCGCTGCCCCTGCTGGAGGAGACCAGTGGCCACTGTGGGAAAGTCTGGTATCCCCCTGGATCCACAGAAAGTGCTGGATAAAATGTTAATTTTTCCTTCTAAAAAAGAGTTCCTTTTTTACTACTATTCACTGCATATGTACTGAGTTGTATCCATTCTTTTAAGTCTCCAAATCTGAATTTATATGAATAGATAAGTTGCTTTACACAAGCCTTCACTGCAGCATTCTTTTCAGTAGCAACAGCCCGCACCGCATTTAAAACAAGGTTCAACTGACAGACTCAGGAGCACCTCTTAGGCCTAAGTCTGGACAACATGCAGCATGTTGTAGTTGTGACCCTGGAAAGAGGAATTTTACCAACAAAGTATAGGTACTACAGTCAGTCCCCAAATTCCCTCAAGCCGAGGTGCTGTTATGACAGTGCATCCCTGCTGGGATTGGCTCTCAGAGACAGACTGGACCCAGGCTACCTGGGTTTAAATTCTGGCTCTCCCATTTACTACCTGTGTGACCTTCAGTAATTTTACTGACATATCTGTAAAATGAGAATAGTAACACTATCTCATAGGATTGTTTTGAGAATGAAGAGCATTTATGCATTTTAAAAGCTCAGAGTCGCAGTGCCTGGGTGACTCAGCCAATAGAGCATCTGACTCTTGATTTGGGCTCAGGTCATGATCTCAGGGTTGTGAGATCGAGCTGCATCGGGCTCTGCACTCAGCATGGAGTCTGCTTGAGATTCTCTTCCTCTGTCCCTCTCCCCCCATCCCCATCCCTGCTGCTCCTTCTCCCCCCCAAAATAAATCTTTTAAAAAAAATTAAAACCTCAGGGGGTGCCTGGGTGGCTCAGTGGGTTAAAGCCTCTGCCTTCGGCTCAGGTCATGATCTCAGGGTCGTGGGATCGAGCCTGCATTGGGCTATCCGCTCAGTGGGGGGCCTGTTTCCTCCTCTCTCTGCCTGCCTCTCTGCCTACTTGTGATCTCTGTCAAATAAATAAAATCTTAAAAAAAAAATTAAAACCTCAGACTAGCGTCTGGCACCTGCACTATCAGGCTCAGATGCCAGTGGCTGTGGTGATTTCCAGCCGTACACACATCCCTCTGTCACTGCTGGATCTGAAGGCTGTGTGAGTGTTGGAGGGAGAGGGGGAAGACCAGTACAATCATGTCACACACAACTACCCCCATAGGATACATCAGGGCTGAGGTGGTATTCCACGCGCCCGAGTGATCTCCAGAGCCCCAAACAGAGAAGTAACCCAAACCAGGGAGAGCTTATCAGCACTAATGACAAAAGACACAAGGAATGAACTGGATTCAGGGCCCCGGTCCTCCATGTGCAACTATCTCTAACTGCACAAACTTCATGAGGAGTTTCTAGTTCTGTCATTCCAGCTTCGGGGAGGGAATCCCCCCCACCCCGCTGCTGCCCCAGATCCCCGCTCGTGGCCGGTGGGAGTCAGCCAAATCCCAGGGTTTTGCTGTGGTGGAAGATGCAGTTTGAAAGCTTCAAGTGAACATTTTTTACTCCTGAGCTTTGGTCCTGGGCTCACCTGAAAAGCTGAGACCGTACCTGCAAGGAGCTCCAGGCTGTTCTCCTGTGCGTCCTCTGTGTTCTCCTCCGCATTTTCCTCTGGGAGCAGCTGCTTTAAAAATCAGAAGTACTAAGTGAGTTTTGCAGGAACTTGAAAAAGCCCCAATGAGGTGAGTCGGCCTGGTGGCTTTGTTGACCTCCCAGGGCTGTCTTCCCTCACCTGGAACTCCCTCTTCCTTCTGCCTGGCTCCTGTGAGTCCCCCTCCCCAGCTCCAATCAAGGCTTCCTTCTAGAGTCTGAGCCTTTGCAGCTCATTCCAGGCACCCTGGGCATTCCCTTCCTCCTCTGAATTCCAGACACGCACTCACCGTCTGTCCCACTCCTTGGGCTCTGAAGATGCACTGCCTGCCCTTGTTTTATCATTTTTGTGTGTGTTTTCCACATTATTTTAAGATTTTGTTTATTTATTTAGGTATGTAGAGAGTGCACACAAGTGGGGGAGGTGTAAAGTGAGAGAGCAAGCCCGAAACAGGGTTCAGTCTCACGAGTCAAACGCTTAACTAACTGAGCCACCCAGGTACCCCATTTCCACACTTTAAATTCCTTGAACGGTAAGGCTCATTGTGCCTGTGTCCCTTTACAGCCAGCACAGTGTACCTTGCACAGGTAAGTGCTCAACATGCAACTGACTGGGGTCAAACCTGGAAAGCCAAAGGGCACATTCTGTGGTCCTCTGTAGCCTTTCAGAGCCCTGCCACACTTGGTTCGATTTGGACAGAGAAAAGTTCTAAGATCAGCCCAACTCTCCTAGCTTCCTGTCTTTCAAGAATACAAGTACATAAAAAGAGACTTCCTGTCTTTAAAAATTAAAAACTTTGGGCTTCAAAGGGTGCTATGAAGTGAAAACTCAATTCACAAGATGGAAGAAAATATTCACAATTCACATCTGATAAGGGTGTTGTATCCAGAATAAAGAACTCTTATAATTCAACAATAAAATAACAGCCCAATTAAAAATGGGTTTGGGGGGACGCCTGGGTGGCTCAGTTGGTTGGACGACTGCCTTCGGCTCAGGTCATGATCCTGGAGTCCCGGGATCGAGTCCCACATCAGGCTCTCAGCTCCATGGGGAGTCTGCTTCTCTCTCTGACCTTCTCCTCGCTCATGCTCTGTCTCACTTTCTCTCTCTCAAATAAATAAATAAATATTTTTTTAAAAAATGGGTTTGGGGCACTTGGGTGGCTCAGTTGGTTAAGCATATGCCTTCGGCTCAGTTCATGATCCCAGGGTCCTGGGAGCAAACCCCACCTTGCATGAGGCTCTGTGCTCAAGGGAGAGCCTCTCCCTCTGCCTGCCACTCTGTCTACTTGTGTGCTTTCTCTCTCTCCTGGTGTCAAATAAGTAAATATTTTTTAAAAAATTTTATTTATTTGACAGACAGAGATTACAAGTAGGCAGAGAGGGAATCAGAGAGAGGAGGAAGCAGGCTCCCCACTGAGCAGAGAGCCCCATGCGGGGCTCGATCCCAGAACCCTGGGATCATGACCTGAGCCGAAGGCAGAGGCTTTAACCCACTGAGCCACCCAGGTGCCCCAAATAAGTAAATATTTTTTTTAAAAAATGAGTTTGATAGGGATGCCTGGGTGGCTTAGTCGGTTGAGTGGCTGCCTTCGGCTCAGGTCATGATCCCAGAGTCCTGGGATCGAGCCCCATATCAGGCTCCTTGCTCCGTGGGGAGCTTGCTTCTCCCTTTGCCTGCCACTCTGCCTGCCTGTGCTCTCTCTATCTCCCTGACAAATAAATAAATAAAATTTTTTTAAAAAATTAGTTTGATAGATTTGGAGACCCTTCTCCCAAAGGAGATACAAATGGCCAACAAACCCATGAAAAGATGCTCAACATCATTATTCATTAGAGAAATGCAAATCAAAACCACTATGAGATACTTTACACCCAGCAGGATGGTAGTAATAATAACAACAACAGTAGTAACAGGCCGCACCAGGAGGATGTGGAAAAACTGGACCCGTTACACACTGCTGGTGGGAAAGTAAAATGGCCAGTTTGGAAAATAGTATGAAAGTTCATCAAAAAGTTAAACATAGTGGGGCGCCTGGCTGGCTCAGTCGGAAAAGCATGTGACTCTTAATCTCAGGGTTGTGAGTTTGAGCCCCACGTTGGGTGCAGAGATTACTTAAAATCTTTTTAAAAAAAAAAAAAAAAAAGTAAAATCTTTAAAAAAGAAAAAAAGTTAAACATAGGGTTATCTACAACCCAGCAATTCTACTACGAGATATATAACCAAGAGTATTGCAAACATATGTCCACCTGTAAATGTTCCCAGGGTTATACATAATCACCCAAAGTGCAAATAACACAAATACTCATCAACTGATGAATGGACAGAAAATGTGGTATATCCATACAAAAGGATATTTATTCAACCATAAAAAGGAAACACTATCACATGTTAAAACATGGATGAATCTTAAAAACATTTTGCTTAGTGAAAGAAGCCAGACACAAAAGGCTACTTATTATGTGATCCATTTACATGAAATATCCAGAGTAGGCACATCAATGGAGACAGACGGTAGACTAATGGTTGCCAGAGGTTGGGAGGAGGGGAAATTGGGACTGACTACAAATAGGTACAGGGTTTCTTTTTGGCATGATGGGGATATTGCAGAATTTAGTGGTGACTGTTGCACAACACAGTGAATATATTTTTTTAAATGGTAGATTTTATGGTATGTGAATTGTAACTCAATAAAAAAAAAACTCATCATGTATTATTTACTAAAACTTCTAAGTACTTTCCAAGGAACACAGAAGGGTAAAGATGGCTCCGATGGTGTGAAAAAAGAAACAGCACTAAAACAATTTCCATTTTTAAGAAATTCTTTGAGAGAAAGTTTATTCTTTTATTTCATTGTTGTCTGGAAAATCTCATGCAATAGACAAAACCTTTCTCCTATCCTAAAACAAGTGTCACCAAGGAAAAACCCACTCTCAATATATAGCCCTCAGCCTTAGAGGAATCTTGCACACTCTTCCTTCATCGTCAGTTCCCCCAAATGAGACAGCCGGATCTCTGGGATATACCTCCTTGGATTTAACACCAAGACATTTGATTCTGGTCTTACCCCACCCCCCTCCCGGAAGACAATAACTTTCCTAACAACTACTTCCCTGCTACTGTTCTTATTTATTAGGGACTTATGTTCTCAGCTGCTACACACATCTGTGATACTAGCCCTGGAGAACTACCTTGTTCCTTCATGGCCCAATGTCGTATGTTCCAACACCCAGCTTATAAATCTCCACTCTGGCATGGGCTTCTCTTAAATATATTCTATAAAACTCTAAACACATATTCTCTCATTTCTTCTACTTCTCCATAAACTATATAATAGTCAGATTGTCTTATTCTATATTATTGAAGAGTTCAGCTTTTCTACTTTATCTGTTTAAAAGTGGAAACTGAGGGACTGGTCCAGAGGTAAAAGAATTTGACCTATCACCATTGATCTTGTAGTTTTTAGCTAAAGCCACTGGGTGCCACTCTTGTGCCACTAACAAGTTACTTATCACTAAAAGGACATCACCAGAAGGAAAACAGTAATGATCTTGAGTGCAGAAGCAGAGGATCTGCTCACAAGTGCCTCTGATCACTCATCTTCCCTGGGCTATATGGTGTGGAACATTCCAGTACCAGTCCTATATGGTAACAACGTTGCTAGGCTTTGAAACTAGGAGACCTCAGTGCAAAGCCTAGCCTTGACATTTGCTATGTCAGCCCAAGCAAATTAGGAAAGTTCTCTAACCAGTTTCTTCATCTATAAAATGGGAAAACTACAACCTATTTTGTAGGATCTTTTTGATATTAAAGTGGAAATCTTGACACAGATTAAGAATTCAATGAATATTCCTTCCTTCCAAGACCTAGTACTGGGTAAGACCTTGAGTTCACTAGCCATCTGCCAAATTAATTGGGCTATGAATGGCCCTGAGGCTATGAACCATCACTATGGTAACAGAATGGGGGCAAAAGAGGTCAGATAATTTCCTTTTGAGATCTCACTGGGATATCAGAGAGGCCCAAGCAAAAGGTCTTCACAGGACGAAACATCTAGATCCTACCCATATATCTTTGGTCCTATGATAATGGCACATGCTTATCCCTAGAAATCTGAAGGAGTGGATGGCTGTAGTGAATGGAACAGTGGCTCCTAAAAAAGTATATCCAAGTCTTGACCCCCAGAACCTATAAATATGACCTTATTTGGGAAAAAGGTCTTTTTAAAAGTAATTAACGATCTCAAGATCATGATGGATTAAGAGTAGGCCAAAAATCCAATGACAGGTCTTATAAAAGAGGCAGAGGGAAATTTGAGAGACATAGGAAAAAGGCCCTGTGTTGAAGATGGAGGCAGAGACTGGAGTGTTGTAGATACAAGGCAAGGAGCACTGAGAGCCAACAGAAGCTGGTAGGGGAATGGAAGGATTCCAAGGGAGCACGGTTTCCTAAAACCTTGATTTGAGACGACTTCTTCTTCTTCTTCTTCTTCTTTTTTTTTAAATAGGCTCCATGCTGGACTTGAGATCAAGACCTGAGGTGAGATCAAAAGACTCCAAAGCCTAACCAACTTAGCCACCCATGTGCCCCTATTTCAGACTTCTGGACTCCAGAACCGTGAGATAATAAATTTTGGTGTTTTTAAACCATTAAGTTTGTGGAAATTAGTTTGTTCAACTTTGTGGGCATCAACTTTCCAAGTTGGAGTGAAATCAGCGAGAGTACTTGCAGTGAACTAGCTGAAGGGAATGGCAGATGCATTCCGAGGAACAGGCTTCCTAGAAGGTACAGAAAAGTTGTGGTAAAAGGAGCATTCATAGGGATTTCACTCCCATCCTCTAGCCTTTCTAACTACAAAGCAGAGGAGGATAAGCCAGTTGATGAGATTCTGTGATCCTTGGCTGTGATCCTAGGCACCTAAACACCTCCATCCAAATCAGGCAAACTAAAGTAGAAGAGAGAGAGAAGTAGTAGAAGTGCAAAAGGGCCTATTATTTTGTCAGAAAGAGTATCTGTAATTTTGTATAGCAACTTTATTGGAATATAACTTACACAGTTATGGTAAGCTGCATTTATATTAAATGTACAATTATGTAAGTTTGGGCATACATACATATTTGGGCATATATACATACTTTTTGATCATCCCAATCAAGGTAATGAATACATCCATTATCCTCAAAAGTATCCTCTGACCTTCATAATCATTCCCTTAAACTCTTATATTTCCTATCTTTAAGCAACCACTAATTTGTAGGTAAAGATTAGTTGGCATTCTAAAAAAAAAATTTATTTTTAGATTTGTTTATGACAGAGAGGGATAGCAAGAGAGGGAACACAAACACAGGGGAGCCGGAGAGGGAGAAGCAGTCTCCCCGCTGAGCAGAGAGCCTGATATGGGGCTCGATCCCAGGACGCTGGGATCATGACCTGAGCCAAAGCCAGACACTTAATGACTGAGCCACCCAGGCGCACTGAAGAATTTTATATAAATGCAATCCAATAGTATGTACTCTTGTATTTCAGGGATGCCCCCCCCCACCCCAGCTGCTATTACACCTAATCCAGTATTTCAAGGGTTTTCATTTAGCATGGCTGTTTAGAGACTCACTCATGCTACTGTGTATACCAACAGTTCATTCCTTTCATTGCGGAGTAGTATTCCATTGAATGAACCATTTACTTCCATTTACCTACTGACACTGGGTTGCTTCCAGTTTGGGGTTATATGACAGAGGTGCCATGAACATTAGTATATAAATTTTTGTGTGGACATATAGGTTTTCATTTCTCTTGGGTTAATACTTAAGAGTAGAATGGATGGATCATATGTATATACTTAACTTTTTAAGAAGCTGCCAAACTTCTCCAGAGTGATTGTACAGCTTTTTCTTCCTACAGACAGGGTGCAAGAGTTCAGTTCCTCCGTATCCTGGCCGATACCTGGTATGGTCAGTCTCTTTATACCAAGTAGGTGTGAAGTTACGCTTCTGACTTGCATTTTCCCTCATGACTAATGTTAAGGATCTTTCTTCTTTTGTATCTTTTGTGAAATGTGTGTTCAAATCTTGTGCCCATTTAAAAAACTGGGTTGTTTTCTTATGCTTAAGTTTTGAGAGTTTTAAAATATTCTCAATATTAAGGTAAAGCTTTTAACTAAAAATCCAATCTCTTTAATAGACATAGGTGTAACAGACCAGGTATATAGAGCTATTGCTTTTTTTTTTTTTTTTTTTTAAGATTTTATGTATTTGAGAGAGAAACCATGTGCATGAGCAGGGAGAAGGGCAGAGTGGGAGGGGAAGGAGGAGGGGCAGACGGAGAGGGAGAAGCCAAAACTCTACTGAGCAGGGAGCCCAATAAGGGGCTCACTCCAGGATCCTGGGATCATGACTTCAGCTGAAGGCACTTGCCTAACCTACTGAGCAACCTAGCTGCCCCTAGAGCTGTTTCTTCTTGAGTGAACTTTAGTAATTTCTGTCCTTCAGGGAACTTGTCCATTTGATCTAAGTTGTCAAATTTACTGATACAATATTTAAAATTTAACATGATGACATTCAACACTGCTCATAATAACCCTTGATAATCCTTTTAATATCTGAGATGTCACTTCTCTAATTTCTAATAGTAGAAATTTGTGTCTTCTGTGGTCTAAAAATATAATGGAATACTATGCAGCCATCAAAAGAAATGAAATCTTGCCATTTGCAACAATGTGGATGGAACTAGATGGTATTATGCTGAGCAAAATAAGTCAATCAGAGAAAGACAGTTATCATATGATCTCTCTGATATGAGGAATTTGAGAGATAGGGCAGGGGGTTGTGGGGGGTAGGAAAGGAAAAGATGAAACAAAATGGGATCGGGAGGGAGACAAACCATAAGAGACTCTTAATCTCACGAAATAAACTGGAGGTTGCTGGGGGGTGGGGAGTTAGGGATAGGGTGGCTGGGTTATGGACATTGGGGAGGTTATGTGCTATGGTGAGTGCTGTGAAATGTATAAGCCTGATGATTCACAGACTTGTACCCCTGGGGCAAATAATAGATTATATGTTAATTTTTTAAAAGATATGAAAAAAAAAAGAAATTTGTATCTTCTTTTATCCTGATTAGTCTGGTTAAATGTATGTCAATTTTATTAATATTCTCAATAAACCACCTTTAAATCCTCATTGATTTTTCCCTGCTGTTTTTCTGTTTTCTATTTTACTGACTTCCACTCTGACTTTATTATTTAATTTCTTCTGTTTGTGTGTAATTTGCTCTTCTTGTTTTAGTTTAAGTTGGAAGCTAAGACCATTGATTTGGGAACTTTTCCTTTTCTAACATAGGCATTTTTCTCTCTAAGTATTGCTTTAGAGAGAGCTCACAGATTTTGATAATTTGCATTTCCATTTAAATTATTTTTTACTTTCTCTTTTGCTTTTGTGTTTGATGCATGGGTTATTTATAAGTGTGTCATTTAATTTCCAGATATTTGTAATTTTCTAGATATCATTCTGTTACTGATTTTACTTAAATCCAACTGTGGTCAAAAACATACTTTATATGACTTGAATTCTTTTACGTTTATTGAGATGTATTTAATGGCTCAGAATATGGTTTACCTTGTTAAATGTCCCTTTTGTACTTGAGAAAAATATTCTGCTGTGGTTGGGCAGGACGTTTTTATGAATATAAGTTAGGTGAAGTTAATTCATAGTATTACTTAGGACTTCCACAGACTTACTGATTTTCTGTCTACTTTATCAATTATTAATGGAAGTATGTTGAAATTCCCAAATATAATTGTGAATTTGTGGGGCGCCTGGGTGGCTCAGTGGTTTAAGCCTCTGCCTTCAGCTCAGGTCATGATCTCAGGGTCCTGGATTGAGCCCCGCATCAGGCTCTCTGCTCTGCAGGGAGTCTGCTTCCCCCTCTCTCTGCCTGCCTCTCAGCCTACTTGTGGTCTCTCTCTCTCTCTGTCAAATAAATAAATAAAATCTTTTAAAAAAATTGTGAATTTGTCTATTTCTTCTTACAATAATTCTATTCTTCATTTATTTTAAAGTTCTCTCAAAAGTTTCATGAGGAGTGCCTGGGTGGCTCAGTGGGTTAAAGCCTCTGCCTTGGGCCCAGGTCATGATCTCAGAATCTTGGGATCAAGCCCCACATTGGGCTCTCTGCTGAGCAGGGAGCCTGCTTCTCCCTCTTTCTCCACCTGCCTCTCTACTTGTGATCTCTCTCTCTGTTAAATAAGTATCTTTAAAAAAGAGTTTCATGAACATTTGGGGCCATTATCTTCATTACACTGTATACACTGTATTGTATTCATCATTATGAAATGGCCCTCTTTATCCCTAGTAATATTGTTTGCTCTGAAATCTGTTTTATAGCCTTTTTGATGTTTTTTTTTAAGATTTTATATATATATATATATTTTTAATTTTTAATTTTTTATAAACATATATTTTTATCCCCAGGGGTACAGGTCTGTGAATCACCAGGTTTACACACTTCACAGCACTCACCAAAGCACATACCCTCCCCAATGTCCATAATCCCACCCCCTTCTCCCAAACCCCCTCCCCCCAGCAACCCTCAGTTTGTTTTGTGAGATTAAGAGTCACTTATGGTTTGTCTCCCTCCCAATCTCATCTTGGTGATGCAACATGGGGGCTTAAGTGGGTAGGAGAAGAATAAATGAAATAAGATTTTATATATTTATATGACAGACAGAGATCACAAGTCGGCAGAAAAGCAGGCAGAGAGAGAGAGAGAAAAGAAGAAGCAGGCTCCCCACTGAGCAGAGAGCCCGAAGCGGGGCTCGATCCCAGTACCCTGAGATCATGACCAGAGCTAAAGGCAGAGGCTTTAACCCACTGAGCCACCCAGATGCCCCTCAATGCTTTTTTTTTTTTGCAGATTTTTTTTTTTTACATTTTATTTATTCATTTGACAGAGATCACAAGTAGGCTGAGAGGCAGGCAGAGAGAGAGGAAGGGAAGCAGGCTCCCTGCTGAGCAGAGAGCCCAATGCGGGGCTCAATCCCAGGACCCTGGGATCATGACCTGAGCTGAAGGCAGAGGCTTTAACCACTGAGCCACCCAGGCGCCCCTACTTCTGTATTTTAAAGTGGGATTCTTATAGGCAGCATATTGTTCTCTTTATTTAATCTAACAGTCTCGATCTTTTAATGTAATTAGTTGTAAAGACCACATTTAATATGATAATTGATATGGCTGAGTTTAAATATATCTTCTTGCTAACTGCTTTCTATTTGTCTCATCTGTACTTTGTTCTCTTTTCTTCTTCTTCCTCTTTCTCTGCCCTCTTTTTGATTATTTTTTAAAAGGGGACTTTACTTTTTAGAGCAGTTTTAAGTTTATAGCAAAACTGAGGAAAAGGTACAGAGATTTCTCATATGCCTCTGCCCCATATCTGTATAGCCTATTCCATTATAAACATCCCCCATCAGACTGGTACATTTGTTACAAATGATAAACCTACATTGACACATCATTGTCATTCAAAGTCCATAGTTTACATGAGGGTTTACCCCTAGTGTTGTATATTCCATGGCTCTGGACTAATGTATGACTTGTACCCACCATTACAGAATCATACAGAGTAGTTTCACTGCCCTAAAAGTCCTCTGTGTTTTGTATATTAATTCCTCCTTTTCCTTTAACCCTTGGAAATCACTGATCTTTTTACTGTCTCCATAGTTTTGCCTTTTCCAGAATGTTCTGCTTTTTCATACTGACTTCTTTTATTTAATAATATGCCTTTAGGGGTGCCTGGGTGGCTCAGTTGGTTAAGCAACTGCCTTCGGCTCAGGTCTTGATCCTGGAGTTCTGGAAGGGAGTCCTGCATCAGGCTCCCTGCTCGGTAGGGAGTCTGCTTCTCCCTCTGACCCTCCCCCTTCTCATCTTCTCTCTCAAATAAATGAATAAAATCTTTTAAATATATATATACCTTTTGGCTTCCTCCATATGTTTTCATGGCTTTATGGCTCATTTCTTCTTAGTGTAAAATAATATTCCATTGTCTGGATATGCCAGTTTATTTAACCATTCACCTGCTGAAGGACATCTTGATTGCCGCCAAGCTGCTGTAAACATCCGTGTGCAGGTTTCTGTGTGAACTTAAGTTTTAACTCATTTGGATAAATACCAAAAAGCATGATTTTTGGATCACATGGTCAAGAGTGTATTTAGTTTTTTAAGAAATTACCAAATTGCCTTCCAAAGTAGTTGATCATCTTGCATTCTCACCAGCAATGAATGAGAGTTCCTACTGTTCCACATCCTTGCCGGCATTTGGTGTCGTGTTCTGGATTTTGGCTACCATAATAGGTATGTAGGGGTATCTCATTGTTTTAATTTGCATTTCCCTGATGACATAAGATGTGGGGCATCTTTTCATGTGCTTATTTGCCATCTCAAGTCTTCTTTGGTGAGGTGTCTGATAAGGTCTTTGGCCTGTTTTTATTTTTTATTTTTTTGTGAGTTTTTTTTTTTAAAGATTTTATTTATTTGACAGAGAGAAATCACAAGTACGCAGAGAGGCAGGCAGAGAAAGGAGGAAGCAGGTTGCCCGCGGAGCAGAGAGCCCAACGTGGGGCTTGATCCCAGGACCCTGGGATCATGCCCTGAGCCGAAGGCAGAGGCTTTAACCACTGAGCCACCCAGGCGCCCCTTTTTTTGTGAGTTTTAAAAGTTCTTTGTATATTTTGGATAATAGTCTCTTAATCATATGTGTCTCTTCCAATTATTTTCTCCCAGTCTGTGGCTTATCTTTTCATTCTCCGGAAGGCTGAATATGTTTTATGACTCCGTTTTATCTCCTTTCTTGGTTTAATAGCTGCAACTCCTTCTTGTATTATTCTGATGGTTCCTTTCATCTTAACTTACCAGTCTACCTTCAAGTAATATTAGCCACTCCGCATACAGTATAAGTCTTTGCAACAGTATATTTCCATTTTTCTCCTCCTGGTTTTTGTGCTGTTGTCATACACTTTACTTCACCATAGGTTATAAACCTTACAATACATTATTGCTATTTTTAAAAAAAGATTTCTTTTTAATTTATTTAACAGAGAGAGATCACAAGTAGGCAGAGAGGCAGGCAGAGAGAAGGGGGGAAGCAGGCTCCCTGCTGAGCAGAGAGCCCAATGTGGGGCTGGATCCCAGGACCCTTGGATCATGATCTGAGCCATAGGCAGAGGCTTAACTCACTGAGCCACCCGGGCGCTTCCATTATTGTTATTTTTGCTTTAAAAAGTTAAGTATGTTTTAAAGAGATTAAGGTAATGAGAAAAAAAAGTCTTTATATTTATCCTCGTAGTCACCATTTTCCGTACTCTTCATTCCTTCGTGTAGATTCAGGTTTCGAGCCGGTATCACCTTTCTCCTACTTGAAGTACTTCCTTTACATTTCTCATCTGCTGATAATGAATTCTTTCAACTCTTGTATGTCAGAAAAGGTCCTTACTTCATCTTCTTTTTTTCTTAAAAATTTAATTTTCGTTAGGTAAATAATCCTAGGTTGAAGGTTTTTTCTCCAGTACTGTAAAGATGTTGCTCCATTTTCTTCTAGCTTACACTGTTTCTGATGAGAAATTTTCTGTAATCCTTATCTTTGTTTCCTTGTAAATAAGCTTTCCTCACCCATTTGTTTATAAGATTTTTTCACCACTGGTTTTAACCTATTTAATTATGTTTGTGTAGTTTTGTTTTGTGGGCTTGGTGTTTCTTTTATTTATTTGACAGACAGAGATCACAAGTAAGCAGAGAAGCAGGCAGAGAGAGAGGAGGAAGCAGGCTCCCTGCTGAGCAGAGAGCCCCATGTGGGGCTCAATCCCAGGACCCTGGGATCATGACCTGAGCCGAAGGCAGAGGCTTTAACCCACTGAGCCACTGAGCCACACAGGTGCCCCAAGGGCTTGGTGTTTCTTAAGATTCTTAGATCTACTAGATTTATAGATTCTATCAATTTGGAAAGTTTTCGGCCATTGTTCCCTCAAATACATTTTCTGCCCCATTTCTTCTTCAGATTCCCCAATTACACATATATTTAGGCTACGTGAAGCTGTCCCATAACTCACAGATATTCTATGTTTTATTATTATTATTTGTAAAGAAATCTTACCCTTTTAATTAATTAATCTTTTTTAGGGAGAACACACACATGTGTGAGCAGGGGGCGTTAGTGGAGTGGAAAAGAGTGGGAGGGGAGAGGGAATCTTTTTTTTTTAACAGATTAAGTTATTTTATTTATTTATTTATTTATTTATTTATATTATGTTCAATTAGCCAGCAGAGAGTACATCATTAGTTGGAGAGGGAGAGAACCTTAACCAGACTCCAGGCTGAGCATGGACCCCAGTGCAGGGCTCAGTCTCATGATCTTGACATCACAACCTGAGTCAAGATCAAGAATTAGATGCTTAATTGACTGAGCCACCCAACTGCCCCTTTGATATTATTATTATTATTTTAAATCGCTGTGTTTCATTTCAGATAGTTTCTATTGCTGTGTGTTTCTCCTTAAGTGTCCAATGTGCCATTCATACTATTCAGTATAATTTCTACCTTGGAGACATCATAGTTTTCATCTTTACAGTTCATTTTGGGCCTTTTTTATACTTTCCATGTCTCTACTTGATATGTTCAGTCTTTCCTCTAGCTTCTTCCTGAACATACGGAATACGGTTATAATAATAACTCTCTTAATGTCTTTGTCTACTAATTCTAACTTCTGTGTCAGTTCTGGATCAGTTTTGATTCAATGATTGATTGACCAATTAAGAGTTTTCTTTTAGGGGCGCCTGGGTGGCTCAGTGGGTTGGGCCACTGCCTTCGGCTCAGGTCATGATCCCAGGATCCTGGGATCGAGTCCCGTGTCGGGCTCTCTGTTCAGCGGGGAGCCTGCTTCCTCCTCTCTCTCTCTGCCTGCCTCTCTGCCTACTTGTGGTCTCTTTCTGTCAAATAAATAAATAAATTATTTAAAAAAAAAAGAGTTTTCTCTTCATTATGGGTTGTATATTCCTGCTTCTCACCATACCTATTAATTCTGATTAGATGCAAGGCACTGTGACTATTACCATAGTGGGTGCTGGGTATTTCTAATAATCCTATAAATATTCTTGACCTTTGTTCTGTGATGCTGTTGAATTACTTGGAAACAACTTGATTCCTCTATGTCTTGCTTCTGCTTTTAAGCTTTGTTAGGCAGGACCAGAGGAGTGTTTATTAGGCAGAGGTTTAATTTTCCTCCATTCCAAAGGCAAGTATCTTCTTAGTATTCTATATCATGCTCCATAAATTATAAAGCTTTCCTCTCTGGTTGATGGAAATAGGCACTATTCCCGGCCCTTTTAAGCTCTGCATATTATTCCCTCTAATCCTTCTGGGTGGTTCTTTACCTGAATAGTTTCTTCACAAGACTGAGCTGATTCATACTCATCTGAATAATAGAGAAGGAACCCTGCAGATTCTCAGAATTCTCTCTGTAAGGAGTTCTTTCTTTTCTGATAGTTCACCCTGAAAACTTTATCTGTTTTGGCATATGGGAATTCCTAGCTTCATCTATTCAACTCAGGGAAACCACTAGGCTTTGCCTGGATATCTTCTCCCTGTTCAATGGCTTCTGTACTTTCTCTAGGCAGTATGTTAGGGTAATCATAGGGCTCACTTCATTTGTTTTCCACATCTCAGGGAAGACTATCCTATTCATTGCTGCTCAATGTCTTGAGAACCATTGTTTTATATGTTGTGTCTGGATTTTTTTTTAATTTCAGTCAAGAGAGTAAATCTAGTTCCTGACACTCTGTCTTGGCCAGAAGCCACTGTATAATAGTATCACCCTTACTCTCTTTTATTTACTCATATTATACTTTAGTTCCACAAAGGCCAGTCCTACTGATTGGAACCAAGAGAGCCAGAAGAGTGGGCTGTAGATGGAACACTGTTTCAGTTATACCTGCAATCTGGAGATATACAGAATCTCCCAGCTATGAATCTTTTCACTCATTAGAGGAGTCTGTCATAAAACCAGATGAAGCTGTTTGAGCTCCTTGAGGGCGGAGACCCCAACTAATGCAATTCTCTATCTCCAGCACCCAGAAAGATAAATAAAGTATGGCTTTGATTAGACAAAACTAAACAAAAATACTCCACTCTGTCATCACCACTGTAATGGTAGCTATGTGCTCAGCACTTTACATACATTATTTTATTCAAACCTCACAACAGTTATTTCAGGTTATGCATCATTCCTATTTTATTGATAAAGAAACTAAGGCTTAGAAAGGTTAAACAGCTTCCACAATACTACACAACTAGTTAGTGGCCGAAATAGAATTTGAGCAACATCTAGCTATGCTCTTGACCTTTGTGTAATACTGTATTTTATAAAGTTTTCCTAAACCAAGGGCTTCCCTACTGAAAGACTAACCTCAGATTGTGCAATCTAAAGTACCTGCCCCTAACCACCCGTATTCAGGGTTCCCACACATCAGTATGGAAGATCTCCACCAAGTACAATTAGTATTTTATACTTACCTGCTTCGTCTCACATGAGCAGTAGGGAAGAGATCGGTGCCGGGTGATGTCATGAAATGATTTGTGCAGTTTGGTCCCAAATTCTTGAGTGTCAACTGCCTAAAATGGGCCAGAGATGAAATGTGCTGAATTCCAGTACTGGCAACCAAAGGGAAGGCACCCACAGGATATGGGAAGAGGATGAGACAAATAGGAAGGCAAACCACTGATATCCCTCATGTTATGTTTGGAGTTTCCTTAATTCCTATGGATACATAGAAGTAGAGAGGCGGCCTGGGATACATGCCATGAGACAAGTAGTTGTGGCTCCTATGGCTTCCAGTGTCTGTTACCTAACCAAGATCTTTCAAACAAGGCCTTTTTGCTCTCCTATCTCTATAGGAAATACATATCCCAGAGATTTCTCTGTTCATAAAGGGGTTATATAAACTGCTTTCTTCTAAAACAAGTGCCAGGAGAGCAGAGGCTTCACTATATTCAACTAAGACTGATACAAGAACTTTTCCTCAAATAAGTCTTTTAGTAAATAAAAGAAGAAGATAATAGCATCCATAAGGAATGGGTAATAGCTTCTAAGTTTTAGTACAGAATTGCAGGATATTCGAGTTGAAGGGGACAAGAGTAATCCCCTAATACAACAAACGAATTTTATAGATGAGAAAACTAAAATCCAAAAAGGTGAAGTAACCCACCTAAGATTTCATGACTTGTTATACAAAAGTTAGGCCTGACCTAAGGATTTCCAACGTGGCATTCTTCTCATTACCCTGTGCTATCCACATGACCCAGAAAGCTGAAGCTGTAGGAGGCACTAGATTATAAAGGTGTTATGCTCTTAGACCTCGTAACTCCACTTATAGAACTTTATTCTAGGAAATAATTCAGAAGAAGCAAGATATCACACAGAGGTATTAACTGAAATATTATTTATACTGGCAGAAAGAATATAAGCAGTGTAAATGCCTATTATTAAGGGAATGGGTTATTAAATTAGATTAAACCAAAGTAGTGAAATTGGCTAACTGATACAAATTTTAGAACAGTTGAAACGGGGAAGTGTCAAGTTATATATGAATGTAGAATTCTTCAGTTACAACTATACAATATAACTTGTACGAAATAATATCCAAAAAATTTTAATTATAGTGATAAATATTATTAGCTATTATTTTAAATTTTGAATGTATTATACTATTTTTTCAAGAAAAAAGTTACAAAAAAATAAAGCAGCAGACATCGAATGAGTGGATCACGCACTGCTAATACCAACTGGTCAGCACACATTCCTAAAAGGAAGGAAAGAAACTAACATTTATTCAGAACCTACCGTGTGCTACATGCATGTTCACACTTCACCCTCACCATCGCAATAACCCTCTGAGGCACTATTATTTTTTCCATTTTATATATGAAACTCAGACTAATTAAGCACCAGCCTAAGTCCACATAGCCAGTAAGTAAATGAGCCAAGAATTGAACTCAGGCCTCAGTCTTCATTGTTATACTATTCTATACTGCCAATCATATGTAATACTTAAGGCTACTCAGTTATTTCCAGTGTTTTCTGTCACCATGAGGTACCAAAACATTCTTCAATAAGGAACTGGGAATCACTGTCTAATCTTGGTTCTAACTGTAACCAGCTATGTGACCTAAAGCAAGTAGAAATTTTAGATAACTTATTTTCTCATTTATAAAGTAGTACATACATACTATCCATTCAGTAAATATTTCTTAAAACACCACAGGCCTGACACTATGTATGTAAAGTCAGAATTTTTGATCACAGTAGGATAAAATGAAATAATGTTTCTAAAAGCCCTGTACATAATGCTGTGTTGGGCAGTAGAATATCATTAGAACCCTGGCACTATTAAGCAGCCCCAAGTTCCCACTAACTTGAAGGGCCTGGAGACAGATCTTTCTGAAGCTGTTGCTGGTGCTTCCAGTCACGATACTCATGATGGAATTCACAGCCACTGAGAGTGAGGCCTGAAATTTCTGAAGATCCTAAGGAACATATTAAGAAGAGATGGTAGTTTAGAATAATCCCAAGCTACTGGTTCAGAGAATCCCAAAGGAATCAAAGATTTCAGTAAGAGCAGGATTTCAACAACTCTTCCCCCGCCCCCATCAACAATACTTACTGAGATCATGCCATAGAAAGGACACTTACGGACTGAAACAATGTTCTCTCCCCTTTTGCAGAGATCACTTACTGACACAGAAATATTCAGAAAAGATAAGCCATAAGACACCAGGCAACAAAACAAATGTGCCTGCTATTTAAAAAAAGAAAAAAAAAAAAAAAGCTTTAAACTTTGCCCTCTTAGTGTGGTGGTTTTTTCCCTCAAAGGGGGCCATATAAATTTAAGAAATATGTTACAAAAAGTATATAGGATATAGGAAGTCAGAAAGTCAGATAAAAAGAGAAAGTGTTGGGGCACCTGGGTTGATCAGTTGGTTAAGCCTCTGCCTTGGGCTCAGGTCATGATCCTGGAGTCCCAGGATCAAGATCCCTGCTCAGCGAGGAGACTGCTTCTCCCTCTCCCTGGGCTCCTCCCTCCTTCCCCACACCCCAAGCTTATGCTCACTCGCTCTCTCTTGTTCACTCTCTCTCTCTCACCTTACACCAGTTAGAATGGCCAAAATTAGCACAACAGGAAACAACGTGTGTTGGAGAGGATGTGGAGAAAGGGGAACCCTCTTACACTGTTGGTGGGAATGCAAGTTGGTGCAGCCACTTTGGAGAACAGTGTGGAGATTCCTTAAGAAATTAAAAATAGAGCTTCCCTATGACCCTGCATTGTAATACTGGGTATTTACCCCAAAGATACAGATGTAGTGAAAAGAAGGGCCATCTGTACCCCAATGTCTATAGCAGCAATGGCCACGGTCACCAAACTGTAGAAAGAACCAAGATGCCCTTCAACGGACGAATGGATAAGGAAGATGTGGTCCATATACACTATGTAGTATTATGCCTCCATCAGAAAGAATGAATACCCAACTTTTGTATCAACATGGACAGGACTGGAAGAGATTATGTTGAGTGAAATAAGTCAAGCAGAGAGAGTCAATTATCATACGGTTTCACTTATTTGTGGAGCATAACAAATAACATGGAGGATATAGGGAGATGGAGAGGAGAAGGGAGTTGAGGGAAATTGGAAGGGGAGATGAACCATGAGAGACTATGGACTCTGAAAAACAATCTGAGGGTTTTGAAGGGGCGGGGGGGTGGTGGGAGGTTGGGGGAGCCACGTGGTGGGTATTTATGGAGGGCACGGATTGCATGGAGCACTGGGTGTAGTGCATAAACAATGAATTCTGTTATGCTGAAAAGAAATAAAATAAATAAGTAAATAAATAAATAAACAAAATCTTAAAAAAAAAAAGAGGGAACGTGATGTTATAAACCATTAGGAAATGAGGGAAAAATGTAAGATTTAGAGAAGCAGTAGCTCCAAACACATGTGTGAAAGGGAAGAAAGATAAGGAAAGGCTCATTATTAGTCATTTTTCTCGATTATTTTGTCCCTACTTACTCAAATTCCCCCATTAGGAGGTAAGACTATGCAAGCTGGTACAGTGACATATGCTAAGTTAAATCTTCAGTTCCCAGGCTAGAGGCCATGTAAGGATCAGCCAAGGTGACAAAAGAAGACTAGGCGTTAAGGGAGGAAGGGCTCTCAAGCTCAGTCATATCCTCTAGTTCTTAGGAATTTCTTATTACCTTGGTAGCCTGGTGATGCTGCTCCAAGGCCTGGTCCATGGCAACTTGGATGGAATCTTGCACTGCGCTGTGGCTCTCCATGAGGATGGCACTGAGATGAGTGGTGAGCAAAGTGTGGACTCCTAAAGGGAGGGAAAATATTGGTAACTTTGAATGAGAATGTCCAAGACTTCAAGACTGCTGTTATAGTGCTATGAGTTAGGGGTGGAATGAGAAAGAGGCCTCTTGGAAGAAGAGGACACTTTTGCGTATCCACAAATAATTACTTTTCTAGACCAAACAAACAATCAAAACCACCCCCACAAAAAAACCAAAAAACAAAACAAAATCCCCCGAAAACAAACAACAACAAAAGGTCAGCAACTTAAAACCCACCCAACTCCACTTGCAAATGAAAAAGACTTCAAAAACTAAGTATGAAGGTTGACATTATTTTTGAAGAGACAAGTGAGGGATCCTGTTTAATTCATATCAGAAACAGAACTATATACCACATACTATAAACATTGACACTGGTAACTTCCAAAGGATAGGAGGAGGAGGAGGAGGAGGAGAGAAAAAGGAAAGGCCTGTTGGACAGTGTGTCTACCCTACTCCCTTCCTATGTGAGCTTCACTGTTGTGGTGAGCCACTGTTACTGTCAGGGTCTCAATCCTTTCACCTATCCTGTGACACAAAAAAAGTTAACACTCACAAAGAGGACTCTGAGACTGCTGGTACAAGGCATTTTTATTTTTATTTTATTTTATTTTTTTCTTCAAGGTATTTTTAAATGGGGCTATTTCTAATTAACCATAGGTACCACTGCTCAGAAGAAAAGCTAACAGTTAAGAGAAATAGGTAAAAGAGGTCAAACCATAACAGACTACCCTGATGACCCAGAGACAACAGACATGGGAAGACAAATTCACTTTATACCTGAGAAAATCCTTGTAATTAACCTTTCCTTTTTCACTATTTTTCTGTTCTCCCCTGAATACTCCGTGCAAAGGCTCTGGTGAAGCAGCCCACAGCTGGCTTTTCTCAGGGCTGCATTAAAAATGCAAACCAGAAGGTACATTTTCTACCACAAGGCACCATGATTCTATCCCAGAAAGGAATGCAAAATGTGGTCTGCTCAAAAGGAATCCAAAATTGGAGTCTGGAGAACATAGATTCCAGAGTGAATTCAACCACTAGCTTGTGGTGACCGAGTCCCTTCGCTTTTCTCACTTCAAAACTAAAACCGGCTTTATACCACCTGCTCTCAGGCATGTTGCGCAGATAAACTGGGATAATATGTGTGAAGTGTTCTTAAATGTACATTGCAATATGCAACGGGACAATATTGCCATTGCTATGATGATATCGTATGGATTACAGTTTTCTATTGTTTGGTGCTAAAAATAGCCTCAAGAAACCAGTTAGGCCCTTTTTGAAAGCAGACATTTAATTAAAAAGCTACAAGTTTGTTCCCCTAAAACTGATGATACTACCAGATGCCTTTAACGTTGTAGCAAAATAATGAGTTAATCATAGAAAAGTTACCATGACAAGGTGGGCAGGCGGCCAGTTAAGTGATTTTTTAAGACACATGGAAACAGACTGTAGTTCTGTACAATCTGTTTCCTAAAAGTAGCTCTACAGAAAGCTTTCAAGGATATGAGAAAGAATATGGGAGAAAGAAGATAAAATTACTGTGTCTTGAGGCGCCTCGGTGGCTCAATGGTTTAAAGCCTCTGCCTTTGGCTCAGGTCATGATCCCAGGGTGCTGGGATCGAGCCCTGCTTCGGGCTCTCTACTCAACGGAGAGTCTGCTTCCTCCTCTCTCTCTGCCTGCCTCTCTGCCTACTTGTGATCTCTGTCAAATAAATAAATAAATAATCTTTTAAAAAATTTACTGTGTCTCTATTCATATATCTATATCTACCTACCTTTACCATATACCCTTTTTCAAAGGCTAGTCCTACACTACCAGATGTGTAAGGAAATTTATAAAGATATATAGTATGGGGGCTCCTGGGTGGTTCAGTCAGTTGAGCAGCTTGCTGTTGATTTCGGCTCAGGTCATCATCTCGGGCTCCTGGGATCAAGCCCAGTGACAGCATCATTGGGCTCCATGCTCAGCACGGAGTCTGTTTCAGGATTTTCTCTCTCTCTCTCTGCCCTCCCCACTCTCTCAAATAAATAAATCTTTTTTTTTTTTTTAAAGATACTTAGTATGTTTACTAATGCAGTGATGAATGAATTTCTATTTAATCCAATATCAAGTGTCAACTACCTGAGATGCTACAGGCGCTCAGAGTCAAGCTAAGCAGAGATGTATGAACGATCAAATTACTGCAAGAATGACAGGAACCACTGGTTTTTGAGGAATCTGAGTTCTTCAGGTGTGTTTGATAGGATTCAGAAAATAGTATGAGACTCTCTGTCATCCCAGGGAAGACTGAATGTGATAATGCCTCTAGCCGACCTCAAAACAAAACAGAATAAAACAAACAAAATCGAAACCAAACAACAACCAACAAAAAAAGCCTGCCAAAAGACATAGATCTTGAGTCGTAAGAGGGTCTTAGACTTGGAGGGGCTTTGATAGCACCTAGTCTAACAATCTCACATTAAATACATGAAAAGGGAAGATCAGATGACTTATGTGACTTGTTTCCCAAAAATCACCAAGGAATTCGATAGCAGAACTAAGATTATAGCCAGCTTTCTTGATTCTACCCTGAAGTCCTTTCCACTATACTAAGATTTTTCTCTTATCAGCCTCCGTCCCTAAGAGTGCAGGCTGGTAACAACCCTAGGCCTCCTCACTTTGTCCTCCCTGCTGGAAGCCTCATTAATCTGGGTCCCTTCAGGCTCCCATTCCAGGGCCTTGATGAGTGGAAGAGTGGGGCACCAGACAACAGCTCTTCAAATGAAGAGCGGCAAGCCAGAACCCACAAAAGCGGTGTGCTTCTCTCCTAAACAATATACACATACTGGGGAAGACCAGAGAAGCAGAGAAATCGGGAAGCAAAAAAAATCCCACAGCTGACACCAGTTTGTTCAATAAATAGTTGGCACCAGTCAGCAGGAGCTGTCTCCTTTCTCTCGTGACTCCGTGCGAGCAGGACCACAGCAAGTGAGCACGGCGACAGCTGGAGCAGAACCCCAAGAAAAAACAGTGGCTCACAGAGCGCACAGCAGCATATTGGGAACACTGAAAGGGAGGCTTCTGAACCTTTCCTCGCACATTTATAAGCTCCATGTCTTGCTATTTGCAAGTTTAGGAGGGCATTGGGAAACTCTCTTTGGGGCCCCTGGGTGCTCAGTTGGTTAAGTGTCTGCCTTCAGCCCAGATAATGATCCCTGATTGAGCCCTGGGAGCAAGCCCCCTGCTCAGCAGGGTGTCTCCTTCCTCTTCCTCTGTCCCTCCCCCTCCCCTGCTCACACTCTCTCAAATAAATAAAATCTTAAAGAAAAAGGAAACACTTAAATTTATATCTCAGTATTTATTGGATTAAAATGCATAAGCCAACTCCCACTCAGTGGTTTTCAAACTTCACTATATTTAAAAATTACCTGAGAATCTTGTTAAAAATGCAGACTCTTGAGCCATACCATATTTTTACATTATAACAAAGCAGTGAGTTAATCCTTGGCTCAGGAAGCAGCATATTCTCAAATACTGTAGGTGATTCTGATGCATGCATTTCACAGACCACCAACCAGAACCTTTCTGGTAAAAGGTTGTCACCAATTTGTTAGATAAACTCTAAAGTACCCCCTTTGTATGCCTGAACAAGGACCGTTTCTCCCTTTCCAGAGGTCCATGTGGCAGTCACAGAAAAGTCATTCATACCATTACATGCCCACACCTCCCTATGTTGTAGCTGAGAGAGATGTTGCCTCAAGGCCAAGCAGTGAGAGTAATGTTTCTGGATTCCACCTGGAAAAGTGGTAATGTGGTGGGCAGTTCTCAGGCCTGAGCTTTAAAAATATACTGCTATCTGAATCCTGTCTCAGTCCAAGGAAATCATAATCCCTGGGGGTGATGTCTGGGCATTTTTTAGAAGCTCACCAGGTAATATATCAAGCAGCTAAGGTTGAAAACCACTCATCTAAGGTAACAGACTCTGTAGAGATCATTACAGAAGTATCCACGGATATCTGGCCAACTAAATATGGGAATGTCATCATTTGAGGGGTGTTTCAAGATACTTATCTTTTCCATAGAGCATATAGTTTAACTTTTTTAGGCAAGGTTTTTCATTAAAATTCATTTTTCTACAGAAATATATGTAATTCAGACATGTGCATCATATAAAGTCTCCTTTTCTCTACTTTCTTATCATTTAAGCACACCCAAACTGGCAGCCCCTATACCTACTCCACAGTTCTGTTTGCTGGACTGGAAATCCGCTGTGAAAATCCACAAAGAGAAAAAGCAGCAGCGTTTGTCCCTGGGAGTCCATATTCTGAGACTGATCTCCCACACTGGATTCCACCTGATAACTCACATCTGGAAGCACCAAATCTAGAGGACAAGATATTACACGGTATTCTAACATAAGTAAAGCCCTCAGAATGCTGAGTAAATAAAGAACCTATACCTCAAAGAAGGATCTGAGACAGATCTAAATTCAAATACTCCCTTCTCCTCCTGAACCTGTTTTTCTATCCACTTGATGGAAGCAAAGAATAGGGACTCACAGAAGGAACATCAAAATAACAACTGGGTGTGCAAAATGCAAACCAAACAGCACTCCTTAGAACTTACTGGGAAACATTAGTATAATACAGTTGCTGATTCCCCACATGACTTTCCCAGATAGATATCACTAGTAAGGGGCAGAGGTTAGAGTCAAAGCTGAATAACGATAATGACAACAGCTAATTTGTATTAAATGCTTACTTCATTATGTTAAATTCTTCACATGGACTATCTAAATACTTAGTCTTCTCAACAACACTATGGCATAGGACCTATCCTTATATCATTTTACAGATTAAAAAAAGGCACCAATAGATTAAATACATTGTCCAACATGAGGCAGTAAGGTGGTGGAACTGTTTTAGACAGACTCAAAAATCTGTGTTCTTAACCACATTACTATATTGTATTTGTATCCCCAGATAATCTGATGCCCTACAGTCACTTTCTAGCACCTTGATCCTTTAGAATACAATCATGATAGTCCTAAATTTCACCCAGGTCCATACGAAGAAGTACCTCCATGTGGATTCTGGTTCTGTCCTTTACAGTAATGAGTGAGGGAAGGAGATGAGGGGACATTTTCTACATTACTCATTTCCAAAGTAAACTGAGCAAGTTCAGGCACTGTGAATTGGCAAAAAATGAAGGAAACCAACAAAGCATGAAAATAAAAATTGAAAGAGAAAAGGAGATATGGAGAGCCCTAGAGACTCAAAAATTTTAATCGCATGACATCCCACCTGTTAAGACCAGGCATTCTTTCTTCACAAAAGCACTCACCTCCACAGACAGACCGTATTCAAAGACACCCTCCTTTCATTGCACCCTCTGGAACAACTACCTACTCAAGAAAAAAAAATCCTTACTCTGAGTCTTACTACCTAGAGAAGATTCTATCATTTCCCCTGAGATACTTCACCCCCGGGGGCTTCAGTCTTCTCATTCTAGGCACAGTTCTAGAATGCCTCTTCCCCAATGGTCACCTTCCTCAGCATACAGTTTGCCAGATTACCTCCTAAATTTCAGAGGATTGTAGCAAACAATAGTCAAGCTCAAGTCTGTAAACCTCCTAGATATCACCTCCTGGTTGCATATCCCTACTTTCCGGTTTTGTTTTTTGGTCCAGTTATTAAGTGTCCAACTTTCGGTGTGATTCACCCCAAGTTAATGTGGTTAGGATCTATATGAATACTACAGCCAGCGTCCTAAGCTGATTACTGTGTGGTTTATACTCCTGCTTTGAATTTATATGGTGTTCTAATTTTTTATAAGTAATTTTATGTGAATTTTCTCATTTCACTAGAAAATATTTCTCTTCAGTGATAGTTCACAGTGATAGTTCAGTGATGTTACTAACCTTTCTAAAACCCCAGAGTTGACAGATTAAGGTACGACAGCAACCTTCTGAACAAGTCATTACAAGACGGAGGCCTACTGACTATCTCTAGAGGACCAGGAAGAGAGAAGGCAGTAGAAGAAATGAGAGGAAAACCAGCATTAACAGGTAATACCAAAACAGTTAGGCTCTAACGCATCTTTGACTATTGACCTCTTTGCCACACTTCATGTAGATTCCCAAACTTAGACCCTCACCAGCAGCCCCCAACATAAACCATCAGATCACTGTCTCCTATTTTTTATGTACATCTGCTATTTATATTTCCTTGCATTTTTCTAATATCCTCCAGGTTTCTTTATTCCTGTGCAAAGAGAGGGAGATGTACCTCTATCCAAATTGAGATCCAAACTGGGCACCATACACAAGTGGTATTTCTTCCAATCAATGAAATAAGAGGTATCTTTGAAGACAGTAGTAGTTGGCTGCTCCTGACCTGGCAATATCAGAGGCAGACCTGATGGTCCATAGAGAAATATGTATAGTTGCTAAAGAAAACTACTAGATTTTAGTTTTTTATGACTATGTATTCATTTGCATAAAACAAACATAACACTGACCTGGTTCACACTCCCAGAAATAAACTAGGGTGCTAGATGATTACCTATTCCTTTCCACATTGAATAGAGGTGTGAGGCACCAGAGAAGGTCCACTAGAATCCCTAGAAATTTATTCCGGGTTTAATAAGTGTGTGCTACAGGTATAGTATTGGGACATTTAGTTTATATATTCATCCTACTTATTCCATCATAGGTTTGAGTGGTACTACAAGCTAAACACCATATTAAATTCAGAGGATACAAAGATGAATATCCAGATTTAATACCTACCTTTGAGTTATCATATTTATAGTACTGGAGATACAGGTAAAAATCAGTAAAATATGGTGTGATACATACTAGAATAGAAGTATATACAAAGAAATATCTTTCAGTAAGTATCTGAGTACATTCAGATTAAGAAGGAAATTCTTTACCTTCTCTAACCCTATTCTCTAACCAAGACCAAGGGGGCCAGGACCTCTGAAATGGTTTCCTTCTCTTGATTTTGCTCCTCCCCTCACCCTCCCTTTTACTCAGGGTTTCTTCACCTTAGCACTATTGGCACTTCAAGTCAGATAATTGTTGTAGGGGCTGTCCTGTGAACTGTAGGATGTTTAGCAGTACCCCTGGCTTCTACCTACTACATGCCAGTAGCAAGCTGCTCCTGAGTCATGACAGTCAAAAATTCCCCAGACATTCCCAAATGTCCCATGAGGGCAAAATTCTTCAGTTAAGAACTAATACTTAACCCTTTTTGTCCCCTAAACCAAAGCTAAATAAACAAGAAATATATTTTCCCTTATCTTTTTTTGTTTTCATCCTCTTTTTAACAGGGTACACATGAAGAATTAAGTGTGAAGATTAAAATCCTCTCCCGTAGGCACAATGAAAAGTCCCAGCAGAACAAGGCAAGACAGTACCCCTAAATGAAGTCGCTGTCACAAATCCAAGATATTTACACAGGAGCTAAGGCCAACATATTCACTTTTTAGAGCCAGGGGAGCTTTGAGGTACTGCGAACTTAGTAAGAGTGGAGTGTCTGAAGAGTCAAAATGTGTGACTATCTTTTCATTGGGTTGTTGAAACCATTTACATTTAATATAAGTACTGTTATGGTTGGGTTTAAATCTACCATCTTATTATGTGTTTTGCATTTGTTTCTTGTATTTCCCTCTTTTCTATTTTTGGATTCTATTTTGGACTCGGTGTTTTTTTGGTAATTCCATTTTTAACCTCCTTTTTGACTTATTCGTTTTAATTCTTTGCTGTAATAACTTAGGGATTGCTTTAGGCTTTATAGTATACAACTTTATTACTACCTACTTTTAAGTGATATTATAAGAGTTAACACACATAAAGTATAAGAATCCTGCAAAAATATTTCCATTTCCCCCCCCTTGGTCTTCGTACTATTGTCACTCATTTCACTGTGACATAGCATATAAATCTTATATACCAATGGCTTTTTTTTTTTTTTTTTTGCTTTAAAAAGCCAACTATCAGGGTACCTGTGTGGCTCAGTGAGTTAAGCCTCTGCCTTGGGCCCAGGTCACTATCTCAGGGTCTTGGGATCGAGCCCCATATCAGGCTCTCTGCTGGCCGGGGAGCCTGCCTCCCCCTCTCTCTTGCCTGCCTCTCTGCCTAATTGTGATCTCTCTGTCAAACAAATAAAATCTTTAAAAAATAAAAATAAAAAAAATTTTTAAAGTCACTGTCTTATTTTTAAAAATACGGCAAAAATCTTTTATATCTATTCACATAGTTATGGTCTCCAGTGCTCCTCTTTATTTGTGTAGATCCAGAATTCCATCTTCTGTCTGAAGCATTTCCTTTAACATTTCTTACAATATAGATCTGCTGGTGACTGAAATCTTTTGTACATCTGAAAAATTCTTTATTTTGCCTTTGTTTTTGAAAATACTTACTTTTGGTATAGAATCCAGGTTAAGTTTTTGTTTTTGTTTTTACTATTTTAAAAATGTTGCTTCAGTGGCACCTGTGTGGCTCAGTTGGTTAAGTGTCTGACTCTTGATTTTGGGTCAGGTCATGTTCTCAGGGTCGTGAGATCAAGCCCCACCTTGGGCTCCATGCTAAGTGTTCAGCCTGCTTAAGAATCTCTCTCTCCCGGGGCACCTGGGTGGCTCAGTAGGTTAAAGCCTCTGCTTTCAGCTCAGGTCACAGTCCTGGGGGCCTGGAATCGAGCCCTGCATCAGGCTTTCTCCTCTGTGGGGAATCTGCTTCCTCCTCTCCCTGTCTGCCTCTCCACCTACTTATGATCTCTCTCTCTCTCTCTCTGTCAAATAAATAAATAAATGAAAATACTTAAAAAAAAAAAAGAAGAAATGTTATTAAAAAAAAAAAAATTCTCTCTTTCCCTTTCTAGGAGGCTGGGTGGTGAAGTGGGTTGAGCGTCTGACTCTTGGTTTCAGCTCGGGTCATGATCTCAGGGCCCTCAGACTGAGCCCTGTTTTGGGTTCTGTACTCAGTGGAGAGTCTGCTGGAGAGTCTCTCTCTTTCCCTGCCCCTCCCACATTCTCTAAAATAAATAAATCTTTAAAAGGCGGGGGACAGCGCCTGGGTGGTTCAGTTGGTTAAGCAACTACTTTCAGCTCATGTCTGAGTCTTGGGATCGAGTCCCGCATCGGTGGGGGGGGGGCGTGCCTGCTCAGTGGGGGACACTGCTTCTCCCTCTGACCCTCTCCCCTCTCATGCTCTAACTCATTCTCTCTCAAATAAATAAATAAAATCTTTAAAAAAGCAAAAAGATTCTCCCTCTTCCTCTGCCCCTCCACTACCCCGCTCATGTGCTCTCTCTTAAAAAGAATAAAAATAACAAATAAAAACATTGCTTAACTTTCTCCAAACTTACAGTTTCCAATGAGAAATCTTAATTCTCATCTTGGTTCCCCAGTATATTATATATGTCTTTTTACCTTAGTCTCTTTTAAAGTTTTTTTTTCTTTATTATTGGCTTTAACCAATTTGATTATGATGTATCTTGATATAATTTTATTCAAGTTTCTTATGTTTAAAGTTTGTTGATCTTCTTGCATTTGTCGATTTATACTTTTCATCAAATTTGGAAATTTGGGGAACATTATTTCCTCAAATATTTTATCTGCCCTCCCTCCCTGCAGGAATCCAATTACATGTCTCTAAATTAGGCCACTTGAAGTTATCCCACAGTTCACTGAAGCTTTGTTCACTTTTTTAGTCTTTTTTGGGTTTCATTTTAGTTTCTATTGCCTTGTCTTCAAGCTCACTAATATTTTCCTCTGCAATGTGTACATCTGTCACTGATCTCATCCAGTGTATTTTCATACTAAAAGTTGTAATTTCTATGTCTGGTTGTTCAATTTGGGTGCTTTTTATAGCTTTTGCCTCTTTATTTAAGATGTTCAATATTTTCTTCTCACACCCTGAATATATGGGTACAGTTATACCTGTCTTAATGTCCTTGTTTACAATCCTATTACCTATGTCATTTTAGGCAGTTGACCAATCTTTTTTCTTTCATTATGGGTCCTATTTTCCTGTTTGTTTGCATGCCAAGGAATTTTTTATTGGATGCCCAGCATTATGAAATTTATCTGCTCAAATTCAGGACCTTTTTGTATTCCTGTAAATATTCTTGAACTTTTTTTCTCAAACACTATAAAGTTACTTAGGAATAGTTTGAGCTTTTTGGATCATACTTTCAAGCTTTGTTAGGTGGGACCAGGGAAGCTAGGGCTAGGGCTGACTCCTCCACTATATTCAGGCAAAACCTTCTTAGGACTCCAACTGATACTTTATGAAATATGAGGTTTTCCATCCTGCCTCGTAGGAATAGAAACCATTCCCAGGTCTGTGGGTACTCCAGGAATTCTCCTCTGTCTGGAGCTTTCTCTCTATATTCATCTCCTCGGGGTGCCTGCGTGGCTCAGTGGGTTAAAGCCTCTGCCTTCAGCTCAGGTCATGATCTCGGGGTTCTGGGATCGAGCCCCACATCAGGCACTCTGCTCAGCAGGGAGCCTGCTTCCCCTCTCTTTCTCTGCCTGGCTCTCTGCCACTTGTGATCTTTCTCTGTCTGTCAAGTAAATAAATAAAATCCTAAAAAAAAAAATCTCTATATTCATCTCCTCTTTGGTACTCTATAAGTTCTAGCTCCCTGAACCTCCCTAAACTCTCAACTTTGTCTTCTCAACTCAGAGAGATCACTAGACTGTAGCTGGGTATAACCTCCCTATGAAGTTCTCTCTAGATTGTACAGTGGTACAACACAGGGTTTGTTCATATCTCCTCTCTATAGACCCACTGTCCTATACTATCTATTGTTTATATAACTTGTCCATTTTTTTATTTGTTCATGGTAGGAAGTTGGATCCAGTCCCTGTTATTTGTTCTTGGCTGGAAGTAGAATTTCTGAAATTGACATAATCTCATGGACTTTAATAGCTTCTTTGTTTTCCGGATTAACGTAAGATACCCAGGCTCATCTTGTAGATTTTTTTTTTTAAAGATTTGATTTATCTATTTGAGAGAAAGCATGCATAGGGGTGGCGGAGGAGGGAGACAGTGGAATGAGAAGGGAAGAGGGGGAGGGAGAAGCAGACTCCCCACTGGCCAGAGAGCCCCATGTGGAGCTCAATCCCAGGACCCTAGGATCATGACCTGAGCCGAAGGCAGATGCTTAACTGATTGAGCCACCCAGATAACCCGTATCTTGTACATTTCTACTTTAGACCTGGAATCAGTCATTCCTCCTTTTTAGTGAGCAATGACATTTAGAGAACACATTTTAGGTACTAGGGAGTGCTCATTGTTCCTACACTTGTTTGTTTTTTGTTTATTTAGCAGACAGAGCTAAGAAATATATAATTTCAAAGGTCAGAAAACTTGGGGGTATACACTGGTATCTTTAATTCCACTTTAAAAATTACTTTAAAAAGGGGCGCCTGGGGGCGCCTGGGTGGCTCAGTGGGTTGAGCCGCTGCCTTCGGCTCAGGTCGTGGTCTCGGGGTCCTGGGATCGAGTCCCACATTGGGCTCTCTGCTCGGCAGGGAGCCTGCTTCCTCCTCTCTCTCTCTGCCTGCCTCTCTGCCTACTTGTGATGTCTCTCTGTCAAATAAATAAATCTGTCAAATAAAAAAAAAAGTGGGGGGCGCCTGGGTGGCTCAGTGGCTTAAAGCCTCTGCCTTTGGCTCAGGTCACGATCCCAGGGTCCTGGAATCAAGCCCTGCATCGGGCTCTCTGCTCAGCAGGGAGCCTGCTTCCTCCTCTCTCTCTGTCTGCCTCTCTGCCTACTTGTGATCCCTGTCTGTCAAATAAACAAATAAAATATTTTAAAAAGTTACTTAAAAATTTTTTTATTTCAAAATAAAAATATTTTTTGAATTTATACTCCTGTATCTGTTATCTTATGCTACAAATTTTGGTTCCCAACAATGTTAATATAATTACTTGCTTTATAATAAGTATATAATAATTTCAGTATAATACCAATGTTATTACTAAGAATCAAGGTCACTAAAAGAATTTCAAGAGTGCTTTACAGTTTACTTCATTCTTAGAGTATATCCCACCATGAATGTACATCAAAACAGTATATTCTAAAGTCAGCTGAACTAATCTTTTTACTGTATGAATTATGACATTAATCTATATGGGTAAGTTCATTATCTTTTATCTTGAGAAATACTTTTACAGTATTTCTGTAAATACTGGGATTTCTGTAAATTCTGGGATTCCAGCTTGATTTTTTAGTTTCAGGACATTAACATTATTATACTACTACATCCTGTTGGAATGGGGAAGTCAGCTGCAATTTGTTTCTCTTTTGAAGAAAATCTTTCTTAGCTGATTTTTCTTCTTCTTTTTGATTTTCTACAGGTATATATATCTTTTTATTTATCCTGCTTGATTACTGAGCTCTAAAATCTGTTTTAGTTGCTTCCGCCATTAGTTCTTCAAAGACTGTTTCAGCCCCATTTTCTCTCTTCCCCTTTGGGACGGAAATTAAATGTACATTAAATGATCTCACTGTTTCCTCTCACCTGTTAACTTCTCTTCTGTATTTTCCATACTTCTGTCTCTCTTTACTTTATTTTACTAGTTTTTGCTATCCTCATCTTCTACTTTACAAATTCACTTGTGTTATATCTAATCTGTTGTTAAATCTATTTAATTTCAATATTGGTCATTATCTTTTTTGATTCTACAATTTCTGTTTGGTTCTTTTAAAAATTTTGTCATATTTTATAGTTTACAGTTCCCTGGCAAGATTTTTAAGGTTGGCTTTCAATTTCATAAGCACAGTAAACATAATTTTTTATTTTTAAAGTCAATGTCTGATATTACCCATATCTGGAGTCCCAGTGGGTTCTTCTGTTGCTTCTGTTTTTGCTAGCTTTTGTTCATGTTACCTTGTGCACTCTTGTACCTAGGTGTGTGTGGGGGGTGTGTATGACAGAGAGAAAGAAATGTGCACATGAGCTGGACATTTTGAGAAAGCATCTGTTAAACAATTTGAAGCACAGATGTGGTCATCTATCTATCTAGAAAGAATTTTTGTTTGCTTCTACAGGGCATCTGGGAGAATTAGAAATCTAGAATCATCTTAATCCATTCTGAAAGCTTAAGATTTTTTAGACTTCCCAGATGACCCAAAAAATATATGAGCTCATGTGAAGGATGGTTTATTTCAGGTTCACCTTACTCCATAAAGTGTAAGCTTTTAGTTATCCCTGTCCAAAACAAGAGGAACTTTTAACAGCACCCCAGCTCAGCAAGCCCTAAACTCTTTGGCTTTTTTGTCCTACATCAATTTGGAAGTGCATCTTAGCTTCTAGGCTGTTTGTTCTAATTTGCAAATGACCTTAGGGCAAAAGCAGCCCCCAATGTTGGGCTCAAGCATTCTGTGATTCCTGTTTTCTCCTATGTTGGCCCAGAAATTTCTCCCTACTCACTAGCTCTTAGATTCTTTTATGATGTTTTAATATTTCATACAGCATTTTTCCTCAGTGGGAGGGTGAGTCTAAATTACCTACTTGGCCATTTTCAGAAACTGTAATCCTACCAGAGTTTTCTGTTAGTTCTCTTTCTCTTCACTAAAACATCACCTCTCTAGAGTCTCCTTGGGCTATAATATTTAAGTAACTTCCCTATCATTATCATTATCTCTTTACCTGCTTTATCTTTACTGTACTTATCACTACCTGACATTTATTTATTAAAATGTCCCACTAAGGGGCGCCTGGGTGGGTCAGTCAGTTAAGCAACTGCCTTTGGCTCAGGTCATGATCCTGGACCTCAGGATCAAGTCCCGCATCTGGCTCCCTGCTCAGTGGGGAGTCTGCTTCTCCCTCTGACCCTCCCCGCTCTTGTGCTCTCTCTCATTCTCTCTTTCAAATAAATAAAATAAAATAAAATAAAATGTCCCACTAAATGTAAAGTTCAAGAGGATAGAAAATGTGCCTTATTCCCTCTGGGGAATGGGATGGGGAGGAAGGAGAAATTTTTATATTTTACTTTATCCTCTTCTATATGACCTAGATATTAAGGTTTTTAAAATCCAAAAGTCCATGCATAATCTTTATCACCATCCCGCTCCTTCCTCCTCCCTAATGATATTTTCAGCTAACATTTATTCCATGACCTTCGCCTTCTGCTGTTCTTATTCTTTATACTCTACTATATATAACTACATTTACTCATATAGCTTCAGTCATATAACAATAATACCTAATATTTATTGAACACTTATTAAATGTCAGGCAGTATGCTAGGAGCCTCACATAGATTACTATATAATCAGTCCAAAAACAAACAAATCACAAAAGAGTAACTATAACAACAACAAAACCTTTGCAAGGGGAAATAAATAAATCTACCAAGTAGTATTATCTCTGTTTTAAAGCTGATGAAATAAAAGTTTAGGCTGTTAAGTAAGCTGAATAAAGTCACAGCCAATTAGTGGTGAATCCAGCATTTACACTCTTGTGCCATGCTCTAACCACAGCACTATGCTACACTGAGTCCATGAAGGAAATGTTGACGCTCAAAAATATATCTCTAAATCTGACCACTTCCAATTTCCAGACCAAAATTTCTATGTAGCTGCTTGCCATTTTCAAGGGACATCCTGCAGGAACCATAAACATGTTTAAACCTCAGCTAATCTTCTTTACCTTCCAAATCTGCCATTTATGATTTGTTTCTAATTGACAGTATCATTATTCTATCAGCCATCTATGGAAATGTTTTTAACCCACTGAGCCACCCAGGTCCCCCACTATGGAAATGTTTTTAAACAGCTTACTGAGTTTTAAAGATAACACATAACATACAATTTACCCATTTAAAGTGCACAGTTAAATAGGTCGTAGTATATTTTAAAAATTGTGCAACCATCACCACCATCAATTTTAGACCATTTTTATCACCTCCTAAAAAAATCTCTCTCTATCCACTTTCTGTCTCTATAGATTTGCCTCTTTTGGATGTAGAAATCTGGACATCAACTTTGGCCATTCCCTGCCCCTAATCTCTCCCTACCCTAACAATGAATTGGTTGCCTCATTATGTTGATTACTTCCAATGATAAGTTTCTCTTTTCTACGCTCCTCACACTTTTTTTTTTTAATTTTTTTTTTGTTAAGATTTTATTTATTTATTTGACAGAGAGAAATTACAAGTACACTGAGAGGCAGGCAGAGAGAGAGAAGGAAGCAGGCTCCCTGCTGAGCAGAGAGCCCGATGCGGGACTCGATCCCAGGACCCCGAGATCATGACCTGAGCCGAAGGCAGCGGCTTAACCCACTGAGCCACCCAGGCGCCCCGCTCCTCACACTTTTAACTGAGGCAAGCATTATCTCTTGTTGAGGTCACTTATGAATTTATGTAGTGTTTACTGACTTCTCTCTCCTACCCCACTGCATAATTGCTGCCTGAGACTCCTAAAACATCCAATGGTTTCCCACTATAAAGACAATGAAGTTTACACTTCTTAGTGTGACTCACAAGAGCCATGTTCAACTCCAACTACTTTCCCAGCCTCATCTCTCCTGCTTGCACCATTCATTCCATGCTTCATTCATACTAAATTACATGACAAGCATGTGGCACATGTGTCACATTTTATAGTTTCCACTTTTTGGAAAAATTCTCAAGCTTGGCTTTCATACTGGATTTTTATTTTTATACAAATCATACTGGCTTCTAGGCACAGAGTTTATATGCCAAGGATTTTTTTTTTAGAATTGAGATATAAAAATTCATTTTTTGGGGGGCACCTGGGTGGCTCAGTGGGTTAAAGCCTCTGCCTTTGGCTCGGGTCGTGATCCCAGGGTCCTAGGATCGAGCCCCACATCGGGCTCTCTGCTCAGCAGGGAGCCTGCTTCCTCCTCTCTTTGCCTGCCTCTCTGCCTACTTGTAATCTCTGTCTGTCAAATAAATAAATAAAATCTTTTAAAAAAATTTCATTTTTTTCAGGGTGCTTGGGTGGCCTAGTCAATTAAGTGCCCAACTCTTGATTTCAGTGCAGGTCATGAGCTCAGGGTCATGGCACTGAGTCCCGCATTGGGTTCTATGCTCAACTCAGAGTCCGCTTGTCCTTCTTGCTCTGCTCCTACCCCCGCTCACTGTTTCTCTCGCTCTCTATAATAAATAAATAAAATCTTAAAAAATCCATTTTTCAAGACAATGAATTTGAAGATTTTGATGGACTCTGTCATCAAAAGGATATGGAAACCGAAGAAATCCTATTCAGCTGGTTGGGAAAGACCTCTGGGCAGGGACACAGAGCAGCGGCTGGAGTCAGTGTCAGCTCTCCCAGCAAGCCCATGCCAGCCATGTCATCAGGGATGAAAAGCATTACTGGATGTCCTAGGACAGGATGGATTCTGCTGCAGAGTAATTCAGCTGTAGCAAATTTTGGTTTACTGTGAAAAAACAGGTAAGACAAATTTAGCTTTTTTGATTCTTAAGTTTTTTGGTTTTTTGTTTTGTTTTGTTTTGTTTTTAAGTAGGCTCCACAATTGGGTGCCTGGCTGGCTCAGTTGGTAGAGTGTGCAACTCTTGATCTTGGGGTTGTGAGTTTGAGCCCCACACCGGGTATAGAGATTACCTAAAATAAAATCTTTAAACATAAATAAATAAAGTAGGCTCCACACCCAACAAAGACTTTCCTCTCTCTTTAAACTGATGAGGTCATCCAGGAAGATATGTCCACAAACACTGGCTCAGAGGCTTAAACTTTTTCAGAAAATCTGTGTTAATGAGCTGTCTACCTGTAAAGATTGTATGATAGCAGAGGACTACAAAAGAAAGTTAAGGTTGGGGGTTTTGTTTCCTGCACATATTAAAGAATTTAAAAAATCTGATCTGAATTGTAATTCTGATTAAGAGTAAAACTAAAAAGCCACGAGGAGTCTCTTCAAGCCTTAAGATCCTATGACTAACAGTGATGATTCAGGGCATACAAATGGAGTTGAAAACTACTGAATAAAGAATTAATGAGTTGATCTTAGTAACAAATTAGTCTTGGGGCGCCTGGGTGGCTCAGTGGACTACAGCCTCTGCCTTCAGCTCAGGTTGTGATCTCAGGGTCCTGGGATGAGCCCAACATCGGGCTCTCTGCTCGGCAGGGAGCCTGCTTCCCTTTCTCTCTCTCTCTCTGCCTGCCTCTGCGCCTACTTGTGATCGCTGTCAAATAAATAAATAAAATCTTTGTAAAAAATTAGTGTTTTTCTTGCTATAATGCACGTTCACTTTGGATTCTGTGGTAAATGGACAGCACAGGAAGGCAAGGCAGAGGGTTCTATTCCATTTATTTACCATCTTCTCCATGGATTTTTTCGCTTTTCTTTCTTTCTTTCTTTTTTTTTTTGTAATTTGAAGAAGGTAAAGGTAGAGAGAAAGAGGATTTCCAAACATATGCAAAATGCTGACGCACAAATAATAACATACAAAAAATTCCTTTCTATCCATAGTATCCTTCTATCCAGGGTTCAGGTAACTATCTAAAAGGTCATTCCTCTCTTCTCAGATGTAAATAAGAATGAAATTAGCAGGGTTTGTTTTGTTTCATTTACAGATGGGAAAGAGAAGGGACATGTCCTTGGGTCAATTAGAATATATTCAAGAAACCAGAAATAAAAATGTTTTCAATACCAATAGCTTCAAAATTCTACTTTCACTTTTCTGACAGAGAATCTGATACCTGGCACTAAGAAATGACAAGTGAGGCTACGTTCAATTTCTACCCACATTCATACTCATAAGAGGAGATTAAAATGTGGAGAGGGACCACAGTGCTTTTCCCCTTCACCTCACATAATGATGACAGCTTATAACAAGAGCAATTCCATTCGACAGGTTCAAAGTGGGTTCATTCTTTGTCCTGCAAAGCAAAGAAAAACTAAGCCATATTTCAGGGATTCTAAAACCAATATTTACCTGATACAAATTCTGGCCCATGACTACCATCACCCCCAAAGATTACTAGAATTCAATAGCCGATTAACTAAGGGGAAAATGGCAATTTTTAACATCACCCACTCAAAGGAGAGGAAAAGAAATGAAATGTTTAGATGAATCTACCTGCTCATTAAAAGCTAACATGAGAAAAGAAATTTATTCAATCTGAAAAAAAATAAAAGCTAACATAGAATAAGAAAATGTGGGGCTCTAAGAAAATTAGATTCAGGGTGAGTTTGGGTCAAGAAGTCAAACTGTGGGGCACCTATGTGGGTGATATAGCTGGCTGAGCATCCAACTTGATTCCGGCTCACGTCATGATCTCATGGTCATGAGATCAAGGCTTTCCTGGAGGCCCGCATCAGGATCTGCGCTCAGAATGGAGTCTACTTGGGTTTCTCTTACCCTCTGCCTCTCCCTCCCACACACAGGTGCATAGGCGCACTCTTTCTCTCTAAAATAAAAAAATCTTAAAAAAAAAGTCAAATTGTGAAGCTACTAGAAACAATACAATAATGATGGAGAAAAACTATAAAGCCACAGCATAAGCTTAAGCCAGGATTTAAGGACTTACCCAAAGACTTCCACGGAAAGGACTCCATTCACCTTTACACTGAAATTAAATTTAATCTGCAAAGTAAATGGAGTATGAGATTTAACACAAACCAGGACAGAGATTAAAAACTTCCATACTTAATTCCCAAAGGGGAAGATATTCTTTATATCCACTTTTTTTTTAACTTGTCCTTTCCCTGAACATAATATAATTAATACAATTACCATTTATCTGTGCTCAAATTCTGCATCTTAAATAAACTGAGTCCTAGACTTCAATTCCAAGTGGCCACAGATTATCACAACACTGAACCCACTTTGAACCTGTCAAAACTACCCTTTGTTCTCTTTTCTTTTCCCAATGTTATCTCTTCTCCCCTTTAAAGGACTATCAATTTTTCTCTCTATTCTTTCCACTGTTTTTATACATAGAACATTCCATGCTTTTTCCTTTGCTTTTTCTTCCCCTGCCCGTCTCTGACTTTTGTCCTCCCTGCAATTCACTTCACTGTTCTAATTATTTCCTACCTTTGACATACATTTTTCTTTTCTGTGTAACGTAACGGGTAATCAAGAACTCTAGAGCCAGCCTGCCTGAATTCAAATCCCAGCTCTGCAAGTTACTTAACCTCCCTACCATAGTTTCCTCAGCTATAAAATGGGAATGATGCTGATAAAACCTACTTCACAAGGGCTGCTGCATGGGGTGAGTGAGTGAGTGTGTGGAAAGCACTCAGAAATGGTGACTGGCATAATAAGCACTGAACCCTGCTGAAGACAGAAAAAGTAGAAAGCTACCAAGAGAAGAAAAGGAGAAGTTAAAAAGCATACTTAATAGTGTGCATCCCTATAAACATACCTAACTATAGCTAATTATAAAAAATTATAGCTCTTGGGGCACCTGATTGGCTCAGTGGGTTAAGCCTCTGCTTTCGGCTCAGGTCATGATCCCGGGGTCCTAAGATCGAGCCCCACATCGGGCTCTCTACTCAGCGGGGAGCCTGCTTCCACCTCTCTCTCTGCCTATCTCTCTGCCTACTTGTCATCTCTGTCTGTCAAATAAATAAATCTTTTAAAAAAATTATAGCTCTCCAAAGTTTGAAGTACTTTATCAGAATTTCCCGATTTGCTCTTCTGGTCACTTCGGAAAAGAAGATGGTCAGCCAGGTTCATTATCCAGATTTAATAGAAAAATGAAGCACGGTGGGGGGGGGGAATGAATCTAAACTGATACAATAAAACAGTAAGGAAGTAAAAACAAGAACACAAGGAAAGCTCTATATCCAAGGGCTCTCAGCTATGTCACATGACCAACATCAACACTGTGTTAGGGACAAAGAAATCAAATCAATTCAATATTAAAAGTTGTAATCATTATCATGGAAAGAAAGTGGACCAACCATATAATTTCATCTCCTACAGAGTAGAGGTCTCCTAAAAATGACAAGAGAAGCATCACTGTGCCAAAGAACAGCTTACCTTAGGGTGTACCGTGACAATTTTATGTAAAAAATTCTTTATCACCAGACTATCGGTCATCAGAGTTCTGGGCTTTTCATCAACCTGCAACAACACAACAAAAACATCCACCACACATACACAAACCCAGGAGCACAAATAAATTAAATTATGTTATTTCTTGGGGCATCTGGGTGGTAGTCAGTTGAGCATTTGACTTTTGGTTTCAGCTCAAGTCATGATCTCGGGGTGGTTAGGTCGAGCCCCACATTGGGCTCTGCGTGGAGTCCACTTAAGATTCTCCTTCCCTCTCCCTCTGCCCCTCCCTGCCTCTCTAAAATAAATAAATAAAGCTTTAATAAATCTTTAAATAAATGAATAGAGGTATTTCTTCCTATAAAGGTAACTTACCCCTCAGAAAGCTTTTCAGATATCCAAGGGGAAACACCTTTGGATCTAAGAACTGGACATAAAAGGCAATCTAATAGCTATCATTTATTGAGCTAAACTATTTCATGGACCTTCTGGAGACACAATTTCAAAACCACCTTTTGGAACAAATTTAAAAGTAATTCAGGCTGGAACTAAGAAAAGTAACACTACCTTAGCACTACCATCCTGATGTGAATTGATTTGTATTAAGAATGTAGTGAGGGGCGCCTGGGTGGCTCAGTGGGTTAAGCCGCTGCCTTCGGCTCAGGTCATGATCTCAGGGTCCTGGGATCGAGTCCCGCATCGGGCTCTCTGCTCAGCAGGGAGCCTGCTTCCTCCTCTCTCCCTCTCTGCCTGCCTCTCTGACTACTTGTGATCTCTCTGTCAAATAAATAAAAAAATCTTTAAAAAAAAAAAAAGAATGTAGTGAAAGGGGGTGCCTGGGTGGCTCAGTGGGTTAAAGCCTCTGCCTTCAGCTCAGGTCATGATCTCAGGGTCCTGGGATAAAGCCCCTCATTGGGCTCTCTTCTCAGCGGGCAGCCTGCTTCTCCCCACCTCTGTCTGCCTGCCTCTCTGCCTACTTGTGATCTCTATCTTAAAAAAAAAAAAAAAAAAAAAGAATGTAGTGAAAGGAGCAGACACTAAAAGGAACTATTTTTCAGCATCAATTCATTTATCTACTCATTTTTTTTTTTTTTTAGGAAAAGCTGTAAAGCAAAAAGTTCACAAGTCAGAAGACTTGAGTTCTAGTACTAGCTCTTAATTGTTCTGAATTTTATTTACTAATCTGTAAAACAAGGATAAAAGTCATCCATTCTAGGGGCATCTGGGTGGCTTGGTTAAGTAGCTGGTTAAGCATCTGCCTTCAGCTCAGGTTATGATCTTAGGGTCCTGGGATGGAGCCCCACTTTGGGCTCCCTGATCAGTAGGGAGTCCGCTCCTCCCTTTCCCTCTGTGTCTGCCCATCGCTTGTGCTTTCTCTCTCTAAAATAAATAATCTTTTAAAAAAAATTACCCAATTCCACCTCACAGAACTGTTGTAAGGATCAAGTAATAATCTTTAAGTTATATATTATACATGGCAATAACAGTAGATATCACTTGTGGAATGCCTACTATGTAGCAAGCATTGTGCAGGTGTTCTACCTATATTACCTCACAAAAATCCTCAAGGCAGATACTACTATCCTTTCTTCAGAGTTTTTTTAAAGTTCATTTATTTATTTGACAGAGAGCACAAGAAGGCAGAGTGGCAGGCAGAGGGAGAGGGAGCAGCAGGTTCCCCACTGAGCAGGGAGCCCGATCAGGACTCAATCCCAGAACCCTGAGACCATGACCTGAGCTGAAGGCAGAGGCTTAACCCACTGAGCCACCCAGGCACCCCAGTAGGCTTTTTTTTTTTTTAAAGATTTTATTTATTTATTTGACACAGAGAGAGACAGCGAGAGAGGGAACACAAGCAGGGGGAATGTGAGAGGGAGAAGCAGGCTCCTTGCTGAGCAGGGAGCCCAATGTGGTACTTAATCCTAGGACCCTGAGACCATGACCTGAGCAAAAGGCAGATGCTTAACGACTGAGCCACCCAGGTGCCCCTAGATATACATATATTTTTAAATGAGACCTAGAGGCACCTGGGTGGCTCAGTGGGTTAAAGCCTCTGCCTTCAGCTCAGGTCATGATCCCAGCATCCTGGGACCAAGCCCCGCATCGGGCTCTCTGCTCAGCATGGAGCTTGCTTCCCTTCCTCTCTCTGCCTGTCTCTCTGCCTGCTTATGATCTCTGTCTGTAAAATAAATAAATAAAATCTTAAAAAAAAAAAAAAAGAGAGAGACCTAGAGAAGTTAAGCAACTTGCCTAAGGTTACCCAGCTTTTCAGTGATAGAGCCAGAATTTGACCCTAAGTCTGTCTATTACCAATTGTCCATACTCTTTTCAATATACCCAGATACCTCCCTATAAATATAATAAAATCTACAATTTAATGAGAGCCTTCTCCATTCCAGGAATGGAGCTAAAGTATCTTACTTCTATTACCTCACTTACCCCTCACAAAGCCTTGAGAGTTACATATAACCCACATTTTATGGATGAGAAAACAATGAGTCTCAAAGAGGTCAAATAATTTTCTCAAGGTTACCTAATCTGCCTCCAAAGCTTTAGTATTAACCACTTTCCTGTAATGATTCACTCCATTTAATACAATGTCCCTAAACCCAAAGTTAGAAGGAGTCTTTAGAAAATGGAGAGTCTAGGAAAATGAGAAGAAATAGAGTAAAAAATCAGTAAGTTCTTATTGGCGGATCAGAGAATATAGAGCCATGTAGTAGGTACATATTAAAGAAAAAAATGGTCCTAGACCTCAACATATAACATAATGATGAAGAAACAGAATAAATTTCTATAATACTTTTTGTAAATACATTGAAAATGAGAACGAGAAGTATGCAGTGAGTGGGGAAAATTAGAAAGATTATTATAGAATCATTACTAAAAATTATCAGAAAAGTAGATGGGAATGATTAAAAAATTCTGGAAACAGATCTAGGATTATTCCTGCATGTAAACAGTAGTGATTAAACAGTAACTACAGCATACACATCATAGTCACATCCTTCATTTAAAAAATTTTACTACAGGGGCACCTGGGTGGCTCAGTGGGTTAAAGCCTCTGCCTTCAGCTCGGGTCATGATCTCAGCGTCTTGGGATTGAGCCCCACATCGGTCTCTCTGCTCAGCAGGGAGCCTGCTTCCCTCTCTCTCTGCCTGCCTCTCTGCTTACTTGTGATCTCTGTCTGTCAAATAAATAAATAAAATCTTTCAAAAAAATTTTTTACTACAGAGGTGCCTGGGTGGCTCAGTCGGTTAAATGCCTGACTCTTCATCTCAGGTCAGGTCTTGATCTCAGAGTTGTAAATTCAAGCCCAGTGTTGCGGTCCACACTGGGTGAGGAGCCTACTTTAAAAAAAAAAAAAAACTTTATTATAAGATGTTCAAATAGAAGAAAAGCAATGAGCTCTTCAAAGCATTTTCTGTACTTAGCACTTAGAAAACAACTTCTTGGAACAGTTTCAAACTTCTGTAGCCTTGGTTATTATAGGGTATATCACAGAAAGGGCTAATTAAATCTAGCAGTAAGGCAACCAAAAAAGTGAAAATTCCTTGAGCGGCTACCAGAGAGGGGCTACAATTAATAATGATGAGAGCTACCACTTACTGAACACCTGCTACATGCCAAACAGTTTATATGCAAGTAGGAAATATCCCCCATTTTATTTACGAGAATAATGAGACTAAATAAGTTGTTTAATTTTTTCCAAGGTAACACGTAGCTAGCTAAATGTCAAAACTGGGATTCAAACCTAGATCTAACTTCAAAGCCCACATTCCATTATGTAATACTGTCTCTCCAAGACAGTTCATTATCTATGCATATAGCTTTCAGAATCAGATATTATGTAATCTATCATCACTTTTATGGAGTCTGACAGGCAATGCTTATGCAAACTACTGAATTACCCACTCAAAACACTGAATGGAGTTTATGTAACCTGGGCCTACAGAGGTAAATAAAACAATATGAATTTGAAGAGTTCACAGTTAAGTAGAAGAGAAAGACAAATAAATAATGTATATGACAATGTGAAATGTTCTATGATTTACATATATTAAGAAATGCTAAAGAAAAACACAAGAAGAACTGGTATCTAATCTAGACTGAGAGGATAAAGTGACCTAATATCACGTCAGCAGAGGACAGTTAACATAAAGCAAATAGCTCCTTTTATAATCTACTCATAATTTATTGAGAGGGACTGAAAATGTATGTGTTGGGGGCACCTGGGTGGCTCAGAGGGTTGGGCCTCTGCCTTCAGCTCAGGTCATGGTCTCAGGGTCCTGGGATTGAGCCCCACATTGGGCTCTCAGCTCAGCAGGGAGCCTGCTTCCCCCTCTGCCTGCCTCTCTGCCTACTTGTGATCGCTCTCTCTCTCTGTCAAATAAATAAATAAAATCTTTTCAAAAAGAAAATATATGTGTCTATGTCTACAAAGTCTTTTTTTTTTTTTAAAGATTTTATTTATTTATTTGACAGAGAGAGATCACAAGTAGGCAGAGAGGCAGGCAGAGAGAGAGAGAGGAGGAAGCAGACTCCCTGCTGAGCAGAGAGCCTGATGCGGGACTCAATCCCAGGACCCTGAGATCATGACCTGAGCCGAAGGCAGCAGCTTAACCCACTGAGCCACCCAGGCGCCCTACAAAGTCTTTTAAAGCCTTTTAGAGTTGGGTGTCAGAAATCCAGTACCCCAGCCTGACATACATATAGAAGCAGTGAATTTACTTAAGTGTTGTTAGGAAAACATAGATGCTGCCAGCCCTGGGCAGCAGCAAAGATTATTGAATCATATGTTCCAGCCTTCACCTTTAGACACAAATCTAATTATATCACAGATAATATCAAAGCTGTTTTATAGTTTCAAACTGAACTCAGGTTGTCATAGGCCCTATATGACTGTCTAGAAGAAAGTAAATCTGTGCTTCTGTCTCGTCCTGTCTCTAGTTAAATATGTATATAGAGAAGTAGAGATAGAGAAACATGAAGATATGTTTGAAATACACGTGTACCTCTACCAATTTTATCACTTAGTACCATAGCAGAAATAATATAAAAATGGATAAAGCTTTCAAGAAGATCTTGTAAAATCAAACTGTCTTTGGAGGGACATGTTACCAGCCGAATGGAACCCAAGATGCAGGACTGACTCAGCATAAACACAAGACCTTGCATCTCTCCTAAATGACATTCTGTTCAGTATTCCCTGGGATTGGCTCTCCTCACGTGCCCATAGCAGTGGATCATTTATTACTGCTTTTTCATGGATGTCTCCATTCACTAGCTTCCACTGTGAACCTTGCTACCTGACTCTTCTCCCCGTTTGAGGTACATATGATGAATTTGTTCATAATCTCCCCCTTCTTCTCTTCTCACTCTCTTCAAATATCTTTTAAATAACTGCACAGTACCAGAGACAATGAGATGCAACGGAACAAAAGCTTTCAGGGAACTCTTGTTCCTGCTCCTTTGAGGTCAGACTACTTTTTGCCACTTTTCATCCATTGCCAGCTGACTGCAGGCACTGAGCTCACGTGTCCTCAACATTTTCAGCCTGCCATCAAGGGCGCCTGGGTAGCTCAGTGGGTTGAGCTTCTGTCTTCCACTCAGGTCATGATCTCAGGGTCCTGGGATCAAGCCCGGCATCAGGCTCTCTGCTCAGCGGGGAGCCTGTTTCCCCCTCTCTCTCTGCCAGCCTCTCTCTCCCTACTTGTGATTTCTCTGTCAAAGAAATAAATAAGAATATTAAAAAAAAAAAAAAAGACCTGCCATCAACTGGGCTGACTTCCTCATCCAAGCTGATGGCCTAAGGAACAACTTAAGTCTCACAAATTCCTGACCTCTTCAACTCCAGTGACCTTGACATCCATGAATTTCCACCTTTCCATGGCCTAGTTTGGAACTGTACTATTCTAAAAACCTGACACTGAAATGCCTCACCCTTGCGTGAAAAGATGCACACCGAGATGTTAACAGTGGCTACCACGATTAAGTCAAATTATCTGTGTTTTAAATGCTCTCTTTTGATTTTCCTGAGGGAAACACTGCTTTTGCAATAAGGAAAAAAAAATGAGACAAACTCCGTAAGTCTGAAGACAACTTCCTATTCTTTCAAGTCTCTGAATCCCTTATACCCAGAAAATCTTTTTTTTTTTTTTTTAAGATTTTATTTATTTATTTGACAGAGATCACAAGTAGGCAGAGAGATAGGCACGGAGAGAGAGGAAGGGAAGCAGGCTCCCAGCCAAGCAAAGAGCCCAATGCAGGGCTTGATCCCAGTACCCGGGGATCATGACCTGAGCCGAAGGCAAAGGCTCTAACCCACTGAGCCACCCAGGTATCTCCCCAAGAAAATCTTTTGATACGTACATATGATACATATTACACTGTATTTGTAATTATTTGTTTGCTTGTTTATCTTTTCCTTTATCAAGTAATGTGTCTTGGGACTCTGTACCTTCAACATCTAGCACAGTGAGGCCAACTTGAGCAAACACAGGCTCCTGAATGAGTGAATAAATATTTAAACAGACCTGAATAAAATGAGTAAGACTGGTTCAAATTCTAATTCTGTCACTTAACTTTCGCATGACCTTGGGTAAATCAATTGAACTCTCTGAATCTCAGGGTTCTTGCATCTGTAAAATGGGGGGATAATCCTTGTTCTACCCACTTCACAAAACTGTCAGGAGGCTTAAATAATATATAAATGTTAGTTATAAAAATAATTGTTTGTTTAAACTGGTTAAAACACATGATCTCCTTTTCTAGAACTGCTTTCCTTGGTTCATTGAAATCAGCTTTTTTTATTGCTACTTGAAATTAATAGTTTCAGAGTCGACTAACCATTAATTGCTCCAGATTGTTTACCCATCATTCCCCTAAAGAAGATAAAGCACAGCCAGAGATATCTATTGTCGCAATACTGCACCCATTTCCTTTGAGAAGGAGCATATAATTGTCCAAAAAAAGAAAGGCTTCCCAAAAGTTTCTTGGGAGAATATTTAAAGTACTCTAGTTCTGGGGCTCCTGAGTGGCTCAGTCAGTTAAGTAACTGCCTTTGGCTCAGGTCCTGATCTCAGACCCATGGGATCAAGCCCTTCACTGGGCTCCCTGTTCAGGGGGGGAGCATTCTCCCTCTCCCTCAGCCCAATCCCGCATCCCCCCAACCCTGGCTTGTGCTTTGTCAAACCTCTCCCTTTTTTTAAAGATTTTATTTATTTGACAGAGAGAGGGCACAAGCAGGAGGAGCAGCAGAGGGAGAGGGAGAAGCAGGCTCTCTACTGAGCTAAAGGCAGATGCTTAACTGGCTGAGCCACCTAGGTGCCCCTAAATAAAGTCTTAAAAAAAAATTCTAATTCTTTATGACTCCACAAACTCAAAGGAAAGAAAGATAGGGGATCAGAGATTTGTTAAAGAGAATGGAGAACTCAACAGTCACCCTCATAAATCTGAGCTTCAAATAAATCAATAAAGATCTTTAAGCCAACTTAATAAAAATGTATCCAAATAGCATCTGCACTGAGAATCCATTTTTATTTTCTTTTTCAGGAGATCCAAATTCAAATAATGGCTTGTTTCAGTGGCTCTCAAATTTATCTGCACATTAGGAATCATCTGGGATTTTTTCCCATCTGGAATTTCAAAAATATTCCAAAGCCCAAGCTCCATCAGGATGGACTAAATTGTATCTCCCAAAATTCACACATTGAAGCCCAGCCCCCCATGTGACGATAGTTGGAGATAGAGCCTTAAAAACATAATTAAGGTTAAATGAGGTCATAAACATGGAGCCCTAATGTGATAAGACAGGTGTCCTTACAGAAGAGAAAGACACAAGAGTATTCTCTCTTCACGTACAGAGGAAAGGCCATATGAGGAAACAATGACTAGCCACTTTAATCTTAAACTTCTAGCCTCCAAAAGTATGAGGAAATAAGTCTCTATTTTTTAACCACCCAATCCGTAGTATTTTTTTTTAATGGCCAAATGAGCAAACTAACACTGTACCGTAGAACACTTAAATCACAGCCTCTTGGAGTGGGACACAAATACCAGTATTTTGGAAGCTACCAAGCGTTTCAACATCTGCACAGAGAAGTCTGGGAACCAATGCCTTATTTCAGCTTGGAACTGTGATGGACCTAGGCTTTACTGGATTTGTAGAAAAATAAGAATTAAGACATCAGTAATTTATAGAACCACAACAAACTTGCCTCAAAAATCATCTGGAAGGGTGTTACCCCTGTTATGTCCTGAGAATAGCTGGCTTCCTCTGAAGTCCAATTCAGTTTTGCAGAGAATCCAGGCAGTAGAGATTGTATTTCTGTGTGAGAAGAAATGGTGACAAAAAGAAAAAGCAGTTTGGAAAAGCACCAGAATTTCTGGAATTGTTTATTAAACTGATGAGCCAAGAAGGCATTTCCCTGATGAAAAGATTATCGCAAAATTCAAAATATGACTGGAAATGGCTATGCATCAGCAAATTGCTTGAACATTTAGAATTACTTTATGGGGTTAAGACATTTAATCTCATGTTTTCAATTTTTCACATTTGCTAAATCAATTTGTATTTTCAGTTAATTTCCACAAGGTCATGTGCAAAGCCAGAAATCTTCAAAGCTGATAGCTCTAGCTTATATTCTTTTTTTTTTTTTTTAAGATTTTATTTATTTATTTGACAGAGAGACAGTGAGAGAGGGAACACAAGCAGGGGGAGTGAGAGGAGAAGCAGGCTTCCCAATGAGCAGGGAGCTCAATGCAGGGCTTGATCCCAGGGCCCTGGGATCATGACCTGAGCCTAAAACAGGCACTTAACTGAATCACCCAGGCACCCCTCTAGCTTATATTCTTGTATTTTTTTTTAATTTTTTTAAATTTTATTTATTTATTTATTTGAAAGACAGAGATCACAAGCAGGCAGAGAAGCAGGCAGAGAGAGAGAGTGGAGGAAGCAGGCTGTCCGCCAAGCAGAGAGCCTGATGCGGGGCTCGATCCCAGGACCCCGGGATCATGACCTGAGCTGAAGGCAGAGGCTTTAACCCACTGAGCCACCCAGGCACCCCATATTCTTGATTTTTTAATAAATCAACTCATTATTAGCAGAGTTGCGCAGTGGAAGTGTGCTGGGCCCATAAATTAACTCATTATTTAATAAACTCAAACCCAGTTAGTGAGCTAATTAAGAACTGAAAGCAGAAAAATTCAAGAATGACGTCTCAAGCATTTATCTAATACAGTATTTTTTAAATTGTGTTATGTTAGTCACCATACAACACTTCATTAGTTTTTGATGAAGTGTTTCAAGATTTATTGTTTATGTATAATACCCAGTGCTCCATGCAATCTGTGCCCTCCTTAATACCCACCACCAGGCTCACCCATCCTCTCATCCCCCTCTTCTCTAAAACCCTCAGTTTGTTTCTCAGAGTCCACAGTCTCTCAAGGCTCATCTCCTCTTCCAATCCACCCCCCTTCACTTTTCCTTTCCTTCTCCTAATGCCTTCTATGTTATTCCTTATGTTTCACAAGTAAGTAAAACCATATGACAATTGACTTTTTCTGCTTGCTTGACTTATTTCACTCAGCATAATCTCCTCCAGTCCCATCCATGTTGATGCAAAAGTTGGGTATTCATCCCTTCTGATGGCTGAGTAATACTTCATTGTATATATAAACCACATCTTCTTAAGTCTACTCCACTCACAAGAAGAGAAATAATTAAGATTAAAGCAGAGATCAATGAGTTAGAAACTAGAGATACAGTAGAACACATCAATGAAACTAGAAGCTGGTTCTTTGAAAGAATTAATAAGATTGATAAACCACTGGCCAGACTAATCCAAAAGAAAAAAGAAAGGATCGAAATTAACAAAAATTATGAAAGGGGAGAGACCACAACCAACACAAAGGAAATAGAAATGATCATCAGAAATTATTATCAACAGCTATATGCCAATAAGTTAAGCAATCTAGAAGAAATGGATGCATTCCCGGAAACCTATAAGTTTCTAAGACTGAAACAGGAAGAAATTGACAACCTGAATAGACCAATAACTAGTAACAAGATTGAAGCAGTGATCAAAAACCTCTCAAAACACAAGAGTTAAGGATCTGCTAGATTCCCTGGGAAATTCTACCAAACAGTCAAAGAAGAAATAATACATATTCTCCTGAAGCTGTTTCAAAAAACAGAAACAGAAGAAAAACTTCCAGCCTCTTTCTACGAAGCCAGCATTACCTTGATCCCCAAACCAGGCAAAGACCCCCTCATAAAGGAGAATTTCAGACCAATATCCCTGATAAATATGGATGCCAAAATTCTCAACAAGATCCTAGTAATAGGATCCAGCAGTACATTAAAAAGATTATCCACCATGACCAGGTGGGATTTATTCCTGGGATGCAAGGATGGTCCAACATTCACAAATCAATCAATGTGATAGAACAAATTAATAAGAAAAGAGGGAAGAACCACATGGTCCTCTCAATTAATGCAGAAAAAGCATTTGACAAACTACAGCATCCTTTCCTGATTAAAACTCTTCGGAGTATAGGGATAGAGGAACATTTCTCAACTTCATAAAATCCATCTGTGAAAAACCCACAGTGAATATCATGCTCAATGGGGAAAAGTTGAGAGCCTTCCCACTGAGATCAGGAACACAACAAGGATGCCCACTCTCACCACTATTGTTCAACATAGTACTAGAAGTCCTAGCAACAACAATTAGACAACAAAAAGAAATAAAATGTATTCAAATTGGCAAAGAAGAAGTCAAACTCTCTCTTTTCGCAGATGACATGACACTTTATGTGGAAAACCCAAAGACTCCACCCCGAAATTACTAGAACTCATACAGCAATTCGTATTGTGGCAGGATACAAAATCAATGCACAGAAATCAGCTGCTTTCTTATACACTAACAATGAAACTGTATAAAGGGAAATTAGAGAATGGTTCCATTTACAATAGCATCAAAAATCATAAGATACCTTGGAATAAACCTAACCAAAGACATAAAGGATCCATACTCGAGGAACTACAGAACACGCATGAAAGAAATTGAAGAAGACAAAAAAAGATAGAAAAACATTCCATGTTCATGGATCAAAGAATAAACATAGTTAAAATGTCTATGCTGCCCAGAGCAATCTATACTTTCAATGCCATCCTGATCAAAACACCATCAGCATTTTTCAAAGCACTGGAACAAACAATCCTAAAATTTGTATGGGACCAGAAAAGACCCCGAATCACCAAGGAAATGTTGAAAAAGAAAAACAAACTAGGGGCATCACATTGCCTGATTTCAAGTTATATTACAAAGCTGTGATCACCAAGACTGCATGGTACTGGCACAAAAACAGACACATAGACCAATGGAACAGAGTAGAGAGACCAGATATGGACCCTCAACTCTGGTCAAATAATCTTCAACAAAGCAGGAAAAAAAGACAGTCTCTTCAATAAATGGTGCTGGGAAAACTGGACAGCTGTGTAGAAAAGAATGAAACTCGACCATTCTCTTACACCATACATAAAGATAAATTCAGAATGGTTGAAAGTATGTTTCTTAAAAACATACTGGGTTTGTGCCAGTCTCTAACAAAGTAAAGGCAGTCTCTAACGAAGTAAAGCAAATTCTTGCTAATTTAATTCATAAGTTAACCACTTGGTGTATTTACATATGTAGACTTAGAACTATCTTTCCACAAAGCACCAGCAGGTCCTGCATCATCAAAATTTGCATCAATGTTCTTCTTTTCTGTACCCTGGCACTCATACTATAAAGGAAAAAACCCCCAAATATCCCATTTTATAAATGTCACCCCTTATTGCCCTTCCACAGTACTATTATAATAAAGAACTACAGATGAATAAAGAATTATACAAGCTCTACCTTGTATATGAGGTTGACAATGCTGATATTATACAAGAATTCAACCTTAAAAACCTGATAACAAAATACATCCTAATAGTACAACTTTCTCCTACAGCATCATACTACACATCTAATAAAGCTTTAACCATCTCAAAAAGTATGAACATTATCAGGACCTGGCTATCAATCTTAATGGGTAGTATTTTTCTTGCCATTGTTTTTCAAATATAATTCAGTCATAAAGCATAGGATATTATAGTAGCAAGGTTATGCTACACTGAAATTTAGTGAACTTGGCACTGACCCAAGATGACTTGAATCAATCTTCAGTTTTAACACTGACCAACTTTCTGACCTTAGGTGACCCCCTTTTTTCACTGTAATTAAATTACTTTTCTGTAAAGTAAGAAAAAATTTGTTCTTGAAATCTACCTTGTCTTTGAAGTACCAATACAGTAAAGAACAGGGAAAAGTGCCTCTGCCTTTGGCTCAGGTCATGATCTCAGGTTCCTGGGATGAGCCCTGCATCCGCATCAGCAGGGAGCCTGCTTCCCCCTCTCTGCCTACTTATGATCTCTACCTGTCAAATAAATAAATAAAATCTTTTTTAAAAAATTAAAAAAACAAACTAAGGACTCAAGAAATCATAACAATTCAAATAAAATATGTACTGATTTGAGGGAAATCAATTTCAATTGCCTCACTTCACACCCACACATAAATCAAAATCCAGATGGAGTGACTAGAGTTAAATGTGAAAACCAGAACAATAAAACTAATACTATTATAAATTATTATTATAAATAAAATTTACTATTATAAGTAAAACTAATATTAATATTGAAATAAAACTTCTATTTCAAGATAAGATGAGCATAAGTTAAAACTGCATCTTCCTATTCGAACACATAATGATAAAACAAATATTTTAAAGTTTTAAATTTAGAGCATATTTAATTAATATACAGTGTAATATTAGTCTCAGGTGTACAATAATAGTGATTCAACACTTCCATACATCACTCAATGCCTGTCACAAGTGCACTCCTTAATCCCCATCACCTATTAAAACAAGTATGTCTACAACTTAATACATAGTCGTGGTGAGAAAAAGAGAGAAATTTTTATAGACCAGAAATGGAAAGGTATATTTTCCTCATTTTCAGAAAGGAAAAAGAGAAAGAATCTACAACGGTAGGAAAGGACCAAAGATGCACACCATATGTGGGGCTTGGACTAGAGGGAAAAAATGGGGCTAATATTGCAACAGCTACAAGTTTAAGAACAAGATCCATACAGGCCAAGATCTGCACAGGCCACACATAGGAAATCTAAACAAGGAACCAAAATATGAACAACAGCCAGAGATTTGTCACCTGTCTACTAGAGAGTTGGTTAAAGTCAAGTGATGCTAGCAGCAGCATCAATGATGCAGATTGAGGGCCTTAACAGCTATGTCATAGAAGTGGAAACAAGACTCAGAATGATATAATCTATTAAGATGCTTTCTATAATCTATTAAGATGCTTTCTATCTTGCCACTCAAGCAAAATTTAAACACACACACACACACACACACACACACACACACACACACTCCTGCAAGATTAGGGCTCAGCAACAGAGAACCTCCTACTGGAAGCTTATCGATGCAGGACGTGTTCAAAACAAATAGATGATGGACAATTAACTCTTAACTAAAAATTATCAATGAACAAAGATCAATACCATGAAAAATGTGACACATATCAACTAGTAAAACTTATACATGAGGAAACAGAATTAACAAAAAAAATCTGAAGAGGAAATTATCAACAAACCAAAAGGCAACCTATTTTAACTAGAATTTAAATTTAAAAAAATAAAAATAAAATGGGCAACCTACCAAATGAAAGGAGATATGTACAAATGATATGCCTGATAAGGGGCTGATATCCAAAATAAAGAATACCACCAAAACCTCACAAATAATCCAATTAAAAATGGGCAGCTGATCTGAATAGACATTTCTCTAAAAAAAGACATACAGATGGCCATGAAAAGACACATGAACAACAGACACATGAAAAGATGTTCAGCATCACTAATCATCATGGAAATGCAAATCAAAACCAAAATAAGATATCACCTTATACTTTTGAATGGTTCAAATGAAAAATAAGAATTAATGTGGCAGGAATATGGACAAAAAGGAACTGTCATGCACTGTTTGTGGGAGAATAAATTGGTATATCCACTGTTGAAAACAGTATGGAGTTTCCTCAAAAAATTAAAAATAGAACTACCATATGATCCAATAATTCCACTCCTGGGCATTTACACAAACAAAAAGGAAAAAACTAATTCAAAAAGACGTATGCACCGCTGTGTTGACCGCAGCATTATTTACAATGGTCAAGATATGGAAGCAAACCAAGTGTCCACTGAAAGACAAATGAATAAAGATGTGGTGTACACACACACATACACACACACAGGAATATTACACAGCTGTAAAAATTGGGTTCATTTGGGACCACATGGATGGTACTCTTAAGTGAAATAAGTTAGACTGAGAAAGACAAATACCATATAAGTTTCACTCATAACTGGAATCTGAAAAACAAAACAAATGAAAAAACAAGCAAACAAAAAGAATCAGACCTATAAATAACAGAGAACCAACTGATGGTTGTTAGAGGGGAGAGGGATAGGAGATGAGTAAAATGGGGAATGGGGAATAACAGTTATAGGCTTCTCATTATGGAATGAATAGGTTATAGGAATAAGAAGTATAGCGGGAATATAGTCAATGATGTTGTAATAGTGTTGTATGGTGACAGATGGTAGCTACACTTGTGTTGAGCATAGCATAACATATATAGATGTTGAATCACTATGCTGTATACCTGAAATTAATGTATCACTCTGTGTCAACTATACTAAAATAAAAATTTTTTTCAAAAAAGAATATACTGCCATTGATTAAACAGAAAATTTAAGGGAGGAAAACCCTGTTAAAAATCTTAGAAATTAAAGATACAGTATTTGAAATGAAAATGTTATGGAAAGCAGATTAGTAACTATAAAAGAACACATTTAAAAGAAGGTAGTACTTGAATCTTTCTTTTTTTTTAATTAAAATATAACGTATTATTTGTTTCAGGGGTACAGGTCTGTGATTCATCAGTCTTACACAATTCACAGCACTCGCCATGGCACAGACCCTCCCCAGTGTCCATCACTCAGCCGTCCTATCCCTCCTACCCCACTTCCGTCTAGCAACCCTCAGTTTGTCTCCTGAGATTGAGAGTCTCTTGGTTTGTCTCCCTCCCTGGTTTCATCTTGTTTCATTTTTTTCCTCCCTTCCCCTATGATCCTGTCTCGTTTCTCAAATTCTTTGTATCAGTGAGATCATATGATAATTATCTTTCTCTGATTGACTTATTTAACTTAGCATACCAGCCTCCAGTTCCATTCTACTTGACTCTTTCATAGCAGCATGATTCATAGTAGGAAAAGGTAAAAACAACCTGAGTGTCTATCAGAAATAAACAGATTAACAAAATATGTAATATCTTCAACCATAAAAAATAAATTAAGTTCTATTACATGCTATAACATGGATAAATCTGGAAAACATTATGTTATGCTTAATGAAAGAACCCAGACAAAGGGTACCTGGGTGGTGTAGTTGGTTAAGTGTCTGCCTTTGGCTTAGGTCTTGCTCCCAGGGTCCTGGGATCAAACCCAACATTGGGCTCCATGCTCAGGGAGATGCCTGCTTCTCCTTCTCCCTCTGCTCAGTTTGTTCCACCCAGTTTGTTCTCTCTGGCTCTATCTCTTTGTCAAATAAATAAATAAACAAAATTTAAGAAAGAAAAAGAGAGAGAGAAACTAGACACAAAAGTTTACATATTGTATTATATCATTTATATGAAATGTCCAAAATAGGCACATCCCTAAGGACATTGAAGATAGATTTTAAAAAGAAATACTAAAAATTTTCATTTAAAATATAGGTCCAGGGACGCCTGGGTGGCTCAGTTGGTTAAGCAGCTGCCTTCGGCTCAGGTCATGATCCCAGCGTCCTGGGATCAAGTCCCACATCGGGCTCCTTGCTCAGCAGGGAGCCTGCTTCTCCCTCTGCCTCTGCCTGCCATTCTGTCTGCCTGTGCTCGCTCTCTCCCCCTCTCTCTCTGATAAATAAATAAAATCCTAAAAAAAAAAAATATAGGTCCAGAATAAATAACTGAGAATTATAACAAAGACAGATGTAAGTTCTGTTTGAATAAATTTACCAAATGCCAAGCATGATAAATTTCTTTAAAAAAAAAAAAAAGGCACAAAAAAATCACACAACTGAATATATCACATTGAAACCCAGAATAACAAAGATAAAGAGAAAACCCTAAACACTACAAAAGAGAAGGAAATCACCCAGATACATGTTAGACTTCCTATCGGCAATACTACATGCCAGAAAATAATTAAGTATTATTGTCAAAGACCAGAAAAAAACTAACTTGAATCTGGACTTTTAAGAGAATCAAACTATCATTAAAGAATGAGCAGCTTTAAACATTATGTTCTACAAGCTCTTGGTGAAAGAACAAAATAAACTAAATAAACCAGCATGACCACTCAAAAATGATTCTAAATTTGCACTTTTTCGGGCACCTGGGTGGCTCAGGCTGTTAAGCATCTGCCTTCGACTAAGGTCATGATCCCAGGGTCCTGGAATGGAGCCCCACATCGGGCTACCTGCTCAGTGGGGAGTCTGCTTCTTCCTCTCCCTCTGCCCGCCCCCTCCTGCTCATGTTTCCTCTTTCTCTCAAATAAACAAAATATTTTAAAATGTTTGCACCTTTTTGCTAGGATACTGTGGGGATAAGAACAAAAGAATTATATCATCAACAATACCAAACTATCTCTTCACATAACTCTTCAACTGTTAAAGATGAAGTAGCAAAAGTTCAATCGTGTGGCAATGGGAGTATACATCAGAACAATATACTGGAACTTCTCTATCCAACAATGATGAAATAACAGGTACCAAATCAGCCTTCCCACCAAAAGCTACTATAAAACTGGATAAAACATATGAATCAGTTGTTTTCAGGCTCTGGATAAGAGAGAGCACAAGACTGTTATCCCTGACAGAAGGGAAATTCCTGAGGTAAACTTATGATTGCCCTGGATGTCTGCCCTATGGAAATTTTCTTGTCCACTGAGCAGGGACCTAGAGCCCAAGCAGAATACAGCGGTTCCAGTAAGATGAGGAGACACAGAACAGAGTTCAGAATTGCCAAAGTACCTGGATTCTATAAGGCAGGGCACTGGAGGGGAGGGACCTATGAAGAAGTGGGTATTCAAAGTCTGTGTGGGAGCTCCCAATGAGTCCTTGGCCAAAAGGTGGGCTATTCATGTACCAGTGAGACTGTATAAAATTTCCCAGAGAACAGCTGCAATGGTGCTGAAAATGGAACAAGAATGGTCAAGCAGTGCTAGAAAATGTTGGCTTTCAGGTCTAACCAGAATGGAGAGACCTTGATAAAACTGATGGTATCCAGCTAAGAGGCCAAAAAAGTAAGGCTTTAGTAGGGAAAAAAAAAAAAACCACTTTGTAGAGGAAATCTGTTCTTGATCTACCCTAAAAAACAAAACAAAACAAAACAGTCTCAACAAGATCCACAGAAAAGATAATTTGGATGTTGTGTGGTATCAAGTTAGAAGAGTTTGTAAAATGACTTGGGTTTCTACATACCAACTCTATAAAATGTACAAAAACAAGCCAACACAGGGTTAAGGTGATTAGCCTGCTAGAACAAAAATCAACACTCCTTGGACATAAAACTGAATATAAAATATGAACATATTATCCAATATAAAATAATGATTTACGAGACATGCAAAGAAAAAAAAGGTAACTTATATGAAAAAAAGCCATAAAAAACCAAGCCTATAATAATTACTACATTTAGGAGAGACTTTAAAGCACAAACTATTATAAATATGTTCAAAGGCATAAAGGTAGTTTAAATTAGTCAACTGATAGGAAATATCAGCAGAAAAATGTACACTGTAAAAGAAGAACCAAAATGGAAATTCTACAACTGTAAAGTTCAATAACTGAAATGAAGAATTTTCTGGACAGTTTTAATAGATTAGATATGGAAGAAGAATCAGTGAAATTATTGAAGACAAAGAACAAAAATTACCCAATCTAAACAGTAGAGGAAAAGGGATTCAAGAAAAATGAACAGAATCCTAGAGACCTATAGAACAATACCAACCAGTCACAACATGTATAATGTGAGTTCTAGAAGGAAAAGAAAGTGGAAGGGGACAGGAAAAATAGGAAAAAATCATGGATAAATTATTTTAATTTGAAAAAAACTATTAAGATGTGAAAAGCTCAGCAAACTCCAAGTAGGATAAATGCAAATAAAATCACACCTAAGTACATAATGGACAAAGTGATTAATAAAAAAAAAAGTAGAGAATCTTGAAACAAGCTGGGGAAAAAGCACATATTACATACAGAGGAACTATAATATGAATTACAGCTAACTTCTTCTGAGAAACAATGGAATCCCTAAGACAATGGAACATCTTTTTTTTTTTTTTTTTTAAGATTTTATTTATCCATCCCACAGACAGAGATCACAAGTAGGCAGAGAGGCAGGCAGAGAGAGGGGGGGAAGCAGGCTTCCCGCCAAGCAGCCAGCCTGATGCGGGGCTCAATCCCAGGACCCTGGGATCATGACCCGAGCGGAAGGCAGAGGGCCCAACCCACTGAGCCACCTGGGCGCCCCAATGGAACATCTTTTAAAATACTGTCAAACTAGAATTTCAAATCCACTGAAATATCCTTTTAAAATAATGGTAAGATAAAGACATTCTAATTTTTAGGGTATTTTTTTTAAAGATTTTATTTATTTATTTTTAAAGATTTTATTTATTTGACAGAGAAAGAGATAGCGAGAGCAGGAACACAAGCAAGGGGGAGTGGAAGAGGGAGAAGCAGGCTTCCTGCCGAGCAGGGAACCCGATGTAGAGCTTGATCCCAGGACCCCAGGATCATGACCTGAGCTGCAGGCAGATGCTTAATGACTGAGCCACCAAGGTGTCCCTTACTTATTTCTTTGAAAGGGAAAAAGAATGAGCTGAGAGAGAGGCAGAGGGAAATGGAGAAGCAGACTCCCCACTAAGCAGGGAGCCTGATGCAGGGTTCGATCCCAGGACCCTAAGGTCATAAACAGCCAAAGGCAGATGCTTAACTGACTGAACCACCCAGGCACCTCCAAGATAAAGACATTTTAAGATAAACAGAAGATTAAATAACTTGTTGGCAGAAGACTTGACTATAAGAAATGCTAAAGGTGGGGCACCTGGGTGGCTCAGTGGGTTAAAGCCTCTGCCTTCGGCTCAGGTCATGATCCCGGGATTCTGGGATCGAGCCCCGCATCGGGCTCTCTGCTCAGCGGGGAGCCTGCTTCCTCCTCTCTGCCTGCCTCTCTACCTACTTGTGATCTCTATCTGTCAAATAAATAAATAAAATCTTTAAAAAAAAAAAAGAAATGCTAAAGGATGTTCTTTAGAAGAAAACCCAATGGGAAGGAAGAAATGAAGAACACCATAAATAAATAAGCAAATACAAAAGATATTTTTCTTTCTTATTTTTTTAATAAAAGATTTTATTTATTTATTTGACAGAGAGAGAGAGAGATCACAAGTAGACAGAGAGGCAGGCAGAGAAAGAGGGGGGAAGCAGGCTCCCTCATAAGCAGAGAGCCTGATGCAGGACTACATCCCAGGAACCTGGGACCATGACCTGAGCCAAAGGCAGCACTCAACCAACTGAGCCACCCAGGTGCCCCTCTTTCTTCTTTTTAATTTAATTTTCTTCAGTGTTCCAAAATTTGTTGTTTATGCACCACACCCAGTGCTCCATGCAATATGTGCCCTCCATAATACCCACCACCAGGCTCATCCAACCCCCTCCCCTCTCCCCTCCAAAATCCTCAGATTGTTTCTCAGAGGCCACAGTCTCTCATGGTTTGTCTCCCCCTCCAATTTTCCCCAACTCACTTCTCTCCATCTCCCAATGTCCTCTGTGTTATTCCTTATGATCCACAGATAAGTAAAACCATATAATAATTAACTCTCTCTGCTTGACTTCACTCAGCATAATCTCTTCCAGTCCCGTCCATGTTGATACAAAAGTTGGGTATTCATCCTTTCTGATGGAGGCATAATATTCCATTGTATATGGACCATATCTTCTTTACCCATTTGTCTGTTGAAGGGCATCTTGGTTCTTTCCACAGTTTGGCAACTGTGGCCATTGCTGCTACGAACATTGGGGTACAAATGGCCCTTCTGTTCACTACATCTGCATCTTGGGGGTAAATACCCAGTAGTGCAAATGCAGGGTCATAGGGTAGCTCTATTTTTAATTTCTTAAGGAATCCCCACACTGTTTTCCAAAGTGGCTACACCAACTTGCATACCCATCAACTGGTGTAAGGCGGTCTCTCAATGTGGTTTTAAATAAATGACCAAGGTAAATTTCACTAAGAAAAAGACCTCAATATCATTAGTTCCTTCATATGATACAATGAAATGAATACATCATCTCTGTGGTATTGTTCCCAATAATGCATAACGTCAATCTAATATAAGAAAATATCACACAATCTCTAACTGCAAGACATTCTAAAAATTACCTGACAAATACTCTTCAAAAGTATCAAGGTCATGAAAAAATAGGAACACTGAGAAACTGTCACAGACTGAAAGAGATTAATAAAACATAACAATAAAATGAAAAGTGAGATCCTGTAATGGATCCAGGAACCGAAAAAGAACATTAGTAGAAAAACTGGTAAAATCTAATGAAGTCTGTAGTTTAGTTAGTATTATTTTACCAATGTTAATTTCTCAGTTTTGATAACTGCACTATAGGTACTTAAAGTACCAACTGTAGAGGAAGCTGGATGAAGAGTATATAAGAATTCTTTGTACTGTTTTTGCAACTCTTCTGTAAGTCTAAAATTATTTTCAAATTAAAAATGTAAATGCTTTGCAAAAGAATGAAACTGGAACATTATTTTACACCATACATGAAAATTAACTCAAATGGATTAAAGACCTGATTGTCAAGGGGCGCCTGGGTGGCTCAGTGAGTTAAAGCCTCTGCCTTTGGCTCAGGTCATGGTCCTAGGGTCCTAGGGTCCTGGGATCGAGCCCCGCATCGGGCTCTCTGCTCAGCAGGGAGCCTGCTTCCCTTCCTCTTTCTCTGCCTGCCTCTCTGCCTACCTGTGATCTCTGTCTGTCAAACAAATAAATAAAATATTAAAAAAAAAAAGACCTGAATGTTAAGACCTGAAATCATAAAACTCCTAGAAGAAAACGGACAGGAAGTTTTTTGATACTGGTCTTGGTAATTAGTTTTTTGGGATTTCACACCAAAAACAAAGGCAACAAAAATTAAAATAACCAAGTGTGACTACATCAAACTAAAATCTTCTGCAGAGCTAAGGAAAACAAAACAAAACAAACAAACAAAAAAAAAGGCAACTTACTGAAAGTGAGAAAAAAACCTGCAAATTATATATCTAAATAAGGAGTTGATATCTGTAATATATAAAGCACTCATACAAATATATGAGCAAAAAACCCAAACAATCTGATTAAAAAATGGGCAAAGGATATGAATAGACATTTTTCTAAAGAAGATATACAGATGGCCAATACGTACATGAAAAGACGCTCAATATCACTAGTCATCAGGGAAATGCAAATCAAAACCACAATGAGGTATCACCTCACACCTGTCAGAATGGCTATTACCAAAAAGATAATAATAAAGTGTTGGCGAGGATGTGGAGAAAAGTGAACCCTTGTGCACTACTGGTGAGAATGTAAATTGGTGCAAACACTAAGAAAAACAGTATGAAGCTTCTTCAGAAAATTAACATTATAACTACCATATGATCCAGCAACTCCACTTCTGGCTATTTACATAAAGACAACAAAAACACTAATTTGAAAAGATATATGCAACACATGTTATTGCAGCATTATTTACAATAGCCACAACATGGAAACAACCTAAGTCTCCACTAGTAGACAAATAGATAAAGAAAATACGGCACACACACACACACACACACACACACAGGAATATTATTGAACCTTTAGAAAAATGAAATCTTGCTCTTAGTGACAACACAGATGAACAATAAGGGCATTATGCTAAGTGAAGTGAAATAAAGACAGACAAATATATTGTGATCTCACGCGTGGAATCTTAAAGAAAAAAATGAGAGGCACCTGCATGGCTCAGTAGATTAAGCGTCTGCCTTTGGCTCAGGACATGATCTCAGGGATCATGTTGGGCTCCCTGCTCAATGGGGAGTCCGCTTCTCCCTCTCCCTCTGCCCCTCCCACCCCCCTGCTTGTGCTGTCTCTCTCAACCAAATAAATTAAATCTTAAAGAAAAAAAGAAAAACATTAGCTTATAGATACAGAGAACAGACTGGTAGTTCCTGGGTAGAGGGATGGGGCTGCAGGAGTCAAAAGATACAAACTTCCAGTCATAAAATAAAGAAGTCAAGAGAATGTAATTTTTGCCATGGTGACTACAGTTAATAATACTGTATTGCACATTTGAAAGTTGCTAAAAGAATAGATCTTAAAAGCTACCATCATGAGAAAAAAGTTTGCATCTATTTATGGTGATGGATGTTAACTAGACTTAATGTAGTGATCATTTCACAATGTATACAAATGTCAATTCATTATGTTGTATACCTGAAACTAAATAATGTTATACATCAATTATACCTCAATTAAATATTTTTCTCACTGGATTGTTTTACTTTTATTAAAAAAAAATCAAGTAACTGTAGAAGTATGGGCCTATTTCTGGATTCTATTCTTCCCCACTGTTGTCTTTATGCCAAGTCAACACTGTCTTAATTACTGTAGCTTCATAGAAAGTACTTTGCAGGGTAGGCTAAGCCCTCCAGTAATGTTCTTCTTTTTCAAGTTTGTTTTAATTATCTTAGCTCATTTCCATTTACATATATTTTCCCTGTTTTTTTGTTGTTGTTTTGTTTGTTTTAAAGATTTTACTTATTTATTTTTTGAGAGAGTGTGGGCGAGGGGATGGGCAGAGGGAGAGAGAAAATCTCAAGCAGACACCCTGCTGGGTACAGAGCCAGACACAGGGCTCAATCTTACTCATGACCTGAACAGAAATCAAGAGTCTGATGCTTAATTGAATGAGCCATCCAGGTGCCCCTTATTTGTTTTTTAAGTAGGCTCCACACCCAGCATGGAGCCCAACGTGGGGCTTAAACTCATGACCTTGAGATCAAGACCTAAGGTGAGATCAAGAGTTAGGTGCTCAACTGAGTCACCCAGATGCCCTTTTATTTTCCTTGTTTTTAAAAAATTAATAACGTTTGGAGACTTCTGGGGAAGAGGATGAGTAGGAGGATCCTAAGAAGGGCAGAAAAGGTCGAGAGCCAAAATGACTGTCCATGGGAGGGAGGGACACCAGGGCATAGAGAGGGGAGAAAAGACCCTACACCAGGCAACCCAGGCACAGGTGACCTGCAGTAGGATAACAAATCCCCATAACATTTGGCTTTGAAAACTAGAGGCGCCTAACTTCACAAGTTCTTTCAATCTGTAGCGCCTAATGCCTGAAACTTTAAAAATCAGCAGCTAAGCTCTGGAAGAGCTGGAAGGGATAGGAAACTGAGTTCCCATCCTTAAAGAGACAGTACAACAAATAGCCCGGCTGCAATACAGTATTGAAACCACAGTCTGAAAAACAATTAAGACTTCTCCAAGAAGAAAAGAGCTGGGGTGGCAGAGGCGGTGGGGAGAGGTGGGGCCCTGAGTGGTTCAGTAGGTTAAATGTCTGATTTTGGCTCGGGTCATAATCTCAGGATCCTGGGATTGAGCCCTCCATCAAGCTCCTTGCTCAGCGGGGAGTCTGCTTCTTCCTCTCACTCTCCCTCTGTCCCTCCCTCTGCTCATACTCTCACTCTCTCTAAAATAAGCAAATCTTAAAAAAAAAAAAAAAAAAAAAGGAATTAAAGAGCCGGCAGTCACCATTTCCCTCCCCTGGCTCCCAGCCTAAATACAGAGACTCCTGCAAGAACCAGTACAGAACAAACACTTTCTACCTAGCTTGCTAACAGCATGCCTCTGTTAGGATTCTCCTGCTATAGTGTCCCCCTCCATCCTGGCCTGGGCAGGGGTTTTCCACAGTGGCTGCAGGTCTTCTCCTGCAGCAGACTGGCAGACTTTGCTGGTACCATGGGCCCTGCCCCTGTATTCTCTTGTGGACACACTCCCTTCAACAACACATCCTTGGCAGGAGCCCATTCAGAATGATGCCACAACCCTGGCAGTGTGTAAGCAGTCCCTGGAGGGGCTAGCACAATTCCAAAGTGACTCCTCCCCTGAGGAGAGGGGAAGATAACCACACACACCAGTCTGACTGCAGCCCTAGCAGTGGGTAGACATCTGGTCTGACTGCAGGCCCCACCCACCAACAAAAACTTCTCAGGACAACACAGGGAAACTGCCTTACAGTTTGGGGCTACCACAGCTCTGACAAATAACTGGTCAGACTAAGCTCAAACCCAAGGTAGCCCCGCCCTGGCCCACTAACACAGGGACAAAACACTGCCCACTACTGGCAAAGAGAGCCACTGAAGACTGGAATGAAGGCAAGTGCAGCTCAGCAGGGCACATGCAACACACATGGGAGACACCCCTGAAATGCGAGGTTCTGGTGAGCAGGGGACGTTGTACTTCAGGACACTACAGGACCTCTTCTTCATAAGGCCACTAATTTCAAGAGCAGGAGGCATAGGTGACCTTCCCAACACATAGAAACCGACAGAGAGAGTTAGACAAAATGAGGAGACATAAGAATATGTCCCAAATTAAAGAACGGGACAAAATCACAGCAAAAGAGCTAAATAAAATGGAGGTAAGTAATACACCTTATAGAGAATTTACAATAATGGTCTTAAAGATAATCAGTGGATTTGAGAAAAGAGTGGAGGACATCAGTGGGACCCTCAGCAAAGAGAAAGAAAGCAAAAAAAGAACCAATCAGAGACAAAGAACTCAATAACTGAGATCAAAAATATTCTAGAGGGAATGAATAGCAGACTGTAAGTAGAAGAATGCATCAGTGACCTGGAGGAAGAGTAATGGAAAGTGATCAAATGGAACAGGAGAGAGAAAAATAATAAAAAATAAGAATAGGCTTAAGAGAATTCTGCAACACCATCAAGTATAACATTTGCATTATAGGGGTCCCAGAAGAAGCGAGAGAAAGGGGGCAGAAAACTAGTCTGAAGAAATGATGGCTGAAAACTTCCTGAATCTGGGGAAGGAAACAGAAGTCCAGATCCAGAAGGTATAGATACCCTCCCCAACAAAATCAACCCAAGGAAGTCCACACTAAGACATATAATAAATAAAATGGCAAAAAGTAATGGTTAAGAATTTTAAAAGCAACAAAACAATTACACACAGGGGAAAACCCCACAAGGCTATCACTCTCCCTCTCCTGGGATTTTTCAGCAGAAACTTTTTAGACCAGAAGACAGTGGCATGATACATTCAAAGTGCTAAAAGAAAAAAAAAACCTGCAACTAATACTCTATCAAGCAAGACTATCATTCAGAATAGAAGGAGAGATAGAGTTTTCCAGACAAACAAAGGTTAAAGGAATTTGTCACCATTAAACCAGCCCTACAAAAAATGTTAAAGGCAACTCTGAACGGAAAGATCATAAGCAGGAATAAGAAAAGTAGGAAGCACCAAAGTAAAATGAACAATGTATAAGAACCAGTCAAGAGATTCACAAAATATAAGGATGTGACACCATATTCATAGCAGGGGAAGAAAGGAGTAAAAATGTAGTGCTTTTAGAATGGGTTCAAACTTAAGTAACCACCAACTTAATATAGACTTCTATAAGTGTAAGATGTTATATATAAACCTAATGGTAACCACAAATCAAAAACTGGTAACAGATATACAAAAAAAGAGAAAGGAATCAAAGAATATCACTAAAGAAAACGAGCAAACTATGAGAAAGGAAGCAAGAGCAGAAGGTAACAGAGAAGAACTACAAAAATAACCACAAAAGAAGGAAGGAATTGGCAATAAATACATATCTATCAATAACCATTTTGAATATAAATGGACTAAATGCTCCAATCAAAAGAAAGACATAGCGTGGTGTGTCTGGGTGGCTCAGTCAGTTAAGTGTCTGGCCCTTGATTTTGGCTCAGGTCATAACCTTGGGGTCCTGGGATCAAGCCCCATGTTGGGCTCTATGCTGAGTATGGAGCCTGCTTGAGATTCTCTCTCTCCCTACCACCCCCCAAATAATAAATAAATAAAATACAAAAAAAAATACATAGGGTGACAGAATGGATAAAAAAGCAAGACCCATTCTATGCTGCCTATAAGAGACTCATTTCAGATCTAAAGATATAGGCAGATTGAAAGTGCAATGATGGAAAAATAGTTATCATGCAAATGGAAGTGAAAACAAAGCCAGGGTACTACTACTTGTATCAGACAAAATAGACTTTAAACAAAAGACTGCAAGAAGAGACAAAGAAGGACACCACATAATCATAAAGGGAACAATCCGACAAAAATATGTAAGAACTGTCAATATTTATGCACCCAACATGAGAGGAACCCAAATACACAAAACAGCTCATAACAAACATAAAAGAAGTAATCTATAGTATTACAGTAATAGTAAGGGACTTGAACACCCCGCTTATATTTATATCTATGCACAGATCATCCAAACAGAAAATCAATAGTGGCTCTGAATGACATATTGGACTAGATGGATCTAACAGAAATATTCAAAACATTCTACCCTAAAAGAATAGAATACATATTCTTTTCAAATGCACATGGAACATTCTCCAGAATAGATCACATGTGAGGCCACAAAACGAATTACAACAAATTCAGGAAGACTGAAGTCATACCATGCACCTTCTCTGATCACAATGCTACACAACTAGAAATCAACCACAAGAGAAAATCTGGAAAGAACACAAATACATGGAGGGTGAATAACATGCTACTAAACAATGAGTCAACCAAGAAATCAAAGAACAAATTAAAAAATACATGGAGACAAATGAAAATGAAAACACAACAATCCAAAGTCTTCAGAATCCAGCAAAAGCTGTTTTAAGAGGGACATTTATAGCAACATGGACTTATTCAAGAAGCAAGAAAAATCTCAAATGAACAACCTAACCTTATACCTAAAGGAACTAGAAAAAGCACAAGCAAAACCCAAAACCAGTAGAAGGAAGGAAATAATAAAGATTAGAGCAGAAATAAATGAAAGAGAAACTAAAAAAAAAAGAGAGAGAAGATCTATGAAACCAGGAGTTGGCTCTTTGAAAAGATCAAGAAAATTGGTAAGACTTTAGCCAGACTTGGGTGGCTCAGTCCGTTAAGCAACTGCTTTCAGCTCAGGTCATAATACCAGAGTCTTGGGATCAAGCCCCACATTGGGCTCCTTGCTTCTCCCTCTCCCTCTGCTCGTATGTGTTCTCCCTCTCTCTCAAACAAGTAAAATCTTAAAAGAAAAAAAAAAAAAGACATGCCTGTGTAGCTCAGTCAGTTAAGTGTCTGCCTTCAGCTCGGATCATGATCCCAGGGTCCTGGGATTGAGCCCCAAGTCAGGGTCTCTGCTCAGCAGGGAGCCTGCTTCTCCCTTTCCTTCTGCTTGCCACTCCGCCTACTTGTGTTTGCTCTTCCTCTCTCTCTGTCAGATAAGTAAATAAATCTTTTAAAAAAAGACTTTAGCCAGACCCTCCCCCCAAAAAAGGAGAGAGAAGACTCAAACAAAATCAGAAATGAAAGAGGAGAAATAACCAACACACAGAAATACAAAGGATAAGAAAAAAAGATAAAAAATTATATGCCAAGAAATTGGACAACTTAGAAGAAATGGATAAATTCCTAGAAACGCAACCTCCCAAAAACAAATTAGGAAGAAATAGAAAATTTAACAGACTGATTGCCAGCAATGACATTGAATCAGTAATCCACAAACTCCCAACAAACAAATGTCCAGGACCGGATGGCTTCACAGGTGAATTCTACCAAACATTTATTTTTTTGAAGATTTTATTTATTTATTTGAGAGTCAGAGCATGAGTAGGGGGAAGGGGCAGAGGGAAACGGAGAAGCAGAATCCCCACTGAGCAAGGAGGCTGATGCATGGCTTGATCCCAGGACCCTGGGGTCATAACCTGAGCCAAAAGCAAACACTTAACTTACAAAGCTATAGCAATCAAAACAGTATGGTATGGACACAAAAAAAGACACACAGATCAACTAAACAGAATAGGGAGCCCAGAAATAAACCCATGATTAAATGGAGTCAATTAATCTTCAACAAAGGAGGAAAGAATATGCAATGGGGAAAGGTCTCTTCAACAAATGGTGTTGGGAAAACTGGACAGCTACATGCAAAAAGTGAAACTGGACCACTTTCTTACACCATACACAAAAGTAACCTCAGAATAGGTGAAGAACGTGAAACCATAAAAATCCTAGAAAAGAACAAAGGCAGTAATTTCTCTGACATCAGCCATAACAATATCTTTCTAGATTTATGTCTCCTGAAGCAAGGGAAACAAAAGCAAAAAATAAAACTATTGGGACTACATCAAAATAAAAAGTTTCTATACAGCAAAGGAGTCAGGCAACAAAACTAAAAGACAACTACTGAATGGGAGAAGATATTTGTAAATAACACAACCGATAAAGGGTTAGTATGCAAAATATATAAAAAACCTATATAACACCAAAAAAACCCTAAACAATCTAATTAAATAATGGGCAAAAACATGCACAGATATTTCCCCAAAGAAGACATTCAGATGGCCAACAGACACATGAAAAGATGTTCAATATCACTCATCATCATGGAAAATGCAAATCTAAAGTATGAGACATCACCTCACACCTGTCAGAATGGCTAAAATCAAAAACACAAGAAACAAGTGTTGGTGAGGATGTGGAGAAAAACCAGAGTGTTCTGATTACTGTAGCTTTATAGTAAGTCTTGAAGTCAGGTAGTGTCAGTTCTATGACTTTGTTCTTCTCTAATACTGAGTTGGCTATTCCTGGTCTTTTGCCTCTCCATATAAACTTTACAATCAGTTTGTCAATATTCACAAAATAACTTGCTGGGATTATGACTGGGACTGCATCGGATCTCTGCATCAAGTTGGGAAGAACAGATGTCATGTCAATATTGAATCTTCTTAACCATGACATGGAACATCTCTTCCACTTATTCTTCTTTGATATCTTTCTTCAAAGCTTTATAGATTTTCTCAATAGATCTTGTACATTTTTTTATGTTATACCTAAGTATTTCATTTTAGGGGGTGCTAATGTAAACAGTAATCTGTTTTTAACTTAAAACTTTACTTGTTCATTGATAGCATATAAAAACCCAACTAACTTTTGTACGTTAACCTTTTATCTTGCAGCCTTGCTATAGTCCCCATAAATTTTTAACCAGTTTGTCAATTTCTACAAAAAGTCTACTGATATTATGATTGTGTTGAATTCATAGATCAATTTGGGAAGAATAGACATCTTAGAAATACTGAATCTGGGGCCCCTGGGTGACTTAATGGGTAAAGCTTCTGCCTTTGGCTCAGGTCATGGTCTCAGGGTCCTGGGATCGAGCCTCGCGTTGGCCTCTCTGCTCAGAGGGGAGCCTGCTTCCCCCCTCCCCCTCTGCCTGTCTCTCTGCCTACTTGTGATCTATTTGTCAAATAAATAAATAAAATCTAAAAAAAAAAAAAAAGAAATACTGAATCTTCCAATCTTCCAATGGTACATACCTCCATTAATTTCTCTCAACAATGTTTTGTAGTTTTCAGCATAGAGAACTTCTATTTTTTAAAGATTCTATTTATTTATTTTGACAGAGTGAGAGCACGAGCAGGGGGAGCAATAAAGGCAGAGGGAGAAACAGATTCTCCACTGAGCAGGGAGCCCAATGAGGGGCTCAATCCCAGGACACTGGGATCACGACCTGAGCCAAAGCCAAATGCTTAGCCAACTGAGCCACCCAGTTGCCCCAAGAACAACTTTTTACATAAAATTTATCCCTGTTTTATGTGTTTTGATGCTATTATAAATGGAAATATTTTAAAGACATTTTTTAAAAAAGATTTGCTTATTTTATTTTAGAGAGAGAGAGAGAAAGCAAGCATAAGAACAGAGGCAGAGACACAAAGGAGAGAAGCAGACTACCCACTGAGTGAGGAGACCAATGCAAAGCTCAGTCTCAGGAACCTGAGATCATGACATGAGCTGAAATGGACTCAATGCTTAACCAACTGAGCCAACCAGGCATCCCAAATGCAATTTTTTTTTTAAAGTAAGTTCTACACCCAAAGTGGGCTCGAATTCATAACCCCAAGTTCAAGAGTCATATGTTCCACCAACTAAGCCATCCAGGTACCCTAGAACTGTTTTTTAAGTTTTATTTTCCAGTTGTTTGCCACTAGTATATCAAAATATTTTTTTTGTTTATAGACTTTATACCTTGTGACCTTGTTACATACACATATTTTTCTAATACTATTTTAGAGATTCCCTAATTTTGTATATAAACAATCATTTCATCTGTAAATAAAGACAGTTTTACTTAGGTCTTTTACTTATGCCTCCCAACTTCTATGCCTTTCATTTTTCTTGCTTTATTACATTGGCTAGGACCCCCACTGTGATTTTGTAAATGGTATTTTCAAAGACTTCTTATGAAATAAGAAAATTCTTACTGTAAGTGAGAAATATAAGACATACTATGGAAAATGGTATTTATGACAATATATAGGTAAAGAAAAAAAGACCTTAAGGAAAAATATTTAAATGTTAATAGTAATTATCTCCAGAAGTATGGGTGATATATGTTTCTTTCATTATTCTTTGTTTTATATCACACATATAAAATAGTTCATAAGAAAAAATTAATTTTAAATGCCCATAGAGTAATTAAATACTAAAGAACTTAGATTTGATATATCAAATAAATACAGAAAAGTCTAGAATGCCTTAAAAAATAAAATTCCTGCCAATGATTAAGCTATACAGCTTATGCTCTTTATATCTGGTAATCAATATGCAAAGAAATTATTCCTTTTTGAGTGGGAATAAAAGGTATGGAGAAATCAAAGTGGGTTTTTTTTTCCAATTAATAAAGACAACTGATGCCATTTAGTTTTTTAGCTTCCCCAAAACAAGTGATTTTATTCAGGAAATCCTTTCCAAAAGTTTGGAGCAAAACAAAAAGCAACTGACTGGACTTACATTTTATAATACTACCTAACTAAATTAATTTAATTCTATGAGATAGGAATTCCCTTATTATCCCCACTTTCAAACTGAGACAACTGGTTTTCAAATGTTACATCTTATGTAAAAGTTAGGGTTTAGCATTGACCTGACTTTAAAGTCTGTGTTTTCAATCACTATATGTACCTATTTAGAGTAAAATTGATTTTAATAACATAAGTAACACAGCATAAATATCATTTTAATCTGTTTGGAAAAGAACATCATCACACAAATAGCTTTTGTTTAAAGAACATTTTAAAATAATATTCTAGCTCTTCAAGTACTTCCACAATGAGACCCTTATATCAGTAAATATTAGAAGAAAATACAATCTGGGAAATCATTACACTAGACCTATCATTCCATAGCCAACTATGCATCTCAAAACAAAATGGCATTATAATAGTGAAATGAATGTCAATGATTTGTAAATCATGGTATCAAGCCTAAAAATATAAATTGCATACTATCTTAGTCCATTTGGGATGCTCTAACAAAATACCACAGAACTGGGTGGCTTATAAACAACAGATGTTTATTTCTCATAGTTCTGGAAGCTGTTAAGTCCATGATGAGTGTCCTAGCTTTGTCGGGTTCTGGGCCCTCTTTCAGGTTCCAGACTTCTTGCATTCTCACATGGCATAAGGACCTAGAAAGGTCTGTGAAGTCTCTGTTAAAAGGGTACTAATCCCATTTGTGAAGGTTCCATCCACATGACCTAAGCATCCCGAAGGTCCCATCTCCTAATATCAGCACACTGAGCATTAAGATTCCAACATATGGATGTCTGGGGAAACATAAATATTGACATCACAACATACAGCTAATGGCCAAATTTATTCTAAATTTCACCTTAGAAATTTAGCCCTAAAAACATGGAAAAAGTTCAGAAAAAAAGAAAGTGCAGATAGGAAACATTTATAAAAAGGTTCAAACAAACACAAATTGAAATTATATACCATTTCATTAACTATTAAATTGGCTAAAATATTTAAAGTAATTAAAATTCCCAAGGCTAGCAAAGTATAGGAAGTTGGTGTCTTCACTTAGAAATGCTACATTACATGACACAATGTTTTTAAAACCGATTTCAGGAACCATAAAAAATGTTCACAGACTAAGTTAATTCTATTTTAGGGAAATCAGCCCTAAATTTCTCAATTAAGTAAAAAGCTATATACATTAAGCTATTCATCCCAGTGACATTTACATTAGCATTTATTGAGAACTATGTACTCGGAACAACCACTATGCTACATGCATTATGTGTATTACCTCATTTAATCCTCAAAACAGCTTTATGAGTTAGCTTCTTTCAAAAGATCAAAAACTTGCTCAAAGACACACCTATGAGTTCCTAATCATTGCAACTCACCATTATTCATAATAATGGAAGGAAAAACTAAACTTAAATGCCTAAAAATATTAAAATGATTATGGTTAAATGAAATGATTAAAATGATCAAATTTAAAATAATGAAAATGATTACTATTAAAATGATTAATGATACAAAATGAAAATGACACATCTTATGGACAATTTACCCATTAAAAATAAGGACTAGAAGACTATGTCATAACATGAAAAAATACTTACATATTAAGTTAAAAAAACTAGTAGGACAAAACTATATATATTGTGATTACAACTACATTAAAAATACATCAGGGGGGAGTTTGCAGAGAATATAATAAAATGCCAAGATTTATCATGCAAGAAGTGTTTTCTTTTTCTCTGTTTTCTAATATTCTAAAATGGGTAATATTGCTTCTATTAACAGAAAGTTCCTTTTAAAAATAATTCATGTGTGGGGGGGCAAACGTTAAGATCTGGCTACATATTGTTTTATTTTTTCAAGAGACTCAACAAACCAGTAACTATTTGGTCTCACTTGGTCTGACTCCTGTCCTTTAACATAACTTTATCATAATGCTTGCAAATAATGTACCAGTAAATAAAGCAGCCATATCAAGCATTTTAAAGAAGGAAGCCAATTAAGCCAAAAGATGAAAAGTTCTTGGGTTGGCTCTGTGGCTTGATGTCATTAGTTAAATTGGCTAATTATTTCCACATTATAAAACAACCCTGGACATTATTTTTTTTTTTTAAGATTTTATCTATTTGTCAGAGAGAGAATACAAGCAGGGAGAGTGACAGGCAGAGGGAGTAGCAGCCTCCCTGCTGAGCAACGAGCCCAGTGTGGGACTCAGTTCCAGGACCCTGGGATCATGACCGGAGCCGAAGGCAGACGCTTAACCAACTGAGCCACCCAGGTGTTCCCCAGACATGCTTTAGAGAAAGAAATAGAAAGCAGAATATTTTAATGGATCAGAACCTTTTAAAAATATTGTGTCAAATCCTCATTTACTCCCTCAAAAAAGGTAGAGAGACTAGTAGCCACTGCTGCATATTCAGTGGGCTCCAGGAAGGAAAGATATGATCACTCAAGTCTCCAACAAGGGAATATACATTTGAGCCTCATACTACTACTGGTTCCCAAACCAAAAGGATGTAAGTTGAGAATGAAGGGAGAAAAAACTTGATCATTTTTCCAAACGTACACCTGCTTCTTCACACAACCTCAACAACTCAACCACCAAATGTGATACAGGCTATAGATTTCTTCAACTTGTGGTATAAGAGTAAAGTGAAAAGTTGTCAAAGGAAGAGAGAAATTAGTATCTGTTCATTTATTGAGCATAAACGAGAGTTGGTTATGTAAAAAGCTAATATAGGCAAACCTGGGGCAAAATAGTATACTATAGAGTAAACCATATTACTATTGAATAGTGGGTAAGAGTGTCTGCAGCCAATCTGTCTAGGTTCATATATCCCACTCAACCACTTACTAGCTTTGTGATTTTGAACGTTACTTCACCTTTTCATGTATAAAATGAAATGTTTGCTATTAGTATAATGATCACCACCACTAAGAAAAAGGCACAAAAATAACATAGATCCCGGGGGTGCCTGAGTAGCTCAGCGGGTTAAACCTCTGCTTTCAGCTCAGGTCATGATCTCAGGGTCCTGGGATCGAGCCCGGTGTCAGGGTCTCTGCTCAGCAGGGAGCCTGCTCCTCCCTCTCTCTGCCTGTCTCTGCCTACTTGTGATCTCTCTCTCTGTGTCAAATTAAAGACAAACAAACAAAAAAATAACATAGATCCCAAAGAGATAAGAATACAAATATTTTTAAATCATAAAAATGTATCAATGAAATTAAAAAATAAAATGAAATGCCTAACACATAGCAGTTTGCTCAATAAATATGTACTGGATGAATGACTGAAATGGAGTAAGAAATAATTTGTGTGTGTTCGTATATTTTTTTTTAAATACACTGAGCCTAGCTGGCTCAGGGTGTTAAGTGCCTGACTCTTGATTTTGGCTCAGGACATGATTTCAGGGTTGTGATATCAAGCCCCACATTGGTCTCCACACATAAAATTTTCTCTCATCTCCCTCTACCCCTCCTTTACCTTAAAAAAAATATATATATATATACATACATATGTATGTATGTATATATATGTATGTGTATATATATATTTTATATATGTGTATATATACATATATATGTATGTATGTATATATATATGTGTGTGTGTGTGTGTGTGTATATATATATATGTATGTATATATATATATGGAATTGACCCTAGGAGAAACAGAAAATTTAAACCAAACATCATCAAAGAAAACAAGTTTGTTATAAAAAATATTTTCCACTCCCCTTCCTCCACCCAAAATACCAGATTCAGATGACTTTTTTTTTAAACAGGTTAGTTTTACCAAATCTCCAAAGAACAGATATAAAAAGTTCCATAACAGAAATGGATAAACCTATCCAACTCATTTTACAAAGCTAATATAATGATCTTGCTACCAAAACAGGACAAAGACAACAGAAACCAATCTCACTGAGAATACAGATGTAAAAACTAAGTCCAGGATATATAAAACTTCATGATAAAACTGTGATGGAACTGCAAGGATGTTTCATAAGAAGGTCTACCTTCTTTCATAAGGTCAGACTTCTTTCCTAAGAAGGTCTACCACTGTAAGTCATCATATTAACAGATTTTAAACACCATATCATAATTCCAAAAGATACAGTATCTCTCTGCCTGCCTCTCTGCCTACTTGTGATCTCTCTCTGTCAAACAAATAAACAAAAAAAATCTTAAAAAAAAAAAAGAAAAAGGATTGCAAGAAAACCCATCAAAATGTTAAAAATTATTAGCCTTGAATGGTGGACTTAAAATTTTTATTTTTTTCTTTATATTTTACTACATTTTCCTGCAGTTCTACAATAAATATATTTGGTTAAAGTGAAGAGTTAATTTATAAGGGACTAGGGAATTGAGTGAAAAAGAATAAGTAAGAGCAGTGAATAGAGATTGCTCCCTTAAATTTACGGAAGAAAGGAGAAAAACAGATAGTAGGATTGAGGACTGGTTGTCTTTTTTCCTTCTTTTCTAAGACTGGAAAAGACTTGGTAACATATGCACATAGGGCAAAGAAGCCAGTGTAACAGAGGCAAAGATTTAAATAGCAAAAATGATGTGACATAGGTTCAACATGAAGGGACTAAAGCCCAGAGAAATAGCACATTTATCCTTTTTTATAGGATGAGAAATACTTCTGGAAATATAGAATATGTTCATGTTTATTTACATGATGCTTTATGCTTTTAAAAATTGGTTTCTCGTTACAAAATTAAAGCTAATTGTGAAAGAGACCATGTTTTTCACTTTATATATCAGAAAATTAAGGTACAGAGATGAAAAGCAGAATTTAAAAACTGGATCTTGAAATCTGTTTACACTGTGAAACCCTACATTTTATATTCTGAGAATCCCAAGTACAAAAAGATCAAGATAACCAAACTCACACCAAGTAGTTGAGTCAGGACTACAACCAGTATTCTTCGAAATGTATTTGACATCTTTTTTTTTAAGATTTTATTTATTTATTTGAGAGAGAAAGAGAAAAACATGAGCAGGGGAGGAGGAGACTCCCACTGAGCAAGAAGTGTGACACTGGGCTCTATCCCAGGACCCTGGGATCATGACCTCTCGCCTAAGGCAGGTGCTTAATCAACTGCACCACCCAGGTACCCCAATATTTATTCTACATCTTAATGCTAACTACAGACATTTAGATAAGTTTGTGAACTTTTTGTAGGAATTTTTTAAATAAATACCTTATACCTACTTTATCAAAAGCACTTCCTTATAATATAAAAGCATTTTATAATAAAACAATTACAAATTAGGTTCTACATACAGTCAAACTTCTGAAAAGATAATATTGCAGATGAAGTAGTTGCCATAAGACTGATTTGTCTAAGCCTATGAAGCTAATAGACAGATTTTCTCATTACAACTTAGTATTTCAAATTTAAGTTACAAAGAGAATTTAAAGAAATACCACTTGGACAATCTCAATCTTCCCCGTAAAAACAGAAGGTAAATTTGTTTAGATGAGTTCAAGTAGGTTGAAACATACAGTATCAAAATTAAACGATTTTTAACTTTATAAGGGTTTTCAATAAATAAAAGAATAATTATTGAAAACCCTTATAAAGTTAAAAATTCTACTTATATTTGTAGTGTGCCCAGTGTTATGATTTATACTAGCAACATTTGGCAGCTTGGAAATAAGAATGGGAAAAACAAACAGAAGGGGTTTATTCAAGCTTAAAGGCCGTAAGGAAAGATAGAAAATCAAGGCAGCAGGGGATTATACTGGCCCAGGTGGTTAATTAACCATGGGTCGGGAGGCCAGAAGCAGTGTCAATATAGAGAGAGAAGGAAAGGGGGAAATGACAGTTCAAAAAATGTCAATTTCATATAACTACTTCTTTTTTCTTTCTTTTAAAATTTTATTTACATTCAAGCTCGTTAACATATAGTGTAGTATTAATTTCAGGGGTAGAATTTAGTGATTCATCACTTACATGTAACACCCAGTGTCTATTACAAGTGTCCTCTTTAATGCTCAACACCCGTTTACCCCCCATCCACATACCCACCTCCCCGACAGCAACCCTTTGTTCCCTATAGTTAAGAGTTTCTTATGGTTCAATGAGATACCACCTCACACCATTCAGAATGGCTAAAAGTAACAAGTCAGGAAATGACAGATGCTGGCGAGAATGCAGAGAAAGGGGAACCCTCCTACACTGTTGGTGGGAATGCAAGCTGGTGCAACCACTCTGGTAAACAGCATGGGGTTTCTCAAAAAGTTGAAAATAGAGCTACCCTATGATCCAGCAATTGCACTACTGGGTATTTACCCTAAAGATACAAATGTAGTGATCCAAAGGGGCACATGCACCCGAATGTTTATAGCAGCAATGTCCACAATAGCTAAACTATGGAAAGAACCTAGATGTCCATCAACAGATGAATGGATGAAGATGTGATATATATACACAATGGAATACTACGCAGCCATCAAAAGAAATGAAATCTTGCCATTTGCAATGATGTGGATGGAACCAGAGGGTATTATGCTGAGCAAAATAAATCAATCAGAGAAAGATGATTATCATATGATCTCCCAGATATGAAGAATTTGAAAAGCAATGTGGGGGGCTTAGGGGGTAGGGAAGGAAAAAATGAAGTAAGATGGGATCAGGAGGGAGACACAACATAAGAGACTCTTAATCTCACAAAACAAACCGAGGGTTGCTGGGGAAAGGAGGACAGGGAGAGGGCGGTTGGGTTATGGACATTAGGGAGGGTATGTGCTATGGTGAGTGCTGTGAAGTGTGTAAACCTGGCGATTCACAGACCTGTACCCTTGGGGCAAATAATACATTAAATGTTAATAAAAAATTAAAAATTAAAAAAAAGTTTATGGTTTGCCTCCATTTCTGTTTTTATCTTATTTTTCCTTCCCTTCCCCTATGTTCACCTGTTTTGCTTCTTAAATTCCACAAGTGAAATCATATGGTATTTGTTTTCCTCAAACTTATTTCACTTGGCATAATACAGTCTATTTCCATCCATGATGTTGCAAATAGCAAGACTGCATTCTTTCTGATGGCTCAGGAATAGTCCAGCCTGTGTGCGTGCGTGTGCATGTGTGTGTGTGTACATCATATCTTTAACCACCCATCAGCCAATGGACATTTGAGCTCTTTCCATATTTTGGATACCATGGATAGTACTGCTATAAACACTGGTAGGGGGGGATTTATTTTAAACCTGGTATATAATTCACACCATATATTTCACTATTCTAAGTGCCTTTTAGTACACTCACAAGGTTATACAACAATCACCACTAACTCCAGAACATTTTCACTACACCAAGAAGAAAAACTCATACCCATTAATACTAACCCCCCCATTCCTCCCTTCTCCCTCTACTCTCCTTTGTACATTTCCTATAAGTAGAATCATACAATGTGTGGCGTTCTGTATCCAGCTTCTTTCACTTAGCATATTTCCAATTTTCATCCATGTTGTAACATATACCAAGACTTCATAATTTTTAATGGCTGAATACTACTCCATTGTGTGAATAGAGCACATCTCGCTCATTAATTAACGGACATTTGTGTTGTTTTCAGTTTGGGGCTATTATGTATAATGCTGCCATAAATATTAGTGCATGAGATTTTAACCTCCAAACTGTTTTTTCAAAGTGGCTGCACCATTTTACATTCCTACCAGCAAAGTACGGGGGCCCCTGTTTCTTAATATGCTTATCAATACCTGTTACTTTTTAAATTACAGTCATATTAGTAGGGTATTAAGTAGTATCTCATTATGGTTTTTTTTTAAGATTTTATTTATTTGAGAGAGAGACACACGAGTGGGGAGGAAGGGCAGAGAGAGAGGGAGAAGTAGTCTCCGAGCTTGAGCAGGGAACCCGATGCGGGGCTCAATCCCAGGATCCCTAGATGATGACCCAAGCCAAAGGCAGATGCTCAACTGACTGAACCCCGGCACCCCTCATTATGGTTTTGGTTTTCATTTCCCTAAAAAGATGTTGAACATTTTCTCGTGGGTTTATTGGCCATTTATATAGATAAATGTTGTCTTCACCTGCTCAGGCTGCCATAACAAAATATCACAGACTAGGAGGCTTAACCAGTGGAAATTTACTTCACACGGATTTGAAGGCTGAGAAGTCCAGTGTCAGGATGCCAACAATTCAGTTCCCAGTGAGGGCACTTGCAGACAGTTGCCTTCTCATTGTGTCCTCACATAGCTTTTCCTGGGTAGGTGCACTTGGGAGAGATATTTCTCTTTCTTCCTCTTCTTATAAAAGCACTAATCCCAGGGGCACCTGGGTGGAGCAGTTGGTTGGGCGACTGCCTTCAGCTCAGGTCATGATCCCCGAGTCCCAGGATGGAGTCCCACGCTGGCCTCCCAGCTCCATGGGGAGTCTGCTTCTCCCTCTGATCTTCTCCCCTCTCATGCTCTCTCTCTCTCCCAAATAAAGAAAATCTTAAAAAAAAAAAAAGCACTAATCCCATCATAAAGGTCCCATCCTCATGACCTAATCTAACCCTAATTACCTCCCAAAGGCCTCATCTCCAAATACCCTTGCATTGGGGATTAGGGCTTCAACATATGAATTTTGGGAGGACACAAACATTCAATTCATAACAAACATCTATCCATATCTTTTCCCTATTTTAAAGTTAGTTGTCTTTTTATTGTTGAGTTGTAAAAGTTGTTTTTGCACTCTGGATATTAGACTCCTATCAGATACTTGATTTGAAAATATTTTCTCCCATTCTGTAGGTTGTCTTTTCTCTCTTTTAAAAATTTTTTTTCTCAGTTTTATTGAGGTACAATTGCTATATAACAGTGTGTAAGGTTAAGGTGTACAACCTGTAAATCTGATACTTACATGTTCCAAAATGATTACTGCCCTAGCCTAAGCTAATACTTCCATCACATCATGTAATTATTATCTCTTCACTTTCCTGATGGTGCTTTTTCTTTCTTTTTTTTTTTTTTAAGATTTTATTTATTTGACAGAGACACAGGGAGAGAATGAACACAGCAGGGGGCGTGGGAGAGAGAGAATAAGGCTTCCCACAGAGCAGGGAGACCGATGTGGGGCTCAATCCCAGGACCCTGGGATCATGACCTGAGCTGAAGGCAGCCCCTCAATGGCTGAGTCACCCAGGCCCCCTGATAGTGCTCTTTGAAATACAAAAGTTTTTAATATTGTTGACATCCAATTTATCTATTTTTTCTTTGGTTGCTTGTGCTTTAAATGTCCTATGAAGATTTACACCTATATTTTCTTGTTTAAGAGTTTTATAGTTTTAGCTCTTATATCTAGGTCTTTGATCCATTTTGAGTTAACTGTTATATATAGTGTCATATGACTTTTTTAAATGTGCTAAGTGGGTAACCATAAAGTCTACTCCGGAAATAATACTCAAAATGTCCCTTCTTCCCATACCAGCCAAATTCACTGCCATCGGCTGCTAACATGGTCTGCTATGGAGATGAAAGCGATATGATAACCCAAGAGGCCAGAGTTGGAGCAATAAGTGCCCACTTGATTACACAATGAGGGGTAACAACAGTCCAAGGATTTTAAGCCAAAGCAGGTACAATGTAGGCTAGCTCCCACTAACTACTGAATAAAAGCCACTTGCCTACAGGATGAGCCAACTCCCAGGATCTCTGATGTTAAGAGCTCTCCTTTTCTTCTTCTTCTACCTACCCTATCTCAAAAGGAAAAGAAACATGTCAATGTTCATGTTTTTTCCATCTCCTTTCCCTTCATATCAAATCTTGAATATATTCTCAATAGTGAAGTATGATTATATACGTTTAACAGGGAAAAGAGAAAAGAAATATTAAGGAAGCAAAAGACGACAAATTCATTTTTTTAAAGATTTTATTTTATTTTTTAAGTAATCTCTATACCCACCGTGGGGCTCAAACTCACAACCCTGAAATCAAGAGTTGCATGTTCCACAGACTGAGTTAGTCAGGCATCCTAACAAATTCATTTATTTTAATATATGAGAATTTATATAATTTTATATAAGAGAATTTAATAATTCTCTTGATCTCCAATCAATCTTCTCTTTACAAAATCTTGCTACATGTTATGCAAATTTAGCAGCAAGAGACTGTTTTGGATGTACCAAAAGTTTTAGGATTAAATGTGGACTCATAGGGTAACCAATGACCTATGACACCACAAATTCTTCTCTTGCTTCTAAATTTAATATATGAGGCTGAGGTAAAACTCAGTCTCCTCATCTCAGAAAAAGAAATGATAACACGTAAGTCTGACCTACCTCTGGAGAATGAATGAGATCATGTCTACAAAATGAGCTCCTGGGGAAAAAGTGTTAGATGAGTACTGAGTCTTAGACTTGCTGATCTTGTAAGATATAAAATTAAAATAGAATTTAATCTTTGAATATGAGAATTTCAGGTTTAAAAATACGTATTAGGTCAGACATCCAAGAGTTCACCATCATGAATTTCTCACTCAGTGATCAGCAAGCCTGGACCCATCAATCTCTCTAATGTACAAAAAGCATGACTTTCCACTTCCTTTCACAACATATTAACAAAGAGGACAAAATTAAACTAAACTTTTTTTATAAAATCTCCCTGACAGCAAAAGGGAACACAACAAAGAGGCAAAAACTAGACTATCATAATCATATAACTATACATCAATAGCACAGCTGTCTTCCCTACTTTCAAGGATTAGTATTCTTATCTAGTTTTCTTTCTGAAGGAAAGAAAAAGGCTGTAAATTTTCTGACTTGGGAAAAACAATTGAACACGACTGGTTAAGCTGTATTTTACAAGAGTTAAATTATGTCAATAAACATGGGAATGAGGAGGAGCTAATTAAAAAATAAAAAAGAAATCAAAATAATATGAATAAAAAAACAGCAAAACAGGGACCTATAAACACAAGATTTTTCATATTCCTTCATCTTATCACTCTCTTCTACCCTTTCTTTTTTTTACTTTTCTTCACTAGCATAGGACGTGATAGGAAGTAGATCTGGACAAGAAGGATAAACTAAAATCATTATATTTTGCTAAATAGATTTTTATGATAGAAGTAATTCTACATAAATGGGTAAGCAGATATATAATGGATATAAAATGGATTTCTATATATAAATGGATAAGCATATCACACAAAATAATAGTGCATATATCAATAGGAAGTAATGAGAGTTTTTAAACACTTAAGAATTTGTCTATACTAATGGACACCATCCTTCAAAGTACAAAAGTTATTCTAATTGACAGAGCATCTGGTCAATTAGCATCTGGTCTGAGGTGTTATCCTAATAAGCAACTGGGAGTCATCAAGTTAGGAACTTAAAGAAATATTTAAATTCATATATAATTGAATAAATAATAATTCTATACAATAAAAGGAAAACTAACCAAAATTCAGTAAGATTAGATAATGGAGAAAAGAAAAAAGAAGATGCCAAAAAACCCTCAAAATGTATAAGCTTGGAAAATTATGAATGTTAGTATCACTGAAAGAAATGGAGACATTACAGAGCAAGTTAGTAGCAAGAAAATGAAACCCACTTCAGATATGTTGCACATATATTTCAAAGGAACCTTCAAATGGAATAGTTTAATTGACAATCAAAGCTGAAAACATCTTAGTGATAGAAAAAAAAATAAATCTCATCAGCATAGAATTGATAGAATTAATATTAAAACTTTAAAAGTAGAAAAGCTATCTGAAGTAAATACAGAATAATAATACAGAATAATGAATGGAAGAAAGGTATATGGGTGACTGAACTTTAAGGATTATCCTCTAGGTTACCAAAGAAGCACCTTGAATTTACGTACCTCCATTATAGTACTATACTCTGGTATACTATGTGATAATCACATTACATTTTATTTTCAGATCTACCTCTCCCTATGACTTCCTGTGGCAACGTGGATGTTCAATGAAATGTTTTCAGGATAAAAGTAAGAACAGTTAGGAAGCAGAGAAGAAAGTGAGCAAGAAAGAGAACATAAACCATACAGAGGAAGTAAAAAGGAGAGATAATCTTGATTACTTCTTATTCCAACATAAATAAAACACCCCAAAATAAGAGCCTGTTTGTATACAAATAGAAGTATTCCAGAGCCAGTGAAAAATACCTATACAATCCTGATAGAACAGACTGAAGGAAAGAAAATTAAAGGTGGATGGCTCTACAACAGCACAGTTCCCCAAAGAGAGATCAGACCTTATTTTAGGCAATGAGAAACAACAACCAAGCAATGAAGAGAACAAAATAGTTAAGGTGAATTCAGAGGCATACTGTTAATTTTATATAGATAATTAATTTTTTTTTAACATCTGGAAATCTGATGGTTAATGAATCAGCCATCAGAAACTTTCTAATGAAGCTAATTAAACAGTGTAAAGACTTGTGAATGGACCAATTTAAAGCAGTTCATTATGAGGCACCTGGGTGGCTCAGTGGGTTAAGCCTCTGCCTTTAGCTCAGGAAATGATCTCAGGGCCCTGGGCTCAGGTCATGATCTCAGGATCCTGGGATCAAGCCCCACATCGGCTCTCTGCTCTGCAGGGAGCCTGTTTCCCCCCTCCCAACTCTGCCACCCTCTCCGTCTGCCTACTTGTGATCTCCCTCTGTCAAATAAATAAATAAAATCTTTAAAAAAAATAAAGCAATTCATTAATAATGTTATAGGAATCCTAAATAAATAACCATAGTAATAAAGCCATAGTTAATGGTGCATAAACCAGGGAGCTAAGGGATTTAAATCTTAAACTTGGACAATTTCCTTTGTGAGTTTCACTGAGTCATTTTTATTACTAATTAGTAAAATAAATAGCATTATTGACTGGAGGTTAGTATTATGAGCCTGGAAAATAGGCTGAAGTTGGCTATTAAATGTGATTAACTATGATTAAATGACTCAATTTTTATTGTCTAATTGATATGTAATACACCTATACCTTATCACCAAGGATATAAAAATAAATAAATATGCATAAAATTGCTGTGAGCTTTTAAAAGAATTAAAACTAAGTTACCATGACACAAACTGTTTAAATTTTGTGTTAACATAATAACAGGTGGCTATTCCATACCCTAATTCAACTCAAAATCTTCTCTCCAGGTATTAACAGTGATAATAAATCCATTCCCTTGTACCTACATAGGTTTTTCACTTTTCTCAAAGCACTTTCACAAATATTAATTGAAGAAATTATATTAGATACAATCTGATTGCTGACTGTACAGGTGTGTTAAGTATAGGCTTATGTTTCAGGAAATATTCCTATTACTTCCTTAGTGCTAATAACAACATACTCCCTGTTATTTACATGGATTTGCACTTCTTTCAAAGCATTTTCACACATATTAACTAAAGCAGTGGCCTTAAGAATGATCTTTCCATTCCTTGATCACCCAAATGGCAGAATTCAAAAAAGAAGAGGACTAAAGATTGATAAATAGGCTAGATGGTTTTGAGGTAGTTAACTCATAATTCTTAAAGCTGGACTCAGGCTTCCCAAAGTCTTAGAATCAGAGCAAACTCTCCAGGACAATAAGCTGATTCTCCTTTTCTTCCAGACATAGGCTTTGGGAGGCAGTAGAATTAATTGATTAAAAGATCTTAGGTATACGCATAAGGAAGACACCAAATCTGTCTTGATCATCTCTATAACCCCTCCATGTCAAGCACAAAGCTAAGTGTATAGTTAATGCTCAATGAATCGTCGTTATGATGATTACCACAGGAGAACATTCTACTCAAGGTTTCACAGAATTTTTGTTATGGAGCTATTGTCCACCACAATTACTGCCTTCAAATGTGTGCACACCAAGAAGAACCTAAGATGGGGGAGCACCTGGGTGGCTCAGTCAGTTAAGTGTCTGCCTTTGGCTCAGGTCGTGGTCCAAGGTCCTGGGATTGAACCCGCATCAGGCTCCCTTCTTGATGGAGTCTGCTTGGCCCTTTCCCTCTGGCCCTCCTCTCACCGCAGCTCATGCTCCCTCACTCACACACAGGCTCTCTCTCTCAAATAAAATCTTTTTAAAAAATAAATAATAAAAAATTTTTAAAAGAAAGAAATAAGATTCACAGAGCAAAAAGCTGAGGTACATTAAGAATCTAGGATACAGGGGCACCTAGGTGGCTCAGTTGGTAAAAAGTGTCTGACTCTTGTGATCTCTGTCAAATAAAAAAATAAATAATTTTTAAAAAAATTATTTTGTAAGGAGGAGCAAGATGGTGGAAGAGCAGGAGACCTAAATTTTTTCTGGTCCCAGGAATATAGCTAGATAGTTATCCAATCATTCTGAACAGCCTACAAACTCAACAGGAGATCAAAGAAAAGAGCAGCAATCCTATGAACAGAAAAGTGACCACCTTCTAGAAGGTCTCTTCTGATTTGTTTTGTGTATATTCTTCTGGGGTCATTGTTACCCTTTTAGCATTTTGTTCTCTCATTCATCTGTTCTTCTCTGGACAAAATGACAAGGTGGAAAAACTCACCTCACAGAGAAAAACAAGTATCATATGATCTCACTGATATGAGGAATTTGACAAACAAGACAGAGGATCATAGGGGAAGGGAGGGGAAAATGAAACAATACAAAACCAGAGAAGGAGACAAGGGGAAAATGAAACAATACAAAACCAGAGAAGGAGACAAAAGAGACTCTTAATCTCAGGAAACAAACCAAGGGTTGCTGGAGGGATGGGACGGCTGGGTGATGGACACAGCAGAGGGTATGTGCCATGGTGAGTGCTGTGAATTGTGTAAGACTGATGAATCACAGACCTGTATCCTGAAACAAATAATACATTATATACGTTTTTAAGATTTTATTTATTTATTTGACAGAGAGAGACACACCAAGAGAGGGAACACAAGCAGGGGAAGAAGCAGGCTTCCTACTGAGCAGGGAGCCCGATGTGGGGCCCAATCCCAGGACCCTGGGACCATGACCCAAGCCGAAGGCAGATGCCCAATGACTGAGCCACCCAGGCACCCCTATATTACATGTTAATTTAAAAAAAAAATTCTTTTTTAAATAAAAGGTATAAGCTTTCAAGAAAAAAAATTTTGTAAAATTTGTAAATTAACCACACATTAGGAAAAGGCCCATTAAATAATTTACAAACCACACAACTATAGAAGATAAACATGAAAGCACAACAATTCTCAGATCATTTTGATCTCCTTAAAATAAATGTATATCCTTTTGCTTTAGATTATTCTCAAGTCAAAGGAAAGAAGAGCTAAAACCAGGGTCACCAAAACTTCCTAAACCACACCAACTTTGGCATGTGGAGTACAGTATTAAAACTGGCCAAAACAATTTATAATGCCTTCTCCACGCATTATTTCTTTGAGGTAGATGGAAACAAATACTTTACCAAAAATTTTATTTTGTATCTGTGATAATTTTGCCTGAAGTTGTATAGATAGTATTCAGAGAAGCTAGAGACCTAGTTATCTTGTTCATTCCTGTATCTATACAATTTTATACATCATCTTTCTGTAGGATTGCCAGATAAAATACAGGACAAAATATTGCATGGAACACACTTACACTACAAAATTACTCATTGTTTTTCTGAAATTAAAATTTAAGTGGGCATCCTGTATTTTTATTTGCTAAATCTGGCAACACTATCATTCAGTTTGTCTGTTTTAGAAAATACCAAATTCACTTCCAGGAAGAGACTTAATCTCACAAAAGTAGAGTAATTCTTTCTTTACCTTTTAGGAACTTCTTGAGAACCAAACCACCGTAAATGCTTCCTGCAGAAGCAACTGTAAGAAACAGAATACAAAGAAATATCACAAACAATTAAACAGATTTATCTAAAGAATCTAATGGGAGCCTAAAAACAGTTTATAGATACAGAACATAAAAAAGGTGACCACTTTGTAATGGGTTTATTAAAAATGGAGACACCAAAGAAGCATTATGAGGCTTTAACAACTCTCTGGCAGCAGAATAACTTTCTGGAGATGAGAACTAAATGGCAAGTCTTTTTCACCTATACCCAATACCAAGACCGCTTCTTTAGGTATTACTATTCCTGAGAGAAAATGATTATAGGAAGAGTGCAAACTATAGCTAGTAATCAGAATATATCATGCCAATAACCCACATTCCAGTGTAAGATTCAATTTAAAAATTTGGCCCTTCTTTTAAATAATTTATTCCCTAGTAGAAAATATTAGACTATCAGGTAAGAATTCTTCATATCTAGAATTCTAACTCTGAACATCAAAACATTTACACCAACAATCTTTTTTTAAATTTTTTTTTTTAAGATTTTATTTATTTATTTGACAGAGAGAAATCACAAGTAGATGGAGAGGCAGGCAGAGAGAGAGAGAGAGAGGGAAGCAGGCTCCCTGCCGAGCAGAGAGCCCGATGCGGGACTCGATCCCAGGACCCTGAGATCATGACCTGAGCCGAAGGCAGCGGCTTAACCCACTGAGCCACCCAGGTGCCCCACCAACAATCTTTTTTAAAAAAATTTTTTAAGTAAACTCTTACCCCTCAATGGGGGGCTCAAACTCACAACCCTGAGATCAAGAGTCACATGCTCAACTGCCTGATCCAGCCAGGTGCCCCTAGAGCAATGATACCTCAGGGGAAGAGGATGAAAAATGAAGCAGGTACCTAAGCCCTCAGAACCATCTAGAGACTTTTTCTAAATTGAACATCTCTCCCCCAGAGGGTTAACCCACAGTTAAGAATCTAAGAATCGCTGCTATAGGAACCAATGAAAATGTATGTGTCTCTCTCTAGAAATGTATATTCCTCAGGCAGGGGAAAGAGGCTGAGTAGAACTGAACAGTGAGAGGCAATCGTTCTCTGTGTGCAGTCAAAATACAGTAGCCACTAGATACATGTGGCTATTTAAATTTAAATTTAGCTAAATTAAAACAAATGAAAAATAAGATTCCTCTGTCACACTAGCCATATTTCAAGTGGTCATTAGCCAAGGGTGGCTAATGGCTACTGTGCTAAACAGCACAGATAGAGAACATTTCTGTCATCACAATAAGTTCTACTGAAATTCTATTAGAACGGGGATTTAGGGTGCATGGGTGGCTCAGTGCATTAAGCCTCTGTCTTCAGCTCAGGTCATGATCTCAGGGTCCTGGGATTGATTGAGTCCAGCGTCAGGCACTCTGCTTGGTGGGGAGCCTGCTTCCTCCTCTCTACTTCTGATCTCTCTCTCTCTGTCAAATAAATAAATAAAATCTTTAAAATAAAAAAAAAATAACAGGGCTTTCCATTTCCAGATTTTGAATGATTTAAGCCCCGCATCGGGCTCTCTGCTCAGGAGGGAGCCTGCTTCCCCCTCTCTCTCCGCCTGCCTCTCTGCCTACTTGTGATTTCTCTCTCTGTCAAATAAATGAATAAAATCTTTAAAAAAAATCATCTCAGGGTGCCTGGGTGGCTCAATCAGTTAAGCATCTGCCTTCAATTCAGGTCCTGATCGTGAGGTCCTGGGATGGAGCTCCACATCAGGCTTTCTGCCTCTCCCTCTCCATCTGCCACTCCCCCGGTTTGTGCTCTCTCTGTCAAATAAAAAAGTAAAATCTTTTTAAAAAAATATTATCTTTCTTCTTAACATTCTTCACAGGCACACACTGGTTCTAACTTGAGAGCAGATCACTGGGACAGGGATGGCAGGTGGTGGCAGGCCTACACTAGTGATTACTGAGGAACTGAACATTAATAAGAAAAAAAAAAATAGAACCAATATACCTCACAGTGCATCCATGATAATTCTCAATTGCATATGTCACACTGTCTCCTCAAACATTCTTTTTTAATTTTAACAAGTACCATATCAACTGTTGTTGGAAATAGGTCACTTTCAGGGCACCTGGGTGGCTCAGTCAGTTAAGCGGCTGCCTTCAGCTCAGGTCACGATTCCAGGATCCTGGGATCGAGTCCCGCATTGGGCTCCCTGCTCAGCGGGAGGCCTGCTTCTCTCTCTCCCTGCTGCTCCCCCTACTTGTGTGTGTGCTCTCTTTTTCCGTCAAATAAATAAACAAAAATCTTAAAAAAAAAAAAAAAGAAAGAAAGAAAGAAAGAAAGAAAAGAAAAGAAAATGGGTCATTTTCAGTGAATGTACTCAGAGAGCAATTATCCTGCCTGCTCCACACCCTTTCCAGTCCCCAATTTTCAGCTATCCTTCTAATGTCTCTGTACTAAAGTAATGAAGAGATATCCTTCAAATGCAAAGATAACAACACAGACTTATTTGTAAAACATCATTTTTAAAGCAACAGCAATGGAGCGCTTGGGTGGTTCAGTGGGTTAATCCTCTGCCTTCGGCTCAGGTCATGATCTCAGGGTCCTGGGATCGAGCCCCACATCGGGCTCCTGCTCAAGAGGGAGCCTGCTTCCTCCTCTCTCTGCCTGCCTCTCTGCCTCCTTGTGATCTCTCTCTCTGTCAAATAAATAAAATCTTTAAAAAATAAAAAATAAAAAAATAAAATAAAACAACAGCATTCCCCAAAATTCCCTCTAAAGAACAGCAAATGATTTTTTTTAAAAGAGCTATGAGGTCAAATATGTTTGGGAAATATTGTATACTATTGCCCATTTTTGAAGATTCATGGTCTACAGTAGCATATCAAAGGTTTTGAGAAGATATAATGAAACTCATTTAATGGGTTTTTTTTTTCAAGACCAAATGGGGAGGGTGGGGAGTAGAGGGAGAGAGAGAATCTTAAGCAGGTTCCACACCCAGTGCAGAGACCAATGTAGGGCTCACTCTCACAACCCTGAGATCACAACCAGAGCCAAAATCAAGAGTCGGTTGCTCAACCAACTGAGACACCCCAGCACCCCTCATTTGATTTTCATCAGCATTACCCAAATTTATATGAATACAAACTCCTTCCTCATAACTCATATAAACATACTGTAGCACACTATGAAAAACACTGCAATAAATAATGTGTTAAACACTTCAGCAATTACTGATGGAAAAACTCTGTAGTGATCTCTTCAGTTTCTCATAGATGGGTCATTCTAGCAATAAAATTTGCTCATGTTGTGAGTTGAATTTTGTGCTTCTGAAAGAGATTTTGAAGAACTAAGCCCCAGTACTTGTGAATATGTCTTTGAAACAGGGTCTTCACAAATGTAATCAAATTAAGATGAGGTCATACTGGTTATGGTGGACCTAAATCCAATTGGTGTCCTTTTAAGAAGACTACATGGAGACACAGATGGAGACTATCCCATGAAGGCAGAGGCAGAGACTGAAGTGATACGCCTACAAGCCAACACTAAGATCTTGCTGGCAATCACCAAAGGAAAAGAGAGAGGCATGGAATAGATTCCTTGCTCAGAGTCTCCAGAAGGAACCAACCCTACTTAGACCTTGATTTTGGACTTTTGGCCTCCATACCTGTGAGGGCATAAACTTATTTTATGTTTGTGGTCCTTTTTAATAGCAGCCCTAGAAAACTAATACATGGTTTTTCATCATCAGAGATTTCAAACCAAATACACCACTTCATACTTTCAAGCAAAGAAGACAGACTAAGGGGCGCCTGAGTAGCACAGTTGGTCAGGCATCAGACTCTTGGTTTCAGCTCAGGTCATGATTCTGATCAGGGTCACGAGATAGAGCCCTCTTTGGGGCTCCATGCTGGGCATGGAATGGAGCCTGCTTCCGAGTCTCTCTCTCTGCCCTTCCCCAGCTAGTTCTCTAACTCCTGTCTCTAAAATAAATAAATAAATCTTTAAAAAGATGACAGATTGAACATACCCATTATTTCTACCACCTCCTGAAACTGCAATAAAACAACAGAAGGGGTATTTTTTAAGAGGAATAAACCGACTAGGACAGAGAAGAAACAAAGATGATGATATTTATATTCTAGAAACTGAAAAGCAGGACAAGTGGGATAGGATTCAGGGGACCTTAGAAATTGAATTATAATCCAAAAAAGAGAACGGCCAAGAAACAACCCAAATGACGCTACAAAATCCCCCAAAGATTCAGGAATGGTAGAATCGGGAACCTTCAGAATTAGAGGTGGCATGGGAGCTAAAATAAGGAGAGCTGGTTGAAAAAATGAATTTAAGAAGTAGTCAGGTCTTTAGATGCTTTGCTCCACTAGCATTCTAGGGACTGACCCTTCCTAACCTTGGCAGGCAGTGGAGAAAGGGTTATCCTTTGATAAAGACAAAGCATGGGTTTTTGAGTTGAGGACCAAAGTTGTATTAAAAATAACTGGCCTGAATGAACATAAAGACTAAATGCTGAGATACCTCTCTTACCCCTCCATCCCAGAAGATTCACAATCTGGCTTTTTCTCTCTCATAGTGAGAGGCTATGAATTTACACATAGAAAAATCTAGCAGAATGCATATTGAATGTTAATTAGTAATTATCTCAAGGGATGAAAAGACTAGAAAGTCTCCCTTTCCATAATATATGTGTCTGTAATGTTGGAATGCTTTATGATAAACATGTATCACCCTTCCTTCTACCAAAAAATTATGAAAATTATTACATAAAGATGAGAGACAATGAAGACAATAAAAAGGTCCCTATATTTCACATGGTCTGAACAAGTCCATTAAGCTCAAAATGCCTATGGAATTGGTTTTTTTGCCAAAAGCTACTACTATGGCTCAAGTCCTCCACTTGAGCTACCTTGGCCAGTTTATTGGATTAGAATCAATTCATAAACTAACACAACCATATACAGACCAGCATCACCATAGCTAACTAGCTAACCAAAACTCTCTTATGCATGGTGGGAACTCTGTCCAGTCAGAATGGAGTTCATGCACAGTAAGAGCAAACCAACCTATCATACTTCTCTCAAGGATGTGTACTACTAGTACCCAAAGAGAAGACAGGGCATTCCAGTTCAGTGACACAATGTCTTGTAGAGTCTAAAGTACTATTCAGTCTCAGCTGGTACTCAGGATGACTCCCCTAAGGCTGATGGGATAATTTCATCCCCAAGTATCCTTCAGTAAACCTAGATACACACACACACACACCAAACAAGACACACACACACACACACACACACACACCCCCCAAACAAGACACACACACACACACCCCCAAACAAGTTATTGCTTCAAAAGCTGAAGAAAATTAGTTGTTCCAGAGACAATCAATGCATGCATCACCCTTCCCTCAAGAGTATATGCAGAAATAATGAGGGGATAAAAGCCAAATGGAAGGGTGGCTCAGTGGGTTAAACCTCTGCCTTCGGCTCAGGTCATGTTCTCAGGGTCCTGTGATTGAGCCCACATTGGGCTCTATGCTCAGCAGGGAGCCTGCTTCCCTATCTCTCTCTGCCTGCCTCTCTGCCTACTTGTGATCTCTGTCTGTCAAATAAATAAATAAAATATTTTTTTAAAAAAGAGCCAAATAGAAAAGGTTTATTTTCAAACTAACTGCAAGTTGGGATTTTTAAGGTATGCACCGTTCATCATTATTTCTTCTCCTTTTTATTTTGGAAGTCTCTCTTCCAACTACCAAAGGTTGGACATGTAAAAGAGGATAAAATTCAATGTAATATAATTTTGCTATGAAAGAGGAGGTTAAAACCAAGAGCAAGGAGACAGTTTCTAAGAATTTTTTTTTTAAGTTTCTAAGAATTCTTAAGCCAGTAAAATTAATGGTCTTCCGATAAGAGTCATTGTACTCACCTTTCCTGTATAACACACTTGTAAATCTATCACCAGATACCTGTTACATAATTATTTATTTTAACTATGGAATAACCCTGAAGTGATAACTTGATAAAAGATTTTGACTAACTTAAAATTTTAAGTTAAATATAACAAACCATAACAAAACAAAGAGAGAAAATCAATATTTCTTCATCTACTTACTAGTTGTTACACAATGAAGAGTATTTGCTTGGTGCTTAGAATTTAATGCTTCCATGGAAATCACTAGCTGTCCTTCTAGCAATGCTCTCTTTGATGTTCCTGCTGTTTCACACTTCCAGTGAATTATTAAATATTTCAAAATCTGAAAAGGGCACAATTCAAAGTAAACAAATCTTTAGAAATCAAGGTAATATCAAATTTATGACACAGTTAACAATCTTAATTTCCAAAAAATATTCTTGCTTGCAAAATGTCAGATTTAGATTTTGTTCAGAACAAAGCATTGTGTCTACAGAAGAAACAACTAGAAAAGTGACATAAGAAAGGAGACAAAGGAAATTAACAAAATGCCCAACAAGACAGGAAATGGAGACAATAAATTGCTTTATTCAAAGGGTAAGTTCATCTGGAAATAATAATTTGGAAAAATTGTGTAGGAGTTTGTTTTTCCTGTTTCTTTTTTTTCTCCCCAAGTAAAAACCAATATGAAGATTATGAATAAGACTAGCATCCAGCTATGAATCATCTTTACCTTTCATTAAATCATCATTTCTGAAGATCAGAATACAAGTTAAGAGCACTGGCTTTGGAGGCAGATGCCTGGGTCCAAATCCCTAATGTGCCATGTGACCTTGGGCAAGTTATTTAACTCCTCTCTACCTCAGCTTCCTCATTTACCAAAATGAAGACAAAACTACCAGGTATGGCTTCTGTGAAATGTAAACAAAATAAGAGCAAAGTGCTTAACGCGGTGCTCTGCGTATATAATAGTAAGTGGTTAATAGACATTAGCTTTTATTTCAAATAAGTTCATCTGCAGTGAAGACTGCACACAATGTAAGTTTTAAGGTTTCCAAGATGTCTAGACAAAACATTCAATCTTGATGAGACAAATTTAAAATATACTGTATTTAACTCCATCACTTATGAAAGTACACTCTCACTTCCACACTCAGGTACCATAGGGAAGATTATTACCCCTTTTCTTTCTTTCTTTCTTTTTTAAAGATTTTATTTATTTATTTGACAGAGAGACCCAGCAAGAGAGGGAATACAAGCAGAAGTGGGAGAGGGAGAACCAGCTCCCCCCCACCCCACCCCACTCCGCCCAGCAGGGAGCCCGAGGCGGGGCTGATCCCAAGACCCTGGGATCAAGACCTGAGCCAAAGGCAGACGCTCAACGACTGAGCCACCAGGCGCCCCAAGTACCCCTTTTCTTAAAGGCAAACAGATAGTAAGAGACCTTGGGAATGAAGATCCTAATGTGTACCAGAGTTTATAAAAATGGTTTCCAGGCGTTCCTGCAATCTAACCCCTTCCTTCACACACCGTCGGACGCAGCGTGCTCCCCTCTGTTAAGATTTTCCCGCACGGTCTTCACCCGCGAGAGCGCGGTTGGGAAAAGAACACTGGCCGGGGAGCCAGAAGCCCTCGGTTCTAGCCTAGCGTCGGCCGTCTGCAAAATCGAATCCTCCAACTTCCTTCGAGCACAGCGGAGGAGGCAAGAGCACCGGGCGGACTCCCGCGTGCCTTCAGGTCAGCCCCGTCTGGCCTGCGGTTCTGTTCTGCCTCTTTCCCCTTACAAGACCAGTGCCTGAGAATCGCATCAGGCGGCGGCTGCAAGGTGCCGCCCCGGGAGAGCCCACGTGGCGTGGCGGCGCCGGGCCTTCCGCCCCACCCCCCAGGGCGGGAAGGTTCTCGGGCCCGCGGGGTGTTCGGAGCTCCGGGAGGCCTCTGTCCATCCTCCGACGGCTCGGGGCCCCACCCAGGAAGGCGCCCCACGCCGTGGCCCACCGGCCGGCTGCACGCGACTCTCGCTCACTGCCACTGCGCCCGCACTGCTCCCGCCTTCCGCCCGCGGCTGCCCATGCGACCTTCGTGCGCGCCCCCTCGGCCCGGGTTGGGGGGGGGGGCTCCCCAGGTGCTCTCCACGCCCTACTCCGGTCCGCTAACGCCTGGCCAGCACTTCAGCCTCCGGGGCCCCGGTTTTCTGGGCTGTCAGGTGGGGCGTCCCCCCAGCTGAGGGGCTGTTCCTCTCTGCGCGGGGGCCCCCTCATTAGCTCCTCACAGCCCCGTGTGGGGCCGGCGGGCTGTCACCGAAGCACCTCATTCCCACCTCAGGCACTCCCAGACCCCTCTGCCCAGACTTCGCGGACCCCTCACAAAACCCTTCCCAGAGTGTCCTCTGTTTTCTCTCCCTCCCCGGCATCACCTCGCAGACTGCCACGGCCGAGCCCTCCATGGCGCGGGGGCAGCAGCAGCAGCAACGCCCACCGCCGGCTGCCTGCCGGGACGTCGACCTCCGCGGGCGCCCACGCCCGGCCGCTCGGCGTTCTTCCCGCCCGCGCGCGCGCGCCCCGCCCACCGGCCCGCCGCGCTTGCGCACTTCGCGCCGCGCCGCCCCCAGGCCGCGAACCGCCGGGGCTTGCCAGGAGCGGTGAGGAGGTGCCCGGAGCCGCGAGGGCCCGTGGGCGGGCGGGCCGCCGAGCTGGGGAGAACCCGCGGGCGCCGACTGAAGCTCGAGGCGAGCGGGAATGGGGCCAGGCCAAGGCTCTCCTTCCTCCGGAAAGAGACTTTCCCACGGTCCCGCGGAGAAGCAGCCCTCAGCCGGGAGAAGCTGCTGGGGCCCGGTGCGGGATCCCCAAGCCGGTTCTTGGCTCCTGAGCAGCCTCTCCTCCTGCGGGGGCTGTCCCAAGTGCCCTAGACCAACCTCTGGTTCCCAGATTTAGCAAATAAAAATACAGGACGGCTAATTAAAATTGAATTTAAGATTTTTTAAAAAAATTTAAACATACGTCTATCCCATGAAATATATGGGACATACGTATACTAATAAATATTTCGCTCATCTGAAATTCAAAACTGGGCGTCCTGTATTTTATCTGGCAACGTGCCCCACGCATGTCCCCAGCCTAATCCCGAGCTTCCTGGCCGGCCCCAGGCAGGACCTGGAAGGGCCCCCGTGGGGGAATAGGTCCTGCCCCACGTTTGGCTCTGCACTAACTATGCCAACCGCAGGAGCTGGCTTTCTCGGGCTCCGGCTGACACGACAAGCTCTGGGGTTTTCAGAGTGTTCCCAGCTGGAAGGATGGTATTACTCCAGACCAGCTGCTGGACTCTGGGCAGGTTCAGGGAGGGACGAGGTGAGCGGGGCTTGAGCCCAAACTGAAAATCTGGCAGCTGGTTCCCAGGCAGCTGAAAGAAACAGGCGAGAGAGATTCCTGTGTGGCAAAGAGTTGCCCAAGAAGAAGGGTGGTACAGGGTGTTGGCTGCTGTCCTTCAGGGGAAATTCTTCCACCCCAGCTCCAAGAAGCCAGGATTGGGCAGAACAGATGGGGGAAGCTATCAGAATGCCCGTCCAGTATACGGCCTTCCTTCCACTCCAAAGAACATGTCTGCTGAGACCTGAATCTTGGCCAGTCCATGCTCAGCACCACTGACCACCCTCTCCATCTCAGTGGCTCACAGTAGACCTACTGGAGAAAGGTGGCTTTTATGTCTGGAAAATTCATCACAAAACCATCTCAGACTTGATAAGAGAGTTGGAACCTGCCTCTCCCTTTCACTCTCTTCTCTCTCCAGTGTTCCTTTAGGCAAAGGAGTTGCCAGGGAGAAGGGAGCTCACGTTTGCTGAATGACTGCGTGTTGTCTGACACCACTGGCTCATTACACACGGTTTTTTCACTCTCACAAGTAGCTTGTGAGATACTTAACTATCTTCACTATATTCGCTATCGATCAGTGAGGAACCAAGGCTCTGAGGATGACTTTTCAAAGCATCTCCCATAAAGAGTCTGGCTCAGCAGGAATTGCCCCACCTTGAGAGTGGCATTGGGAATGAAGGGTGGAGAACAGTTTCCAATGTAGAAGTACTTCAGATGAGTTGGTTTTCCTGGCTTCCAGCCGTTGGCCTTGGAGTGAGCCTCAGGGATGAACCTGCAGTGGAACACCCAGCACTATCCTAGAATCAGAGGAGGCCTGACAGAGACCAAGGACACAGTCACCTTCCATACAGGATGTAGACAGAAGTGAGGAAGGGAAGTTTTGATATGAGGGTTGCCATCAGGACTTCCATAGTATAAACTCTTGCAGTTAGGCAAGCCTTTTTTTTTTTTTTTTTTTTAACCTAGTCTCCATGCCCAACATAGGGCTTGAACTCATGTCGTGAGATCAAGAGCCCCACACTCAACTGATGGGGCTAGTCAGGTGCCCCCTTTAGGCAAGATTTGATGCAGTCTTAACATTTGGTGGGCATTTACTCTGTGTTACGTGATCTTCACTTTTTCTTAAGTAATCCTCCCAACATTGTATGGAAGGTGTTGTCCTTGTTTTATAAAACATGAAGATGAGGTTCCAAGAAGAGCTTGTATGACAGTGAGTTGTAAATGACAGGGCCAGAATCTGAAACAAACAAGATCTCTTAACACCTCTTTCCACTCCCCTACAGCTACCCAGTACATCTCCACTTGAATATGATTGCTTGTCTCAGAGTTCTATAGTATGAGAACATTAACATTACCGTGAAAATCCAGCCCCTCCATTCAAAAACTAAGGAGCCAATGAACTCAGATGCCCTCCTCTACCACAAACTAAGGTTTGAATGAGCCACAGCTCCCAAACCTTCCCTAAGCCATCAGTGGGTGCCCCCATCCTGCTTGGGGTCTAGTAACTAATACACTATTGGGCTCCACATTGTTAAAATTGTTTTTACTCAGACCCTATCCTCAGAGCAATAGAATGTCAGAGTCAGAAGGGGCTGTAGAGGTTATCAATTATCTTAAATAGATGAAGAAATTTGAGGTCCAAAGACGTTAAGTGACCTGCCCAAGGTTAAGGTCACCTTAGTCAACCAGGTCAGCCAAGGGGCTTTTGGAAGCTACTCTGGACATTTTCAGCCCTGGTGTTCAGGGTCTTATTATCAGTGTCTTCAGGGGGCCAGTTATCCCCAGTCCTTACACTTAGTGCCATATTAATTCTGCTTGTATTCCTCTGCCCATCTCAATATTTGAAATAGTGTTGCATGTCTGCTTTGAACATCTTGTTTATTCTGAGAAGAAATCCCCTGTCTGGATACAAGAGACCCCATCTAAAGATTCTGACCCAAGCCCAAGGATTTAAGCGGAACCAAGAACATCCTAAGAAATGCTGCCATGAACAGTGACATTTTAGGAACTGCCAAGCTGTCTTTCCCTTTCGAATGTGCCCTCTCTGTGGATATCTTTCCTAGACACCTCTTAGGTCTACCTTGTGCTTAGGCTCCCTGAGAGCATTCTAAGGAGGCCCTGAAGAGATTGACTATAGAAACTTAAGTGGAAAATATCCCCGTGGTCCCCCTTATGAGGCTGATGCAAAAGTAAATCCATTTGAGAAGTTTATTTCCCCCTGGGAAACTATTAAAAGAGGTTGTTTCCCATACATGCAATAGGAAAGGGTTAACTGCTTCTCTCGGGTCCTGAGCCAAGTCTGTCCCCCACCAGTTCCCATAACCGGGTTTCCTGAAATGGAGCAGGTCCCAGGTGCCTCTCCACTAATCACATCCTTGGAAATGGGGCCAGGAAGCTCAGATTAGCTCATCCCTTCACCTTCTTGAGGCCTTCTCCACCTGGAGCACAGAATCTGGGGCAGCTTCTCTACTCACCTCCCTCTGCTATCCGGGGTCAGACAGGGATGTTCTCGCAGAGGTATGTTGGGGTGTGGGGGCACTGGTAGCCATAATGGTGCTGACTTTTGTGCCAATTCTTTGCCTACACCGTTTGTCCTTCCTTATTCTGAGACTTATGGGGAAAGGAACGACTCTGTCCCAAGACAGTACTAGAGTTTGTATAGCTAGAGTGTTATTTTCCTCACCTCTTTTCCTGATGTTTCCTTCCTCTACTTTTAGAATGACTGTGATACCAGATAGCTTCCTGGTTTTCCTGGTGACAGTCCCCCTGTGTACACAGAGTCTGATCCCTCACCCATCAGTAATAGGCTCCCGGGCCAGCCCGGGAGATTTCATTCCTTCCCTGTTAATGTCTAATTTCTACTCTTCCTAGAGAACCAATAAAATCTATATCACATAGCTCACTCTGCTCTCTAATTGGCTTTTAAGTTTCTCTCTAGGCAGGGTTGGGTTTGTCCCACTAGCTGATGTCCACTGGATGACAGATATTCTTTGTGGCATAGAAACCTTAGGAATGGAAACAGCAGTGGGATCTGGTCACATATGGCTGAGTAAGTCTGTTGGTCCAAAGGCCAGATGATCCTGTTTATTCAAAAGACAAGTGGGGTAACTGGAAAAAAGATTCTTCTTCTAGAAGCCACATTCAAGAGGAACTGGCTCCACAAGTTTAGTCTTGGTTCCATCTTTGTCTGGTTCCAGTACTCTAAGGACTTTACCAGGCATGCCAGTATATGGAGTCTTTAAAGCTAGTAATACAGAGCCTTGGTGAAGCTGATTTTCCCTTCATCTCCGAAGCTGACTTGATGTCCTCCGTTCTAGCTTTAAGGCCACTATCATCTTCTGTTTCTTCAACTTCCCTTCTCACTAGCTGAAAAGAGGCTGTGGGATCAAAAGACTAAAAGGGCGAGGATGTCTGAATTCTTTTCCTATTTTACCACTCATTTTCAGTGTTATGTTCTAGTTTTCCTCAACTAAAATAGGAAAATTATCCCAGGAATATAGTTAAAATAACATCTGTGAAACAATTTGAGAGTCTTGGAATCCTTACTTTTTTAAGAGTTTTTAAAAAGATTTTCTCCATTTATTTGAGAGAGACACACACACACACACAGTGAAAGAGGGGACACAAACAGGGAGTAGGAGAGGGAGAAGCAGGCTTCCCACTGAGCGGGGAGCCCAATGTGGACTCAACCCTGGGATCATGACCTGAGCCGAAGGCAGACACTTAACCGACTGAGCCACCCAGGCTCACCTTAAGATACTTTTTTTTAATCCTGAAGTAATCTCTCCACCCAACATGGGGCTCTGATTTTTATAACCCAAAATCAAAAGAGTTGCACATTCTGCCAACTGAGCCAGCCAGGAGTCCCCATACTCTTGAAATTAGAGAAAATCTTAGTAGTCATTTAATCTGGTATTTCCCAACCAGAGGAGCAATATTTTTTTTTCCAGTTCATTTCCTTTATCCCCAACCATCCTCTGAATAGCCTCCCTCTGCCTCCTTCCTCCTTGGTATCCAAGGTAGAGAACTGATCTAGTTTGCACAATATATTTTGTGTGCTTAGGGTTGTGAAACACTGCCCTAATTCACCTCCCTGTTTTATGTAATAGTCATTCCAACAGTCCTGACAAGTTGATATCTTGCTTTTACTTGAATACCTTATGTTGGGAAATTTGCCACCTCAGAAGCAACCCATTCCAGTTTTGGACAGCAGTGATTTGGTAGGGAGTTTTCCATTATATTGAACTGAAACTCCCCTACTCTATTTTCCACCCGTTGGTCCCAGCTCTGCTCTTTGAAATCACAGAGCAGTCACCTAATCCTTTTAATAAAGGACAGAGGGGAATACCCAGGATTGTTATTGTTAACTTGTCATAGTGGTTCAGACCTGGCCTGAATGATTGTATTACAGATGTCCTGTGCTTTGTACACTAGCTATGTTCCTAATGCATTGTGTAAATCTAGTTGTGTGTGAATCAAATTGTTTTAGACACACTGAGAAGTTGACTATCTCAAAGAAACCCTGTTATTGCTTCTTTCATAGACTGAAGAATTTTGTTGTAATGCAAAGTTCTTTCCCATTAAACGTTTATGCAAATCCTGGGGCGCCTGGGTGGCTCAGTGGGTTAAGCCGCTGCCTTCGGCTCAGGTCATGATCTCAGGGTCCTGGGATCGAGTCCCGCATCGGGCTCTCTGCTCAGCGGGGAGCCTGCTTCCTCCTCTCTCTCTCTCTCTGCCTGCCTCTCTGCCTACTTGTGATTTCTCTCTGTCAAATAAATAAATAAAATCTTTAAAAAAAAAAAAACCGTTTATGCAAATCTAGATTTCCATACCTGACATTTTACTTAAGGCAAGATTTGCCTGCATACAAAACAAGTAAAATAATGATGATAATAACAATAGCTAACATTTATTGAGCCCTAATCTGCACCTGAAATACACTAATTTCTCACCACAATTCCTTTAAACTTATCCCCTATTTACAGATGAGGAAACCAAGGCTTAGCGAAGTTACATAACTTATGCAAGATCACAGAATTAGAAAATGATGGACCCAGGTTCCAACAAGGCCATAAAACTCCAGAGTCTTAACCATAGGGAAGGTTCAGATGCCAATAATAATCGAAATGACTGGCTACATAGCTGTGTATCTACCTAGCTGTTTACCGCACAATTAGGCTACAATACGGAAAACTGACCTAAGACGTTTCCAGCTTCAAAGATGTACACTAAGTCTACTCATTTTGGGTTCTGGCACCCAAAAATGTACTCTTTGTAGGTTTCCCACACAACTCACATTTCTCAGTGCAATTTGATCAAAGAACTCCAAAGACTTCCCTTCAGCTGTTAGTATGAAGCAGATGCTGCCAAAATTTATTTCAGGCAGATGGGTGTGATCAGACACTTTTTCAAAGGATTTGTGTATTCTCAAGGCTTTGTGGCAGAAGCTTCTTAGGAGAAAGAAGTGGTTCGTTATTGACAGGTAAAGTCAAAGATACTGGCATCGTGGTTGATCCCAGTCTGCTCCTAGACGGGCTAAAATCATTCAAACATGGTTTTGGTCCAGTTTTTAATTGTATTTAGGGTTGCAAGTTAAAAATAGTTGGGGAGGGAAGATCCATAAATAAAATGCTGGTTTGAATTCAAACTGGACAAAGACAAATGGATGTAATACTTCCATGTCCTCAAATCTGTCCCGGTGTCTCCAGTTTAGTCCCCAACAGCAGGCACACACAACGTTGCTCAGCTCAGAACGTGCCCCTCAAGGCTCCTAGATCCTCAGACTTTTCTCCGCTATATAAGGGAGCTCCAGGTAGTAGTCTGTCTTCTGTGCCCCTCCTCCACCCACCCCAGCATCAGAACACCCGGTTTGACTTGACACTTTATCTTGACTCATCCGCAGACTTTTGCTTTCAAATACATGATCGTTCTTTGCAAATCTTGCCCCCAGCTTGTGTTACACAAGCTTCCTGGCCCACAGCAGGAAATCAGGTCAGTCGTTGTAAGGCACCAGAACTCTCCTTTACAAGTCCACCTTTCTGACCTTTACTTTCTACCCCAGGCTTGTTTATAACCTCAAGTCATCCACGCAGGTGAGGACATATGCAATTTTCTGTATTTCTTTTTCTTTTTTTAAGATTTTGTTTATTTGAGAGAAAGAAGGAGTGAGAGAAGGAGAGATCACAGCAAGGAGGAAGGGTAGAGGGGAAGCAGACTCCTCTCTGAGCAGAGCGCCCAATGCGGGACTCGATCCCGGGACTCTGGGATCCTGACCTCAGCTGAAGGCAGACACTTAACTGACTGAGCCACCCAGGCACCCAATTCTCTGTATTTCTTAACCTACCTCTTCAACCCCCTATTTCTACTAATGGCAGAAAAATAATGAACTTTGCCGATTCCAGCCAACTCAATCTTTCCGTTTTAAACTCAGTCTCTTAGGATTCTCTTTCCTTCTCCCCACAGTGTTCTAGTTGGTGGTTCACATATCATGCTGACATCAGGGAGGGGCATCAAGGTCAAGGGCCATCTTCTGTTTCTCTTGCCTCACTTGATCTTGGCCATTGGACTCTATTGCCACTGCACCTACTACGGCGTTCCCTGGTGGGTGGATTAGAAAGGTACAGTGACTGCTTCCTGAGGAGCTCAGTGGCTCCCATCTCAGCCCTTCCTGGTACTACTGAGTCTCCATCTGGCCCCTGGCTTGAGTCTTGCAGCCCTCAGCTCAGCTGGGAGGTTCACCCCCCCCAACTCCAAAGCGATCCTCAATGGACATCTGGCTCTCAGCTCACCCTCACACCCCTCTCAGGGGCTGGACACCAAGGAACTTTTCAAATTTCCCCCAACTGTCGAGGAGCCAAGGAGACTCAGGTTTAGGCTGTAAGTAGTAAGGAAATGCAGTTTATCTCAGACCTGCTTTACCTACGCAGGTGACAATGCCACTTCTACTCTGTGGCAGCTGTCCCTTGTTAGCACAGGGTACTTTGAAATGCTTTGTCTTCTCAGAGTTCTAAGAATGGAATGGAGCATAAGCCTCTTCTGTCTACGATTATTTGTGATGAGCACAGAAAACAGAGCCCAAAGGTACATCTAAACTCTTTCCCTCTTTTTCTAGTCTTTTCCAGTTCTGCTCTAGACTCAGAAAGGGTTGTATTTCTGTGTAGAGGAAACCCACATGTCCTGCTCATTTCACCAGATAATGGTATAAATTCTAAGCTTTAGGTTTGTCACATTCTGTCTCTTGATATTTAAAGAGAAACTTCTGAAGGGGAAAAAAAAAAAATCCCTCTAGGGGCACCTAGGTGGCTTACTCAGTTAAGCATCTGCTTTAGGCTCAGGTCATGATCCCAGGGTCCTGGGACTGAGGCCCACATCGGACTTCCTGCTCGGTGGGAAGCCTGCTTCACCCTCTCGCTCTATCCCTCCCCCTTGAGGGACATCCCCTCTATGATCAATTTTAAAAGGTCTAGTTAAGGATTCAAAAGCCCAAGCCTTTGACCCTGATCTTTCTATATCATCCCTATGTAGAAGATACTGCTTCTAAAAAGCACTTGCTCCAGCTTAATGATGGAGATAGAGTCAAGGTTAAAGAAACAGGAAACAGAAAATGCATTGTTTGATATGAAAACATCTAGTTTTATCATTTTACAACAAGGAATCCCCTTCTCTCCCGAAGTCTTTTATGTCATTCGTCAATATATTGCACAGATATTTACATGTCTGCTCTACTGGGGACACAACCAAGACATGGATGTGCTCCCTTCTCTCCCAGAGTTTACCATCTAAGAGGGAGCACAGTGGACGTGCCAGTCACAGGGAGTGCTGTCAGAAGGCCCCTGTCCCAGACTTAGAGTCCAGAAGTGACACCTAAATTTAGATGTAAAGATGAGTAAAATCTAGGTGAATGGAAAAGGAAGAGTTTCCAAAGGGAATACTGTGTTCAAAATCCCACAAACAATGGAAAAACCCAAACAGATTCTTTATGTCTAGAGGACATAGGATATCAAGTGAGGAGTGGTGAGCAATGAGGCTGGAGAAGTAAGCAGTGTGTGTCAACTCTGTTAAGAGCTCTGGACTTTGGGGCTCCTGGGTGGCTCAGTGGATTAAGGGCTCTGCCTTTGGCTCAGGTCGTCATCCCAGGGTCCTGGGATCAAGCCACATCGGGCTCTCTGATCAGCAGGGAGTCTGCTTCCTCCTCTCTCTCTGCGTGTCTCTCTGCCTACTTGTGATCTCTGTCTGTCAAATAAATAAATAAAATCTAAAAAAAAAAAGAACTCTGGACTTTATCCCAAAGGCACTGCGAAGCCACCGAAGGAGTTTCAGCAGAGGAGTAATCTGTCAGAATTTTGTATTAAAAAGATGCTCTGGCTGCAGAGTGGTAGATAGGGGGGCCCACGAAGAATGCACAGAATGAAGAAAGGGCCTAGAGTGAACCACAACCACCAATGGCAACAACACAATTAAGTGACAAGCGGAAAGGAACTCACAAAAGGAACAAAGGAGGGACCACAGGAATTGAAGGAAATTCAGGAGTGTGGCAACCCTAAACCAAAGGAAGAAAATTTCAAGAAGCAGACATAATTGAAGTCAACCACTGCCAAGAGGAACAGTAACTGGAAATTAACACTGGATTTAGCAAGAGGACTAATGATGACTTTGTTGAAAGCAGCTGCGGAGGAATAGAAGTTATACTGCGTTGGACTAAACCAATTGCATCAGTGTCCGTCCATCTCCTTCACTCACCATCTGGCCCTGCACTGGTGTCTTCCAGATGTTTATCATAAGTCCAGGGCCCCCTTTGAGCTGCACACCCAGATACCACTGACTACTTAGAATGTCCACTTGATTAGTTCAAAGATATCTCAAACCCAGCAAGTTCCAAGACACTCCCCCCACCCAAACCTGGTCGTCTCCCAGTGTGCTTCATCTTAGTCAATGGTACCTCCAGTCTTCCAGCTGCACGATCGATCTATCCATGACAACTCTCTCCCCACCCTGTGTCTAAGCCATCATCAGCTCTTGTCAGTTCTTCCTACCTATGTGTTCCTCTATCTCCACTGCCAGCATTCATATTCAAGCTACCATCTTCTCTCCCATCTAAATCCCAGTGGTAGCCTCCTCACTGGTTTTTCACGTCAACGGGCGCACCCCTCCATTCCCCACCCAGCAGGTGGAGTCATCTTTTTAAAATACATAGTTGATCACTTCTTTGCTTCAAATCCTCCAATAGTTCCCGCAGGCTCCAAAGGTGAGAACCGAAATTCTTTAAATGACCTGGAAAGTCCTGCATGTTGTAGTCCTTGCAGATTTTCCCAGCCCAGATTTACAACACATTCCTCTTGCCCTTGTTTTTCCTCCCACTGTCCTTCTCTCCATTTACTACACGTACCACACATCTTGCTGCTTCGGGTTTGGCATTCACATGCTCTGTGTCTCTGTAGCTAAGAACATGGTTCAAGTGTCAGACGTCCGGGTTAAAAATCCTAGCTTTACCCCAGCCTGGCTAACTGACCCTGGGCAAGACACTTCATCTCTCTATGCTTCCGTTTTTTCTTCTGTGAAATGAGGTTAATACTTACCTGTCAGGGTTTTTATAAGAATGAAATGAAATTACGTGCGTAAAGCGTTAAAAATGCAGTCCCCAATTAGAGTTAGTTACCATTACAATTTTCCCCATTCTCAGCCTAGTTAACACTTCTCTTATTTCAAATCTCAGCTCAAATGATCTGGGGGAGGTCTCCCTTCACACTCCCCCCAACCAGATTATGACTCTTTGTTAGACTCTCACCTAGCATCCTGAAACTTTCATTCATTATACTTTGTGATTATATATCTCAGGGGGTTATTTTATTAATGTCTGTCAACCCTCCCAGAATATAAGCTCCAAGAAGATAGAGACTGTCCATGTTACTCATCATTAGATCCCCCCGAACCCAGCACAGTGCCTGACACATAAGCTAGGCAGTTTTTTTGTTTGTCTGTTTAAGATCTATTTCTTTATTTGAGACAGAGCACATGAGAGGGAAGGGCAGAGGGAGAGAGAAAATCTCAAGCAGACTCTGGAGTGTGGAGCCTGAAACGGGGCTCGATCCCAGGACCCGAAGATCATGACCTGAGTGGAAACCAAGAGTTGGACCCTCAACCGACTATGCCACCCAAGCGCCCCTAAGCCAAATTTTTTTTTAAGATTTCATTTATTTATTTGACAGACAGAGATCACAAGTAGGCAGAGAGGCAGGCAGGGGAGGAGGGGGAAGCAGGCTCCGGGATCCCAGGATCAGGACCTGAGCCGAAGGCAGAGGCTTTAACCCACTGAGACACCCAGGTGCTCCAAGCCAAATTGTTTTTAAGTGAATGTTCGGTTAAAGGCGAGGCAAGGTAGTGGAGCCAATGCATTCAAATCACCCAAGAAGATCGTGGTCATAAAGAGTAAGGGAAAGACTTGGAGGAGGCTCAGGATCTCTCACTTGTTAAAACTTGAGCGTGTTCACATGCTGATGGGAAGAAGCCCAAAGAGAGGGAACTCACCAGAATGACTAGATGCCATGAGACTGCAGGAGGGAATGGCACTTTGTGCAGAAGCCAGAAGAATCAGTCTCAGACAGAAGAGACACCTTTTCCATGATACAGGAATGAAAGATGAACATTCGGCTAGGTCTGCCTGGTGGCAGGAAGTGTTACCAGACCTTTCCATGAATCTTGGTAACTTAAGTAGCAAATCTGGATTCTCAGAGAAGCTCAGCACAGTTGGTTGATTTCATTCCATTCACTTTTGCAACTCACCTAAAAAGGAAGCTGACTTTTTTTCCTTCATCATTGACTATGCTGATGCACTACAGAGCAAAATAACAAGTTTCCAAAGCAACTGAAACTAGCGATCTCAGTGTTCCCTTTTTTGAGCCTGCTTCCTCCCCAATCTGGGAAATAGTATGGTAAAAGAATAACATGGTAAAATAGTAACGGCTGACGCTGGTTGAGGGCTTACTGTGTGCCAGGAGCTGTTCTTGTTTATCTGCAATAACTTATCTGATCCCCACCTTTTGATACCATTTTTCAGGTAAGGAGACTGAATCCCAGAGAGTTTAAGTAATTTGTTTGAGGTCAATAGCAAGTAGGTGGCAAAACCACTTTTAAACCCAAAGAGTCTGACTCCAAAATTGATGCCTTTAACCACTCTGTTATACTCTCTCTAGCAGAAGGGAAAGAACGTATTAGGGATCAGAAGACCTGACGTCTCCACCATGAACTAACTCTGAACTTGGGCATTCACTTAGGCATCTGAACATCAGTTTGCTGAATGATAATGTTTACCCTACAAGGCTTTTCAAAGGACTATGAAATGCTAAAAATGGGAAATACTATAGAAAAGATCTTATTAGTATGTTGCCCATAAGACCTAATATCCTTGTCTTCTAACTGGGTCACAATCCAATAGCTTTTTTCAGACCCTTGGTTCCCATACCAGCATAGCAGGTGTCCTGGCTCCGTTGGCAGATCAGCTGATTCTCATCCCAACAGCTTTAATATCCCTGACCAAGTCTCCTTGATGACCAAAAACACCTCATTGGCCCCTTGCCCCCTGAACTCTCATGTATCCTTGGGAACGGTTGCAGCTTATGCCCTTACTTCTTTGATTTCAGTGACTATTAAAAAACAAGTAATAGGGGCGCCTGGGTAGCTCAGTGGGTTGAGCCTCTGCCTTTGGCTCACATGATCTCAGAGTCCTGGGATCGAACCCCAAACCCCGTGTCAGGCTCTCTGCTCAGTGGGGATCCTGCCCCCACATCTGACTGCCTCTCTGCCTACTTGCAATTTCTGTCAAATAAATAAATAGAAATCTTTAAATAAAAAAAAGTAATAAATAGCAATTGTGGCTACTGGTGAGGCACATCCCAGTTTCAGTTCGGTGGTGGAATCACTGTTCCAGCTGAGTGGTGGAATCAGACTATCAGAGCGAGAAGAGAGCTTCAGGGTCATCTTTTAGTACAACTCCCTGATACGCCTCCCGACCCATTTTATAGTCTAGGAAAACCAAGGCCAGGTAGGTGAGAGATGATACAACCAGAGCGGATTGGTAGCAGGGCTTTTTTTTTTTTTTTCCTTGAAAATATTTTCAAATAAGTTTAAAACAAATAATTTCACCTTGCCAAAATCATAACTGTAAACTACTGCAGTCACTTACAGGTCTGTTTCACTAAGTGTACCTTTTCAGAAAGGAGCAAAATCCTACAACTCCGTTACCCGTAAATAAATAAATCCTTAAACCCAATAATTCATGCCAAGCCCATTCTTCACGTTGCCCTTACTTGGCCATTTCAGGCATTTCCCCTGTGGAAACAGGCCCACATCCTCAGGGACAGAATAATCTAATGGTTAAATTCTGATTGCTCTGTACAAAACCCTATCTATTATTACTAGTTCATCTCCCAGTTTAGTCTCCTAGTCTGGAAGAACAGTACCTACCTCTTAGAGCTGGAGTGAGGAGTTGGTAGGGGGTGGGGGTGGGGGTCACATGGGATAATGCACTTTTAATACCCAACTGGCACTTTATAACTTTATTATTACTTGGGCATAATTCTTTTCTCTCTCAAGCAGATAGATAGCAGTTTACATTGCTTAACGACCTAAGACCTTCGACCACTCAGATGCTACTAAACCAAGGAGAAACCCAGCTGTGCCAGGCCTAGAAATGTCCATCCCCACCCCCACTCCCTTTTAAGACAGTGAGTAGGCCGGAATTCTCCTGGTTGATAAATGAGAAGAGCTGAGAAGGAGCGGAGAGAAGCTGCGGGGATGACGGTTCCGAGAATCTGATCTGCAAGCAGGCGAAATCTCCACCACGGAGACCATGGAGACGCTTTGGGAAGGAGAGCCGGCCTACCTGCCTGAAGGAGGATGCTCGGGAGAGGGGATGGAGGAGAGGCTTGCTTAAAGGGAGATGAACTGGAGGTGCCCGGAGAGAATTTGAAAAGGAAAACGGAGGCTGAATTTGGGGAAACCTTCCGGGCGGTGAGTGCCGTGTAAGGATTGCGTGTCTCGGGGATACAGGTTTTGGAGGAAAGAAGGAGTAGGGACAAAGGTGGGGGTCCTCAAACTGCGGAGCCCGAGCCCGAGCCCCGCCAGCTGTGGGGGGTACCCAGATGGCCCAGGGTTGACCGGAAGGCGGCATTATGGGGAGCACCCACACGGAAGGTGGCGGGGGTCGGGAGCCGGCCGCAGAGCGGCCGCCATGGTCGCCCCGGGGAAGGTCAGCGACCCCGGGGCCGGGGAGCTGTGCCGAGAACCGAGAGGGGCCGCGGTTACCATGGCGCCGGGCGGGGAGGGGGTGATTCGGGCCCCGCCCCGAGCCCCGCGGGGCCGCCGGCTCCAGATGGTCCCGGGCCTCCCGCGGGAGCCGGCGGCCTGCGGCAGGGGGGAGGCTATTGTCCTCCTTCCGCGGCGCCGCAGTCCCGCCGCTCGCGCCCGCGCGCCGCCACGCGCCCCGCCGCCGCCGGCCCCGCGCGCCCCCCGCGCCGCTCGCGCCCCGTGACAGCGCCCGCCGCCGCTCGCCGTGCGCCCCGCCGCCGCCGCCCGGCCACCCGCCGCCGCCGCCCGCAACCGCCCCTCGCGGCGGGGCTGCGGGCGCGGCGACGACCGGTGCGCCCCCGTCCGCCGCACTCCCGCCTGGCCGGCCGGCGCTCCGCACCGAGGTAGGTGCCGGCGCCCGGGCCCGCTTTGTCCCGGCGGCGGGGCGGCGCGCTTTGTGCGGCCGCGTGCGGGCGGCGGGGTTGGGGTCGGGGTCGGGGCTCGGGGCCGGCCGCGGGAGCCGAGGAGGGAGGATGCGGCGCCTGGCCCTCGCTCCCGCCCGGTCCGGGGGACAGGATGGAGAGTCATGTGCCAGCCACCCAGGTACCGGGGGTGAGGGTCGAGGCGTGGGGAACGCGGGCCTTTCCGGAGCGGAGCGAAGAGTCTTGCAAGAGTTGCGGCTGACAAACGCGTTGAGGGCTCGGGCCGGCTGTGCTCGGAGCGTGTGTGACAGCGCCGGCTGTGCCGGTGGCCGCCGCTCCTCCGCCGACCGCCGGCGCTGATTCAGGTGCTGCGGACACGCTCTGCCGTCGTCTGTGCCCGGCGTGTGCGGACGCCCGGCTCCCTCTCCGGAGCTTGCTGGGGGCTTCCCTCGGGAGCCGGGGGGGCTCCTCCTAAGCCTCTTTGGTAGCTAGCCCCATGCGCCCCTTTATGCTTCCTGACTGTGTGTGAGAGGGGACACGGCTGGCCGTGGGGACCAGAACGCTGGCAGAGGGAGCATGCAGCCCCCTTCGGCGGGTGGGGAAGGAGCGGCGGAAGGTGTTTCTGTGGCCGGGACATCCGGACGCCTTAGAGTCCGCCACGCACACAACTACCCCGCAAGGCCTCCGCGCTGGGGTGTTCCAACTCCAGCACCACGGTGGGCATTTACAGTCCACTCTGGCGCGGGACGACTTCACCCCACTGACCCCGTGGCGTTGCATGCTCGGCTGCGCCGCGGGCTTGTCCCTTTCCTAACCTGCTGCATGTTGTCTCCGCGGGTTGCTTCTCCGCCGCCCTCCTCCTCTCCCTCGAGCCGCCGCCACGGTTCCAGCGCTGGCGAGCCGGTCGGTTCAGGCAGGCACAGGCAGGGTATCCACGAACCAGTTTTCCTTGAAGGTGAAAGGGGCAGAGTGAGTTCCAAATATGCGTCGGGTGCTGGACCAAGCTCTTGGTCAATTCGGAAGAGGAAAGGTTTAGAGAGGAAAAAGTTATTATGGATCTTAGATTTGTCCCTTGGAGAAACTGATGTAACCCAGCCGGTGCAGGCTTGGGGGAGGGGCATAGCAAGGGAGTGAAAATTAGTCTGAATAATTCTGCCTTGAGTGGAGGATTCCAGAGAGGATCAAACAACAATTCAGTGCCACTCTTCAGCCTGGTCCTTAAGTTCCGTGGAGGAGAGTCCCTGCGTTTCACCAGGAATACAGCCTTGAGGGAAATGGGTTAGGATGTTTTTTTCTGCAAGGGTCTCTGATTGCCCTGAGTGCGTTTTCTTTGGCCCTCCTAGGAGCCCTGAGTTTATTTGTAATCCCTTTTTCCTTTTATGTCTCTGCCGGTCCACTCAGACTTTGAGTCTAAGATTTTTATTTGGCCAAGGTCCCCATTTCTTCTCATCTGTTACTCACCCTGCTGTCATTTGGTCAACTCTACTCCCCCCCCCCCCCCCATAGCATCTCCAGCCATCTCGCCCTTCTTCCGCACATCTGTGATTCGCCTGTGTCAGGGCCTCCGCTCTATTTGTTTCATTAGATCCAGAGTTCACTCTGTCTTCATTTCCTCTCTCATCGCCTGACGCTTCTGGTTCTTTGTGGGTCTTGAAGTTTCTCAGAGAAGTTACATTTTGAGTTTAGCATTGGATAGAGCCTGAACCCACCCAGAAGTTAACCTCGGATCACCCTCACCCCTGAAACTTGGTGTCTCTTCGGTCCTCATAGCTCCCCTAGCCAATTCTATCGCTCCTCATCTTTGGACAACGGTACCCTCAAATCAGGTCTTTAGTGTCCTCTGGGAACAAGGAGGAAAAGCAGGCTCCTGGGCCTCACCCCAGATCTACTGAATCAGAAACCTTGTGGTGGGGGTAAGGGAGGAAGGGGACAAGGGGGTCAGGGCCCAGTGGTCTGTGTTTTAATAGCCTCCAGGTCATTGTAATTCATGCAAGTTGGAGAATCCCTCATCCTGAACTATAGAGTTTAACCCTGAGCATACTTCGACAGAGGGTCTCCTCCATTCCCATTTTTATTCTTTCCTTGTGTCTTTCTCCAGCTCTAAGAAAGACATTAATTGGCTGGCAAAAAAAAAAAGAAAGAAAGAAAGAAGGAAGAAAAAAGAGTTACGGTCGAGTCATTCACTATTTCTTTCCTGAATGCCTCTTGTACCAGGCTTGGAAAAGACAAACATGAGTAAGACGCAGCCCTTGCCTCCATGGGTTAAAAATGGAGCACGCAGAGAGGCTCATAAACAAGCAAGGGTAATACAATGTGACGGGGGCAGTAATAGCTTCTCTCCCATGTGCTGTGGGATCTCAGAGGAGAGAACCATCAACTGTCTCTGAGGGAGGCAAAGACTTAATCAGGAGCAATATGTGGCCAGAGGAGGAATTAGGGTACAAGACAGGCTATATAGCCAGGGGATAGGATTTCGAGCCTGCATGCCAGCTGAAAGGGGCGGAAAGGGGAAGTGGGACAGCTGCCCTTGAGGATCCGCCCGCGGCTGAATCCAGCAGCAGCCAGTGGAGAATCCAGCAGGACCCCCAGGCTTGCAGCTGGTGGGAGTTGGCTTTATTCTAGCATGAACAATGTAAGCTACTTGGGCCTGGCCTCGAGGTCAGTGGCTAAGAATAAGGTGCCGGTGGAACTGTAATCTGGATTAGCTGCCGTGCCGTCCTGTTGCCGGAGTTTGGGAATCCATGGGGAGAATGAGGATTCTCCAGCATACAGACACACTGGGGTCATGAGTCTGGTGGACAAGCAGACTAAGCAGATGTGAGTATGGAGACCCAGATCCTAGGTGAGGAGTGATGTACTCAATGAAAGAACTCAGAGCAGGATCTATGTAAAGAAACTCCGTAGAGAACTGTAGGAATCTGGAGATGGCAGCAGGGGACAGAGAACACCAAGTATTGTCCCAAAGGCCAGGGACTGCAGAGCGCAAATGCTTGTCAGCCAAACCTCAGAGGCAATAGCACTGAACAACACCAGAGAGCACCATTCACATGCAAATCCGTGGGAACCAACTCCTTGGAATCCCAACATGTGGCCCTAGAGAGATCCGTAATCGAAGGACACCGGTGCCATCCTGGTTCTTATCTATCTGACGGCATCCCTGGGAACTCAGGACACAAAGCATGTGTGTCAAAATTTGACTTGGCCAAAGGAGCATTTAAGTGGCTGAATTTTTCTTTGGGAGGAGGGGAGTTTCCAAATCCATACTTTCTCTGCAAAATGATAGGATTCCATGGAGAGGCTCTAACAGCCAGACCTCACTGGGAGGTCTGGATCCCACGCCTGGGTCCCACTACGGGAGGACCAGGTTGGATCACCAAAAGGAATCCAGAGTAATACATGTTTAAGTTTTGTGCAGGTTATGGGGCCCCAAGGACACACAGTGGTTTGGAGACAGAGTCAGTCTATCTCTTTAAGGGTCTGCTCTTTGGTAGTACTGAGATATAAAGGAAGATTTAAGAATCTCGAGGTCTTCGGGGCCCCAGAGGTGACAAAAATATGTGACATCGGGGTGCCTGGGTGACTTAGTGGGTTAAAACCTCTGCCTTCAGCTCAGGTCATGATCCCAGGGCCCTGGGATCGAGCCCCATATCAGGCCCTCTGCTTAGCAGGGAGCCTGCTTCCTCCTCTCTCTCTGCCTGCCTCTCTGCCTACTTGTGATCTCTGTCATCAAATAAATAAATAAAATCTAAAAAAAATATATATGTGACATGGCTGGGAAGGACAGAGGGAATGGTGGGGTCTGTAGAGAACTGGAAAGTGCCAGGCCCACCTAAAGGAATCCAAACTCAGTTGTGTATTTTGTTTGTTTGTTTTTGTTATCTTTTAGTTTTATTTGTTTAAGTAATCTCTATACCCAACGTGGGGCTCGAACTCATGACCCCGAGATCAAGAGTCACATGCTCTTCTGAATGAGCCAGCCAAGTACCCCCCAAATTAGTCCTTTTTAAACAGTTTATTGGCCATAGGCCTGGGGGCTGGCTTTAGTAGGTTCTGTGACTCTTGATAAAAGGAAAAAGGGTTATGGAAACAGAAGGCTGAAGGGCATTGTATGTGTGTAGGACTTTTGTGGGGAGGTCTATGTAGAGAGCATGTGAGTGCTGGAAATGTCAATCCCAGAGCTAAGTGTGAGCATGGCTACTGGCAAGGAAGCCTGGACCTGAATGGCTGAGAAAAATGGAATTGGTACCAGTTCGGGGCTTAAGCTCCTTCCCTGTTCAGTGCCTGCCAGCATTAGGTGACTCTAGTTCAGGTCACACCTTGCCCACAGCACTCTTTGCTCAGGGTGACTCAATTCTGCCCTAGAATTTATTTTTATATAAATATTTACAGAGCAAATTCAAAGAATCTGTTGGGTATTAAGAGAAATGATGAATTTTAAAGGAGCAAGGTGTCCCAGCTAGTGGAAATTAAGCTCTTTTCCCTATTACAGGGAATGCAAAACCCAGTCTAGGAGCCTTAGACCTTAGCTCCCTCACACCTCATTAATGCTACTCCCAGGGAAATCCTTGTGCCTGATTTCTCTTTGAGAGAAAGGGGAGGGGCAGACAGTCCTGGCTTCCTGTGGGTCAGGGTCAGGTTCAGCTTCATGGAACCAGTTAATGACAGAAGCCAAGTTCTGCTTTTGCGTGCCCAGGGGAACACACCTCCCTACCCACCCACAACTCACCACCCATCCCTTCTCCTTTCCCCCAAACTACACACGAGGTCCTCCTGTCCACCCTCCCGAAACCAGAGACTGCCAATATCATAGCCTTCACCCTAGGAAGTGGTGTTAAGGGTTAAAATGTCTTCGTGTTTGAAAAGTACTAGGAAAATGAGAAATGCAGACTTGGGGTTCTAATGAAGTTGCAGACCCAGCCCCCTCCATTCCCTTGAACGGCTGCTGAATGCTGAAATATACAAGAAACTGGACAGTAGAGGGTTTTTTTAAATCCCGAGCAGCTAAGCTGAATCTCCTTTGTTCGTTTTGAGAAGGACAGAGTTTGCATAACGTAGACCCATGAGTAGTGCTGGCAAGCATATGTGGTCCTAATTTCCCTAGCCTGGGCCCTTGAAGGGAGCCCCAGCTGCTGATGCTTCCCAGGGAGCTCCGAAGGGCTCCAGGATGCTCGAGGAACATGTAGGTGTTATGATTGGGAGCTTGTTCCCCAAAGTCAGAAAGAACCTCTCTCTGAAACCCAGCTCTGCTCCTTCCAGCTGTGTGACCTTGAACCATGACTTAACTTTCACCGTGCAGCTTCCTCTATGAGTGGGGATGACCATGAACCCTTGCCCCGTAAGGGTTGTGGTGAGGTGACACATGTACATAGCAGGGCCACGTCTCACAGCTGACATTTACCTAGCACCTGTCAGGTATTCCCTGTAGCAAACAAAAGGAAACAAAGGGGGAGAGAACCATACCGTGTCCTCCTCTGAACTCCCGGGCACTTTGTCTCTACTTACCTAAGAGTGCATCACAGGCTTCCTGGTGTATTCTAAATCCATCTCAGCTGGAGAGCAGGATTAGGGTCTTTTCATCTCAGATCACGTACTGGGTATAAGAGGTCGTCTTATGTGGAGTGGGAGCTCCGAGCAGTTTGTGGAACCACGAAATGGAAGAACTCCAGTTTAGACTGGGGTCCTACGTCTGCTTCCTGTGCTACCCTGGTTTGTGCACTGCCCTCCCGAGCCATGCTGTTAGCCATCGTCATTTTCAGTCTCCAGCTTCGCCCCCTGTCCCTCCCTGGAGCCTGTTTTCTCTGCCACAGCACTCTGAGACACTCTTGCCTTCCTGTCCCCCTCCGTGTTCATCTCTTGGGTTCCTGTCCCTCTGCTTCCCCACTGTGGCTTCCCCTCTCCCACTAGGGGCTGATCTCCATTGACAAGAGAAACCAACCACAGCCTTTGGCCCTCAGGAGAGTGGAGCAGATCTAGGGCAAGAGGAGAGAAGGACATGGTGAGTGGTGGGCGCAGCGGTCCTGAGATGCCCCTCACCAGCCACGTTCCCCCTTGCAGGAGCAGGCGGCCACCTACCACCATGAGCAGCACCCTGTCACCCACAGACTTCGACAGCTTGGAGATCCAGGGCCAGTACAGCGACATCAACAACCGCTGGGACCTGCCCGACTCGGACTGGGACAACGACAGCAGCTCAGCCCGCCTCTTTGAGAGGTCCCGCATTAAGGCCCTGGCAGGTGAGCTCAGGGGAGGGCCAGGGGAGATGCTGAGGAGGCTGGGGAGAGAAACTAGTCAGGGAGAGTCCTCTAATGTCACAGGAAGACCAACTTTCTTTCTAAGCTGCCAGCTGATCCAGATTACCCCGTCAAGCCCCTGGTCCCCAACTGCAGTTCCAAGAACAAACTTCATACAGCCCAAAATGTTCCCCATCTTCCCTTCCCCAAGCATAGGACTCAGCTCTGTTCCCCTGTGCCCCTGAGTCATGGTCTTTAACTCTGTGGCATTTAGTCCTGCCATCTCCACCCATCTGTCCCTTAACCTTTCATCCCCTCGTTGGGCCTTCCTTGGTTTTCCCTGTCACCTGTCACACCTGTTATCTCTCCCAGTCCATGACCCTCCCCCTTCCTTCCCCACCTGTTCCTTCCACCTGCCTCCTGTTCCTCCCATTATTTCGTCTACCTGTTCCCTGAAGCAGGTTCCCTCCACCCGCCGCCGGTTTCTGCAGCCGCCCATTCTCCCGGGTTTGTTCTCAACCCGCCTCTTCCTCGGCCCTCCCCTACGGCCTGGGCTCTTCCCTCAGCTCCGCTGAGCACAAACAAACCCGTCTGACGGGCCTCCCTGCGTTCCGGGAGGAGTTGTCATGGCAACAAGAGTGCAGCTGCCACCTGACACCGTCAGCGGCTGGCTGGCGTGGGGCTGAGTCACCCACACACCCTAAGGCCACCCACCCCGTCTGGCTTCCCTCCTCCGGCCCACCCTCATCTCCTCCACCGACCTGCTGGCCTCCCAGCCCCATGCCCTGGGAGGAAGCCACAGCCACGCCCCGCCATCGCAGGCAGAGTCCCCAGCATGAGTGGGTGGTGGCCTCCTGGGAGAAGGGAGACACTGAGGGGGTGGTTCCCAAACCGGGCAGCACTTTTTATAGGCTCACCCAGGGACAGTTTTACAAATACACATCCCGAAGCCCCCTCCTAGATGCACTGAATTAGGATCGTTGGACCCATATATGGTCCAGAAATGAGGATTTTTTAAAAAGCTCTCCAGGTAATTCCTCTCCGGCAGCACAGCATCCCAGGACCCTTGCGTGGTGGCCTTAGGTCTGGGAAGCCCTATCGTGTATTTTCTCCCCGACGTCTCTGCCCTTCTGGTTGAGTCTCGGGCTGGCTTGTGAAATACTCATTTCAGTGTTTCTGTAGACAAGAGAAGACAGAACAGTGGGTTGTGGACAATGTCACCTCTTTGAGGAGAAGTTTCCCTGGTACCCCGGTTTTGGGGTCATGATGTCTGTGCACATGCCACATGCCACCCAGGACTGTCCCCATGTTTGTAGCCCAAGTGACACATGCCACTTTGAGCTGTCATTTCTCCACCACCAAACCGGGCTCTCCTGTGTGGGCTTCACCTAGCACGGCCCCTCGCACCAGCAGGCGTCAGAGAAATAATGAATGAAGACAGGAGAGACCGAGAGTAGCCTGTAAGGGCCATGAGCTGAAGCCCAGGGAGAGATGGGAAGAGAATCTGGCAGACGTCCCAGCAGCAGGATGCACTGGGGGCCAGGGATGGCCTGGTTGAGGAGGGCTTGGTGAGCCTCCCGCCAGGGAAGGGTCGGGAACCGGAGGCCGTGACAAACAAGTGGGGAAGACCGGAACACCAATTTCACAGATCAGAGAACTTAAGCAACCGCCCAGCGGAGTGCCCCGCACCTACGGAGCTGGTTTCACCTCTCCAGGGATTTCTCTCTCTCTGCCCTACGAGCTGGGGACCAGAGCTCAGGTCCTGAAGGGGGGACCTCCTACAGTCACCCCAAGAGGGGACTATCCTTGTCCCACCTGCAGACCTTCGAGAGGCAGGAGTTTGCTTCGGGGACCCGCGCTGTGGGGCCCGGGGCGAGGGGGGGGCGGGGGGCCGGTCCGCAAGGCGCCGGCGGTTCCCTGTTCGCCGCGCAGGGCCGGGCCCGCCGCCGCCGCGAGCCGCGCCCCGCCTCCCGCCCCTCCCCCGGCACCGTCCGACCTGTTTGTCGGGAGCCGCCTCGGTCTCCCCTCGCCGCAGCCAGGTGTGCTCTGCCCACGGGCCCCGGAGCTCGGGCGCTCAGACGGCCGGCGCTCGGCGACACGTCCCCTGCCTTCGGACCGACTCCCCGCCGGGAGCCCGGGCGCTCGGGACCCCGCGCTGCGGTGGGGCAGGGGGGAGGCGCGGAGCGGAGCCGTGGCGCGCGGCGCGGGCAGGGCATGGACGGCGGGCCCCGGGCCGCGTGAGAGGCAGCGGGCGGCATGAATGGGAACGGGGTGAGCGGGGCGCACGGGCCCGGCCTCAACGGCGCGGGCGACTTCTACTATGAGGCCGTGGAGGGGGCTCAGAGCCCGGGGGGCCTCCTGCTGTCGCCGGCCGCCTTCATCAACCCGGCGCAGTACGCCAGCGTGCTGGAAGGCCGCTTCAAGCAGCTTCAAGGTGAGCGGCCGCGCCCAGGGGCCCCGGGACGGAGGGGCCCGAGCAAAGCCGGCGAGACCGTGTGCGCGGGGACTGACTACGAAGGACCCAACCCATGGGCGCCCGCAAAGTCGGGAAAGGCTTGGGCCCCCCTGGAAGAAGGGACGTGAGCGTGGTGGCAGCGCCCGCATCAGCACCTAGCCGGTCCGCTGTCCCCGCTAAGGGTTTGGAGGAGAAGCACCTGCTGGGATGGCTGTAAGGAGAGACAGCGGTCACCCCCGGAGGGCCGAGCCACCCAGGGCTTGTCCCTGTGGCTTTTGTTTTTTGAGTGGGTGTCTGGAGCTGTGTGTGTGTGTGTGTGTGTGTGTGTAAACCAGGGAATGTGTCAAAGGGAGTTGGTGCGGACAGGCAGGCCTGTGTTCATTCTGGCACCGATATTTCAGTGTATTTCCAGAACCACTGAGTCTGGGGGGGTGTCTGCGGATGTTGTGGACACCTTGTAAAGTGATGCTTTATCTCTGGGCCTTGGCTTTGCCCAGTTTTCTCCTAGCTGCTATGGATTTGGTCTTCCTCTCTTTTTCTACCTGTAGGCCAGAATGGCCTCACCCCAGTGTGCCTGGCATCAGGGCCATCTTCACGCCTCCAGCCATGGCCGGTGCTCTGGGCAGTGCTGGGCTCAGGCAGGGCCTGGAGACCCTGAAAGGCGGCCCACAGAGCAGGGGCCTGCCGGTGTAGTTGTTAGGACCCGGAGGAGGCTGGCTTAGGTACTGGGCTTGGAGGTAAGAGAGACAGGAATAGACGTGGGTGTGTCGTTATGTTTTATGGGTGAGGTGCACAGGAATGTGAAATTCAGGGATGGGTCTTTTCGGTTTCTGAGATGCTGGGGCTGAGAAGGGAAACAAAAGTGACTCTTCAGGCCCCAGCCCCTTGGATTGGGTCCTCGCACTGGGCTCCTGTGGGGGAAACAGGCAGAAATCCGAGTGGCCAGACCCTCTTCCCTCACTTTGTCGTTTATAACGTCTAAAATGTTAAATTTTCCTGTGGAACCTAGAAAGCATGCTTCATCAGCAGCCTGTCCTGTGGGCCAGGCAGCAAGGCATTTCCTCACCTTCTTTGAGATCGGCACCCAGCTCTGCCTGTTTTATCCCCCATGTGTGTCCTGGGCTCAGCGATTTCCTTATTCCCAACATTCAAGATTGTTTTCCGTCTTAGAGTTGGGATGTTGCTGTCCCAGGACTGGATCCCACTGTAGCCCTGAATGAACTGAACGAACCTACCCCAGAAGTAGAGGAGCCCCATCTTTTCTTTAAATTATCCCAGAAGAACAAGCTGACTCAGGAGGCTAGAGCCTCTGTAATGTCTTGTCCTTCTAATGACCACTTGGAAGAGCTGCTGGTGTCATTTAAGTCCACGCCCTGTCCGCCAGCAAAGAGAATGGCCACGCCTCCTACTGCTTCCGAGAGCTCTGGGTCTCCTTCGGGTTAGATCATGCCCGGATAACTGTAACTCATCAAGGAGCAGGCATCATGTGTGCGGGGCAGCTGACGTACATTGTCTCATTTCGTCAACAGTCACGGGTTGAAGTGGAAAGTCAAGCAGTATGCCCATTTAACAGATGAGGACAGCAAGACTGATGATGATAACAGTGTCTCTCCACTGTTATAGGACAGCCCTGATCCCAGATCCCAGCCCTTCCTCGGATGTCTCACTGATTCTAATTTCTTTTCTCCTTTCTTCTCAAAGCCTGTTTGCTCATTTCTCTTTTTTACCCTATGAGCTCATCCCAATTTCTTTATTCCCTGCTTTTTAAGTCAGGGATTTTGTCTCAGGCGTTTTCCTGCCCCTCCTCCTTCCTAGACCTCACTTCTGGGTCCTCGAGCAACCCCCAGCCCCCCAACCCCGACAGCTGGTGTTTAGAAGCAGGTGCACTGTACTTGAAGGACAGAAATGACCCCTTGTTGCCGCCACAGATGAGCGAGAAGCTGTGCAGAAGAAAACCTTCACCAAGTGGGTGAACTCGCACCTGGCCCGGGTGACATGCCGGGTAGGAGACCTGTACAGTGACCTCCGGGATGGACGTAACCTCCTGAGGCTCCTCGAGGTGCTCTCGGGAGAGACACTGGTGAGCTGTGGTCACAGAGGGAGGAGGGAGCCCAAGAAACAGTGGTCAGGGGGACAAGCTGGGTGTCGCCCTTTGAAGAGTGACGGCGCAGAGCGGGAAGCAGTTGGCTGCCCTCTGCTCAGAAGATGGTTTTGTTTTGAGAGGCTTTGCCACCTGGATTAAATAAGAGCATTGCTTCACGGAGACAGGAACAGTGGCCCCATTGAAAACTTTTCTTTTCCCACCCACTCTGGGTGCAATTAATTCCCTTGGGAATCTTAATCTGCCCAAGCCACTTCTGGAAACTGCACTTTGGCTCCTGAACTTGGGCCCAGGCTTGGGGGCTGTACCCGCGTTTCCAACGGGGGTCCCGGGGAAGGTCCGTAGAGCAGGGCCCTGAGAAGGCTGAAAGGGAAAGAGGAGGAGCCCCACAGTCCCATGTTGTTGTGTCCCCTGTCCCTTCACAGCCAAAGCCTACCAAAGGCCGCATGCGGATCCACTGCCTGGAGAACGTGGACAAGGCCCTCCAGTTCCTGAAGGAGCAGAAAGTGCACTTGGAAAACATGGGCTCCCACGACATTGTGGACGGAAACCACCGTCTGACCCTTGGGCTGGTCTGGACCATCATCCTTCGGTTCCAGGTAGCCCGGCACAGCGTCTCGCAGAGTGGACGTCACACATCGGTGCCATACCACCATCGGGCACTGCCAGTCCACAGCGGGACTGACGAAAACACGCAGGGTCTAGAACTTCATAGAGTGTTTGAGGTTGCTGTGCTATCCAAGCCCCAGACCCAGACAGCCTCCCCCTCCCACGGGGTAGAGACCAGTGTGGGTGTTGTCCGACTTCTGTGGCAGGTCCCCCGTGGCCTGGTCTGTTTACTGGCCACATGTGGTAGGACCACATGTTGGTCCACAAGGGACGGGAGATTGTACAAACTGGACCAACCTTCACCCCTGAGAGTTTGAGAACTCTACCCGGGGCCTGGTCATTGGTCCACTCGTCCACTTCCAACTCTGCTTGCCTCTCTAGAACAGTCACCCTGTTGCTTCTTATGCTCTGAGCATAGGCAGGCCAGTGTCCCCATACCATCGCAGTTCTCCCGGTGGTCCCCTCACTCCCCGGCGCTCCTCCCAGCCTGGAGCAGAGCTCATCGGCGCCCCCTTGGAAACCCAGCTCCCAGGCAGCGCTCTCACTCGCCCCCTCGCCACTCCCCGCTCCAAGGAGCCAGCATCCTTCACTTTGAGGCCCTTCCACTCTTCTGACTTCTGACCCCATCCTGCTGCCTCAAATCCTTTTGAACTGATGTTTTGTGGTCATTATCCCAGGAGGAAAAGTCCTCCGGCTCCATCCCGGCACCCTTGTTCTAGGAGTCTACAAAGAGCAGTTTCCTGCTGTGTATCTCCGAGTATCTCCGATAACTCCAGGAGCCCCTGTTGGGGGACTGAGGTGCTCCCTTCTTTCCTTCTTAGATCCAAGACATCAGTGTGGAAACAGAAGACAACAAGGAGAAGAAGTCGGCCAAGGACGCCCTGCTGCTGTGGTGCCAGATGAAGACGGCGGGGTGAGGCTGCCCAGGGACCGTGGCCTTAGAGGGTTGGCCGCACCGAGGCTGTGCGGTAAAGGAGGGATGGGCTCTCAGAGCCACGAGCTGGGGATCCATCCTTGAGTCACAGACCGGGGCTAGGCCCTACTCACTGTTCTTCCCGGTCTCCACTTATAGGTATCCCAATGTCAACGTGCACAACTTCACGACCAGCTGGAGAGACGGGCTGGCCTTCAACGCCATTGTGCACAAGCACCGGTGAGGGGCTGGGGTCGGTGAGCCTGCCGGGTGGCTAGACGGGCTCATGGCCCTCGGGCGCGCACACGCCCACATGGACCATGAGATGGGCTACCCGGCAGTTACGAGGGGTGAACGTTCAGACGAGAGCTGGGATGTGGGGGCACCACGCTGCACAGAGGGCAGTGGTGGGAGCCAGGGCGCGTGGGAGCAGTGGGTGTGGGCTTGGGGTGCCTGGTTCGGGACAAAATGGAGTTGGTGGCAGGGATAAAGACAGGGGTGGCTTCACTTTTCCTCTTTAGGGGCTCACGTGCTCTTGATACCTTCTCTATCCCCTCCCCTTGTAGGCCGGATCTGCTGGATTTTGAGTCTCTGAAGAAATGCAATGCACATTATAACCTGCAAAATGCTTTCAATCTGGCTGAGAAGGAGCTGGGGCTCACGAAGTTGCTGGATCCCGAAGGTGGGTCAAAGTGACGGAAAGAAAGTGCTGTGGGATAGAGGCAGAGGCAGATGAGTGGGGGCCAGGGGCTAAGGGCAGGGGGCTGGGGTCAGGTGACTGCTAATGGGTATGGAGTTTCCTCTGGGGGTGATAAGAATGTTCTGGAACAGATCATGGTGAGGACTGTACCACTTTGTGAAGGTACTAAAAGCCGCTGAATTGTCCCCTATAAAAGGGGGAATTGTATGATGTGAAAATTACATCCCTCCACCAAAAAAAGATGTAGGGAGACGGGCAGTCCTATGGCAGAAAGAGCCCTCGAATGTGGTTCTATGCCAGCCCCGCCACAGAGCAGCTCTGTGACTTAGAGCCAGTCGCTTAACCTCTCTGTGGCTCATTTTCCTCATCTCTAAAATGAGAAGATTGGTCTCTGAGGTCTCTAAGGTTCCATCTTCCTCTAAAATTCTAGGGTACGGGCGCCTGTGTGGCTCAGTGGGTTAAGCCGCTGTCTTCGGCTCGGGTCATGATCTCAGGGTCCTGGGATCGAGTCCCGCATCGGGCTCTCTGCTCAGCAGAGAGCCTGCTTCCTCCTCTCTCTCTCTGCCTGCCTCTCTGCCTACTTGTGATCTCTGTCAAATAAATAAATAAAATCTTTAAAAAATAAAATAAAATTCTAGGGTTCTAACTTAAGCTGCGTGACACTGAGATCTCACCCAGCTCTCGCCTTACGGTCAGCGGGCCCTGCTGACTGGCCCCTCTGGTTCTGATCTGGATGTTGCTGAGACAGGCAGTGGTCGCTGGCTCTTATTTCGGACCTGGCCCTGCACTCGACAGGCTTTACTCAACTCAGTCCTCACTACACGCTCTGGAAATCAGGGCCGTTACTGTCCTTAGTTTATGGAAGAGAAGATGGGGACCTATCCACCGGGTTAAGTGGCTTTCCTGAGGTCATACAGCGGGTGGGGCAGAGATCCAAACTCCAGACCTGCTTCCTCAGCCAGTTCTCAGGGAGAGCAGGCTCGGTGCTGCCAGAAAAGGGAGGCAGAGGAGGGCCAAGAGGCTTCCCTGCTGGAAACGCTCCTCCCTAAGCTCACTGCGCAGACTTGCGTCTCTGTATTTTTCTCCCTGTTTTCTGTCCCACCATAGCCCCATCTCAGTCCAGAGCGACACTCATCAGCCATCTAGCGACGGAAGTCGCGCACACGGGTTCCTGGGAAAGCATTTGAGAGGCACAGTTATGATAAAGAACATTTAAGTAAAACAAAGTCTCCTATAACTTTATGACATGACTTCGATGGGCCCTTCTTGCCTGTGGACTTTCAGAGGGGACCACAAGAGCTTCCAGCCCTAACGTGTTCCCTGTAGGTAGGGTGGAATCTGCCGACGGTGGGCGTAGAACCCAGGCATTTCAAGTCCCAGTCTTGGTCTTTGTGGTAGAAGCTGGTTTGCCCAAAGGACGCTCACCTCCTTAGACTCACAGCTGAGCTTTGGGACTGAGGTCAGAAATAGCCATGACCGAGCCCCAAGATGGCCCTGAGAACAGCTGGGGCTCGCCGGGCCCCTCCCTCTGCACATTCCGGCTTCGGGAAGCTTGGTTTTTATCTTCCGTGTTGCTGCCCCCAAATCCACTGATTTCTTAGACAGTTTTCCAGCCCCTAAGTACAAGATCCATCCCCAACCTGGAATGCTGTTTCTTTTCTTGCCTCTCCTGCCCTCAACAGCTCATTTTGGTCTCCCTTAGAAACACTGGGTAAAAGTCTCCTTGGGCTTCTGCATTTTGTCCTCTGCTTGTTTCTAGAGCAGGTGGGGGGGTGGGGAGAAACTTCGCTTCCTCATGTCCTTTTAGTCCAAATGATTTATTTGTCTTTTTGCCCTGAGAGGAGCAGGAAGGATGTCCGTTTCGGAGGGCTGAGGTGGGGGCCCTGGGATTGGGGTAAGCGCTCCAAGTTGCAGGTGTACTTCTGGAAGGCAGGTTTCTAATCTCTAAACATCAGGGCCTGACCTGAGTGTTCCTTCTTCTCAGATGTGAATGTGGACCAACCAGACGAGAAATCGATCATCACTTATGTGGCTACTTACTATCACTACTTCTCCAAGATGAAGGCTCTGGCCGTGGAAGGCAAAAGGATTGGCAAGGTACCCCTCTGCCGTGAGGCGGGTGGGACAGAGCTCAGGCCTAGGGGTCTTCCTTCCTGAAAACAGAGACAGTGGGGAGCTGCTGTGCTGGGCCAGGGACCCTGTCGGCAAGACCCCCTTGTTGCTGTCTCGCAGGTGCTGGACCATGCCATGGAGGCCGAGCGCCTCGTGGAGAAGTATGAGTCCTTGGCCTCAGAGCTGCTGCAGTGGATCGAGCAAACAATTGTGACCCTCAATGACAGGCAGCTGGCCAACTCCCTGAGTGGGGTCCAGAACCAGCTGCAGTCCTTCAATTCTTACCGCACCGTGGAGAAGCCACCCAAGTAGGTGTCCGTGGGCCGCCCCCGGCTGCAACGTGCCAGCCCTGAGTCTAAATTAGGATGGCCTTTTGGGAGGGAGATTTGGCAGGACATAAATGCAGGGAAGGCTCATTTCCCCCAGTTCAAAGTGCCAGAAGCAATTCCAAGATAAATTTTTAAAATGATGATCCATTTAAAAAAAAAATCACGCTGGGGAAATGCTTACTATGGTAGGTAGAGTCAACGCAATCCCCTCTGATATTACTGGCTGGAGTGTCCCAGAACCCAATGCCAGCTTAGGGCCAGGCGGACTGGATCTGACGGGCAGATCATCACCAGCAACCTGGGAGTGTGGCTGCTTCTGCGCATGCTGCAAAGGCTCTGTTAGTCTGCTTTAGAAATGGACTTTCTAAATGGGATTGCCAGGAGGCAGCTCTGTACAGCACATGCTACAGCCTCTGCTTGCCCAGTATTGAGCTCTTCCGCAGTTAATACGTTTAGCCCCAAAACTAATACTAATCCAGAAAACGTCTGTTCCTACACATTCCAAGAATGGTTTGAGGTGAGGTTTGAATGGTTGAGGTTTGGGCCCCGTGACCCAGAAAGCCCTCTGTTTTCTGGAAGTTAGAACTTCCGGGATGTTCACTCACCTGACCTTTGTAAAAGAAAAATAAGTCAGGGGTGAGCCACTAGAGATCGTGTTGAAGGAATGCACTTACTGGCATGAAAAGATGTTCATGAAACGGAAACGAAGAAGCAGTTTACAGAACCGCTTATTTGTAGGCGGCAGGGAGCACGTGGCTAAGGGGTCAGGTTCGAAGTACCTGAGTTCAAATCCTGCCTCTGCCGTCAAGCAGTCATGAGGACTGGGCAGCTTCTCCGGCCTCTCCTTGCCTCCGTTTTCCCAACTGGAAAATGAAAGTGATGAGAGAATGTGGGTGACAGTGAGAGCCAGACACGAGCAGGGCCTGCCTCGTGGTGGATGAGTCCTTGGTGATCGTCAGCCGTGGTTCTGGAATAATCCCGTCTGTGTAACCAAAAAAAAAAAAAAAGAAAAGAAAGAGGAAGAAGAAGAAGTACACACATGCCGAAGTGTAACTGGTCATTTCTGTCCGGTTTTCATTTGTTTTCAAATTATGTTCTTTTTGCTTGCCCATATTTTCTGGTTTTTGCACTGAGCTCACGAGAAGACAAGCACCACAGGTCCTTTCGGTTTGAAATGTAGAGTCCTTGTGCCTGTGTGGCCTTTGACTCTGACCCCAGCCCGGCCTCCTGCCTCAGGTTCACCGAGAAGGGGAACTTGGAAGTTCTGCTCTTCACCATCCAGAGCAAGCTGCGGGCCAACAATCAGAAGGTCTACACGCCCCGCGAGGGCCGGCTCATCTCTGACATCAACAAGGTGCCCGGCCCCCCTCCTTGCCCCACAGATGTCCCATCCTTGGCACCAGCACCCCCACTGCCCTGATCGGAAGGCTTGTCCTGGCCTCCTGCATAAGATTAATATAAGTGATAAGGTTCACCTCTAGTCCCACCACCACAGACAAATCCAGTGGTCTTCACTGTTCCCTGTCCCCTTCCGGTTTTCATGCGTAAGCAGAAGTGCTTTCACGTGGTTGCGTGGCCCTCATGCTGTCCGTTTCTCCTGCTTCCATGCACAAGTGTCTCACTGACCACACCCGCTAGACGGAGCTCCTCTGGTACTCATCATGTGCCCTCCAGTCCCGATGACCCCTCCTCACCAACCCTGTCCCCCCACCTCGCAGGCTTGGGAGCGGCTGGAGAAAGCAGAGCACGAGCGCGAGCTGGCCCTGCGCACCGAGCTGATCCGCCAGGAGAAGCTGGAGCAGCTGGCCGCCCGCTTCGACCGCAAAGCGGCCATGCGGGAGACCTGGCTTAGCGAGAACCAGCGCCTCGTGTCCCAGGTAGAGCGAGGGGGCGGGGGCTTTTGGTCTGTGCAGGCTGGGCAGGAGGTACAGAGAGAGAGGGAGGGGGAGAGGGAGGTGGGTTAGGAGGCCTGCCATGTGGGGAAGCTAAAGAAACAAGGAGGCCATCACACAGAAGACAACCCAGAGTCCCCGGAACCAGGGGCACCAGGGGCCGGAGGCTTGAACTGGGGAAAGGGAGCCAGGCTGGGACAGGATAGAGAGGAGACGGGCCACCTTGTGGAGTTGGCGTCTCGCGGCGGGAGTGCCCTGGAGGGCAGACCTGCGCTCCCCCAATTCCCTTGCCTGCCGTCTGCCCCAGGACAACTTCGGGCTGGAGCTGGCGGCCGTCGAGGCGGCCGTGCGCAAGCACGAGGCCATCGAGACGGACATCGTGGCCTACAGCGGCCGGGTGCAGGCCGTGGACGCCGTGGCCGCGGAGCTGGCGGCCGAGCGCTACCACGACATCAGGCGCATCGCGGCGCGGCAGCACAACGTGGCGCGGCTCTGGGACTTCCTACGGCAGATGGTGGCGGCCCGGCGGGAGCGGCTCCTGCTCACCCTGGAGCTGCAGAAGGTGTTTCAGGACCTGCTCTACCTCATGGACTGGATGGAGGAGATGAAGGTAACCGACGGCCCAGGGGGCGCGGGGGAGCCTCTCGGGGGAGCAGGTCCCCACGCCTGGCCTCGTACGCAGAGCAAATGGGCCCTGCCATCGTGGGGCTCACCTTCTAGTGGAAGGAGGCTGCCGAGGGAACCCCGGGGCCTGTCACGAAACAGAATAGCAGGCAGACCTAGAGCCTCCGGGGACACGGGGCTGCGGGGTGAGGTCCAGGAAGGCCTCTGAGGAACCGCAGACCCACAGGGAGCCGACGTGGGGAGGTGTGAGCAGGGAGTGTCATAGGCAGAAGGAACAGCCCTGGGCCTGCACAGGCGTGCGGCGTTCGAGTCGGAAGGAGGGCCAGGGGCACTGGAAGAACAGGAGGGGCCGTGGATGAGGTAAGGGTGGGAACAGCCACCCCCCCACCCCCACCTCCCTGGGCCTGCCAGGCCTGCTCCGGCTTTGGGTCTTGTTCAGAGTAGCATGGATCACTGAGCGTGATCAGAAGTTTCTGGAAAGGAGAGACATGATTCTGCCTTCATGTTTTTAAAGGTCACTGTGACCACAATGGGCAGGAGGGCCGTGGACAGCCCAAGGGGCAGTTAGGTGCGGTGCGGGGATCCAGGCAAGGGACGGAGAGGACGGTGGGTCTGGAGAGACCCTGGACTTGCTGGGGTGCTGGGGGCTGAGCAGTGACCCGCAGGAGGGTGGTGAGAATTCTGGGGCTAAGAAGATGAGTCAGAACAGAGATTTTGGGAGCAAGATTTAGTAAGAAAGTCGGTCGTTCCATAGGAGGGCAGTTGAGTACAAGGTGACGGGGGTGCCGGCCCAGAGCTGGGGTGCCACTGCCTGTGTGAGTGGGAGCCCACGGACAGGGGCGGCTGTGCTCCTCGGGGTGTGACCCCCACAGCCACCCAAGGAGGTTGGGCGGGAGGCCCTCGGGTGGGCACCGGCATGCCGCCTGTCCCCGCAGGGCCGGCTGCAGTCTCAGGACCTGGGCAAACACCTGGCCGGAGTGGAGGACCTGCTGCAGCTACATGAGCTGGTGGAAGCCGACATCGCCGTGCAGGCCGAGAGGGTGCGCGCCGTCAGCGCCTCGGCCCTGCGCTTCTGCGACCCAAGCAAAGGTGAACCTGGGGAAGGAGGAAAAGCTGGCTCGGGAAGCGTGGGGGCAGATGGGAGGGGCTGGGGCTGGGGAGGGGGCCTCAGGGATGGGGGCGGGGGCCGTGGAGATTCATAACCAGGGACTGGTCGGGGCAGCGGGCTGGCTGGGCTACAGCTCTCCACCCCAACCTTTTCAGAGTACAAACCCTGCGACCCCCAGCTGGTGTCGGAGCGGGTGGCCTCCCTGGAGCAGAGCTACGAGGCGCTGTGCGAGTTGGCTGCCACCCGGAGGGCACGGCTGGAGGAGTCCCGGCGCCTCTGGCGTTTCCTCTGGGAGGCGGGTGAGGCCGAGGCCTGGGTGCGGGAGCAGCAGCACCTCCTGGCCTCCGCAGACACCGGCCGGGACCTGACCGGCGCCCTCCGCCTGCTCAACAAACACACGGCCCTGCGGGGCGAGATGAGCGGCCGCCTGGGGCCCTTGAAGCTGACGCTGGAACAGGGCCGGCAGCTGGTCGCCGAGGGCCACCCCGGCGCCAGCCAGGCCGCTGCCCGCACCGCCGAGCTGCAGGCCCAGTGGGAGCGGCTGGAGGCCCTGGCCGAGGAGCGCGCCCAGCGGCTCGCCCAGGCCGCCAGCCTCTACCAGTTCCAGGCCGACGCGAACGACATGGAGGCCTGGCTGGTGGACGCGCTGCGCCTGGTGTCCAGCCCCGAGCTGGGGCACGACGAGTTCTCCACGCAGGCCCTGGCCCGACAGCACCGGGCCCTGGAGGAGGAGATCCGCAGCCACCAGCCAGCCCTGGATGCCCTGAGGGACCAGGCCGCCGCCCTGCCCCCTGCGCTGAGCCGCACACCAGAGGTGCAGGGCAGGGTGCCCAGCCTGGAGCGGCACTACGAGGAGCTGCAGGCCCAGGCAGGCGAGCGTGCGCGGGCCCTGGAGGCGGGCCTGGCGCTCTACACCATGCTCAGTGAGGCCGGGGCCTGCGGCCTGTGGGTGGAGGAGAAGGAGCAGTGGCTCAATGGGCTGGCCCTGCCCGAGCGCCTGGAGGACCTGGAGGTGGTGCAGCAGAGGTAGGCCCCCCGCAGACCTCCCCCAGCCCCACCACTGCAGGCCTGGCGAGTGGGGCCGCCCGCGTGTGAGCCACCGGCCCTACCATAAACCGCCTGCTCTTGCTACGACCCTTTGAGTCTTTTTTTTTTTTCTTTTTAAGATTTTATTTATTTATTTGAGACAGGGAGCAAGAGAGTGCAAGTAGGGAGAGGGAGAAGCAGGCTCCCCACTAAGCAGGGAGCCCCATGCAGGGCTTGATCCCAGCACTCTGGGATCATGACCTGAGCCGAAGGCAGAGGCTCAACCACTGAACCACCCAGGCACCTCCGACCCTTTGTGTCTTAACAGTGGTCTGGGTTTTGTTTTCTTGAAAAATGTCAGACATACTCAAAGGGAGAAAACCTACCACAAACTCCTACATCACCATCACCAGATTCAGCGATAGTCAGCGTCTTGCTATATTTGATTATATTTCATTTTAAAAATTAGCAGACCTCCAGGGGTGCCTGGGTGGCTCAGTTGGTTAGGCGGCTGCCTTTAGCTCAGGTCATGATCCTGGAGTCCTGGGATCGAGTCCCACATCGGACTCCCAGTTCCACGGGGGGTCTGCTTCTCCCTCTGACCTTTTCCTCACTCATGCTCTCTCTTGCTCTCTCTCTCTCTCAAATAAATAAATAAAAATAATACATTTTTAAAAAGATTAGCAGATCTCCAGAATATCATTTCACTTCTGTGTTCCCCACGATGTGTCCTCCAAGAATTAGGAAGAATGTATAATATATAATAAATTATTTTTTAATTGTGGAGACTTAAAATAGTGGAGGCTTTTATGTTATAGACCTTTAGATAGGTACACTGATTCACCTCATCACGTAGCTGTATTTACAGGATAATACATCTTAAAATCCATGAGAAAGGAAATTTTTTTAAAGGTTTTGTTTTATCGTTTATTTAACAGAGATCACAAGTAGGCAGAGAGGCAGGCAGAGAGAGAGAGGAGGAAGCAGGCTTCCTGCTAAGCAGAGAGCCCAGTGTGGGGCTTGATCCCAGGACCCTGGGATCATGAACTGAGCCGAAGGCAGAGGCTTTAACCTACTGAGCCACCCAGATGCCCCAGAAATTTTTCTCTTAGAACCACCCTACTGTTAATTATCACATAGAACAGAATTAGCAGTTCCTTGGTATCATCTATTACTCATCCTATAGTCAAATTTCCTGATGGTTTAAAAAATGTATTTAGGATTTTTTTTTAAAGCTTCCAAGATATGCTATGACAGGGATCAGCATACTATAATTCTGGGGCCAAATCCAGCCTGTTGCCTTTTTTTTTTTTTTTTAAATAAAGCTTTATTGGAACAGAGCCAGGCTCATTCATTTCCATATCATCCCTGGCTGCTTTTGCACTACAACAGCAGAGCTAAATACTCGTGACAGGGACCTTATGGCCCACACAGCCTGGAATATTTGCTCTCTGGCCCTTTATAGAAACCGTTTGCAGACTGTGAGAGTATCACAGAAGTTGGGCTTCGCACCCTTATCACTCAAACAAATATTTTTGGTTATCAATTCATTCTTTAACACCTGGTAGTAGGATGCGACCCAGCTAGGCGGCTAAGGGGTCAGTCCCAGGAGGAATAGGGAGGATCTAATAAAGAACGGGGCACTGGGCCAGGCCTTACGTTGGTTCGCGCACCTGTTCCCGATATTTAACTACCATCATCTACTTGAGTCGCTCTAGAGATGACTGCTCTTCTACTTGTCTGGGGGGACTTGGGGCTCCCCACCTGACCCACAGATACTGCAAACCTCATAGGTTCAGATGTGCAGATGTCCTATAAATCAGCCACACGTTGACAGAGAGGCATTTTCCTGGGCATCTAGGGGGAAGTGGGCTGGTGCACCACCACGTCCACGACCCATGGCCACCTCTTGTACCGTCTTCCTCCTGCTCAGGTTCGAGACCCTGGAGCCCGAGATGAACGCCCTCGCAGCCCGGATTACTGCCGTGAACGACATTGCGGAGCAGCTGCTGAAGGCCAAGCCGCCGGGCAAGGACAGCATTGTCACTACCCAGAAGCAGCTCAACCACAGGTGGGCTTGGGGAGGGGAGCCCAGAAAGGGGGCAGCAGATGGGGATGGCAGCCGCAGGGGAGTCCTGGAGGGCGTGGTACGGAGACTGAAAACGAGGCAGGAAGGCCCTCTGGTGGACCTTGCAGGGCAGAGGCGGGAAATGAGGGAAGGAGTGGAGGGGGTGAAGGTAGTCCAAGCGGGCTTGAGGCTGGACAGGGAGCAATCAGGGGTTCGGGGGAGGAGGAGCCAGGAGCGGCCTCTTTAACACAGCAGAGCAGGTGGTAGATTATCCCAAAGCAGAGGGAGGCAGGGAAGAAGCTTCCAGATAGACCCGGGCAGCGCAGGGCAGCTGAGTGACTCCAGTCACCAGACCCTCCCTCGACCCTCAGGTGGCAGCAGTTCCGGACCCTGGCCGACGGCAAGAAGGCAGCTCTGACATCAGCCCTGAGCATCCAGAACTACCACCTGGAGTGCACGGAGACCCAGGCCTGGATGAGAGAAAAGACCAAGGTCATCGAGTCCACCCAGGGCCTGGGCAATGACCTGGCCGGGGTGCTGGCCCTGCAGCGGAAGCTGGCCGGCACCGAGCGGGACCTGGAGGCCATCGCCGCACGGGTGGGCGAACTGGCCCGAGAGGCCGATGCCCTGGCCGCCGGCCACCCCACCCAAGCCCCTGCCATCCACGCCCGGCTTGGAGAGGTCCAAGCCGGTTGGGAAGACCTGAGGGCCACCATGCGGCGCCGAGAAGAGTCACTGGGCGAGGCGCGGCGGCTGCAGGACTTCCTGCGCAGCTTGGATGACTTCCAGGCGTGGCTTGGTCGCACACAGACCTCCGTGGCCTCGGAAGAAGGGCCAGCCACCCTGCCGGAGGCAGAGGCCCTCCTGGCCCAACACGCCGGCCTGCGGGGAGAGGTGGAGCGGGCCCGCGGCGAGTACAGCCGGCTCCGGGCCCTGGGAGAGGAGGTGACCAGGGACCAGGCTGACCCACAGTGCCTCTTCCTGCGGCAGCGCCTGGAGGCCCTGGGCACCGGCTGGGAGGAGCTGGGCCGCATGTGGGAGAGCCGGCAAGGCCGCCTGGCCCAGGCCCATGGCTTCCAAGGCTTTCTGCGGGACGCGCGCCAGGCCGAGGGTGTGCTCAGCAGCCAGGTGAGAGCCCGGGGACACAGAGACCCCCCACCCCCCTCCAAAGAAGGGACTAGGGACAGGGAAGTGTGGACGAGAGGTGGATGGGGAGGAAATGGCAGCAGGTGGAAAAACTGAGAAACCAGGACAGACAGGGAGACCGTGCGGGGAAATATGGATGTAGGAAAAAAAAAAAAAAGATGTAGGTGCCCAACTGGCTTAGTCAGTAGGACGTGTGACTCTTGATCTCTGGATCATGGGTTCAAAGCCCACTCTGGGTGTAGAGCTTACTTTAAAAAAAAAAAAAAAATGATGTAAATATAATTTGCCAAAACTGACTTGAGAAGAAATAGAAAACCTGACTTGTGTAGCTGCTGAATCAAATCAGTGGCTAAAAATAATTTGAAACAGGATTTGGGCTGCTAAGTTCCTCTGGCCCAGCTCCCCTGTTACTTTGCAAGCCCGTGGGATAACGGGGCACCCCCCCACATGGTCTTCGAGCCAGACCACCCACCCTCCCCTCCCCAGCTGGCCGCCACGTCCGATGTGTCCTCGCGGTAGGTCCCTTCCGAAAGGTCGACGAGTACTTTTGAGAAGTGAGCTGCATCCCTGTCCTCCCACACAGGACTACGTTTTGTCCCACACGGAGATGCCGGGGACGCTCCAAGCTGCGGATGCCGCCATAAAAAAGCTGGAGGATTTCATGAGCACCATGGATGCCAACGGAGAACGGATCCGCGGGCTGCTGGAGTCTGGGCGCCAGCTCGTGTCTGGGGGCAATATCCACGCCGAGAAGATCCAGGAGAAAGCCGACTCCATCGAGAGGAGGTATGATGAGGACAGTAGGTAAATGGGAGCCCCGATGGGGAAGCAAGCGAGAGCAGCCCGGCCTGTTCCGCTGATGGAGACGCTGCAGAACGCAGCACAGACAGACGGATGGTGGTGGGGGCTGACAAAAAGCAGAGGAGGAAGAAGTTAGTGGCCAGAGAGGGATGAGGCCATGAGCTGGGTAGGTTTGCCTACCCCCCACCAGGGGAGGCGACGTCCGCTGGCCTAGCTGGACGCCGGACATCAGTAATCCCAGGTTAGTGCTCCCAGAAGGCATCGAGCCCGTAGCAGGAGGACTGCAGGCTTCTAGGTTAATTAGAGGGTCATAACCCTTTGACAGCAAGTTCGAGGGCTTCACAAGGGCCTGTCATTACAGACACAAGAAAAATCAAGAAGCAGTGCAGCAGCTTCTGGGCCGTCTTCGGGACAACCGAGAGCAGCAGCATTTCCTGCAAGACTGTCAGGAGGTAAGGCTCCCTATTCCCCCATGTCCCCTCCCGCATTTCCCAGCCATCCGTTTGCTGACGTGCCCTGGCTTGCTGAGCCTAGAGTAAGACCACTGCAGTGGCTCCTGAGTAAGAGCGTGGACCCCCTCTTGGCCTGGCGTCTCCCCGCAGCCAGCTCTTCTCCTAGCTCGCCTCACCCCCTTGTGCCTCTGCGCATCTGAAATGTACTCTGCCCTTCTCCACCCCCGCTCGGTGCTTGGTGCAGCTGAAGCTCTGGATTGACGAGAAGATGCTGACAGCCCAGGACGTGTCCTACGACGAGGCCCGTAACCTGCACACCAAGTGGCAGAAGCACCAGGCGTTCATGGCCGAGCTGGCCGCCAACAAAGACTGGTTGGACAAAGTGGATAAGGTGAGTGGGGTGACAGCAGCAGCAAGAAGAGAGCCCCAGGGCCGCCTCAGGACGGGATCCTGGCTTCGGGCTGGGGTGCTTTCAGGGTCAGTGGTCATGGGGTCTCTGGTCCAGTCCTCCAAGATGGAAACTTAAGTTCTGGGGAACGAAAGTCTTAGGTCTCTGAGACAGTGACTCCAGAACTTTGGAAAAGTGCAAATCAGTAGGGAGCCAGACTGCAGCTTTGCATCAACGTGGTAACTATCCCTGGGTCGGGACCACGGTGACAGTGACCCTCTTCAGCAGAGGTCAGCAAACTTCTGCCAAGGGCCAGGTGGTAAATATTTTAGGCTTTGCGGGCCACATGGTTTCTGCTGTGACTACTCAACTCTCCGTAAAAGCAGCCATTGAGAATACATAAGGATTGAGCGTAGCTGTGTTCCAATAAAACTTTATTTATAAAAACAGGTGGGGGCCGCATTTGGCCCGCAGAGCCCAGTTCACCAACCCCTGCTTATGAGTCTTATTGTTCCTGGTGCTTAGTCTCCAAACCCACCACTTCCTCTAGAGCCGAGCATAGGTAAAACTTTATTTCAGCTCAGCAAGTATGCCTGGGCAGGCGACCTTGTGTGTGCTCAGCACCCTGCAAGGTATGTGAAAAGACACTCTCCTTCCCTCAAGGGCAGGGCTGGGGAGAGGAGGAGACCAGTGTATGTCTGGTGTTTCCGTTTGTTCAGCAAATATTTACTTGGCGCTACTATATGCGAAGCATTGTACAGGGCCCCGAGAGGCGGAGTGAAGGAGATTCTGCTGCCGGCTGCACCGTTGAGAAATGACGCTACCGCCAGGATTTGAGACAGATTCGCAAACACCAAAGTTACATCCAAAGCAGAATATGACAGATGCAGTTAAGAGAGGGCCTGATAAAGCCTGATTCCTCTGCCTGTGCCGTAAAGCTCTGTGCCCATGAAACTCTGCTTACAAGGAGAGAGGAGGTAGAGGAATCCTAGGGGCCCGGAGCCTCTAGGGCAGTCCCTGAAGTTTGAGTAGAATTTGGACAAGCAGAGATATTTGAGGAATGATGTTTTTAGGCAGAGAAAACAGCACAAACAGGAAACCTGAGGTGTGGAAGTGGGGTGCCTGTACGGGTACAAGGGGGTAAATCAGTCTGGCAGGAGCACAGAATGGGGAAAGGGGCCCCACGGAAGAAAAGGTGGGAAAAGCCTGTTCAGCCAGGTCACTAAAGGCCTTGACCATACATAAGGACTGTGCGTCGATGTGTGGACTGTGTCGAAGGCTCACGGAGTTGCCCAAGCAGTGCTAAACACTAGCTTTTCATCCTGGCAGCCAGGCATAAGACAGCCTCAAGGCAGCACCTTGGTTTGTGTTCTAGAAGCGGACCCCGAAACGAGACTTCCAGTGCAGGCCACTTATATGGGAGATGAGCACAGAAAACACCAGTAGAGGAGTGGGGATCTGGGATAGAAGAGGAAAGGCGTTCAATAACGGGTCCTCTGCCACGTCGGTCACCCCAGGGGGCAGCTGGCACTCAGTCCTAAGGAGGCACCTTGGGAGACAGTGTAGAGCACGCATCGGTGTTATCCCAACCAAGGCACAAGGATGCTGAGTGTTTGCCCGCCAGCTCCTGGGCTGCTTCTCCGACACTTCCGGTCTGCCTTGCACACAGGTCAAGAGACCATGCTTCCCCCACCTCCCCAGCAATCAAAGTCCTCCAGCAGAAAGGCTGGGAGAGGGGAGAGCGGGTGGGACTCGCGTGTACATAACTCAGGTGAGGGGTGACTCGCTGAGGAACGGGAGAGGAGGGCGGGTGCACAAGACCACATGTGCACAGCCCCAGAAGCCATAAGCACGAGGGAGCCCAACAAAGGAAAGGTCTCTGGATTCTTCGTTGATACGAGGTTTGAGCTGGCCCTTGAACAGGTAGGGTGTAATCAGCAGTGGGAGGCGTGGTGTAGGAGCGGTTTGAAACCTTTGAGACGAGTGTGTTGCGGAGAATACCCAAGAACTTGCACTTGTGGCCTACGCCTCAGGTTCCTACTGCCCTTTAGCTCCCTGGGCCTCTACGGACCCATAAAGTTCAGTGACATCTAATTCTGACACTGACCCTGTCTGTGTCCCACCCCCCCAGGAAGGGCGGGAGCTGACCCTCGAGAAGCCGGAGCTGAAAGCTTTGGTGTCCGAGAAGCTGGACGACCTGCACAAGCGCTGGGACAGGCTAGAGAGCACCACCCAGGCCAAGGCCCGCAGCCTCTTCGATGCCAACCGAGCCGAGCTGTTTGCCCAGAGCTGCTCCGCCCTGGAGAGCTGGCTGGAGAGTCTGCAGGCCCAGCTGCACTCTGACGACTACGGCAAGGACCTCACCAGCGTCAACATTCTGCTCAAAAAGCAACAGGTGCTCTGCAGGCCCGTGGTTGCAATGGGGACGGTGAACCGCGGCAGAAAGGAGGAGGGGTCTGTGGCTCCTGAGACTTGGCAGGTCATTCTAAGGCCTCACAGACAGCATCTTTCCTGGTATTCCTCAAAGCGAGGTCCGTGGGCCACTGTATCAGAATCTCGGGAAATGCATATCAGTCGGGTCAAAGTCAGGAGACAGAACCCACACTCTAACTTGAACAAGGAAACTTTAAGAAAAAGAAGTATCAATTAGTAAAAGGTGCCTAACTACCAAAAAGGGTAAAGAGAATTCAAAAGTAGGGATCAGAAAACTATAAGGAGACAGACAGTAACAGTTTGGCTCCTTTAGGTCATACGGTGTCCGTCACAAGAACTCTATTCTTGTAGTGTAAAAGCTGCCATAGGCAAAATGGAAAATTATATGTGTAATGGGTAGGGCTCTGTGCCAATAAAACTTTATTTGCAAAAACAGGCAGGGGGCAGGACTTGCTGGTCCCTGCGATAAAGAGTACAGGAGTAGCAGCTACTACCTCCAGGGCTGGGGAGGGGTACCCAAGGAGGAACAAGGTGCCCCCCACCCGCCACCACCCCAAAGTGGCGTTTCAGACCGTGGAGAGGGCCGAGGCCCACTGGGTGTTGTAGAACTTTGCCAGGGTATCATGGGACCAAGCAGGTCTAAAGCTGGCAGGCCAAGACGGGCCACTAGGAAGCTGCTGATGGGATGCCACCAAACTTGCTGGAGGGCGGGAGCCCCTGGATTTCCTGCACATGATGGGCTAGTTTTGCCCCAGAAGCAAGAAAGGTACAGTGGAACCTGAGCAAGCAGCCGCTCCTCCTGCGTCTTGTAGTGTCCCTCTAGCGCCCCCTACTCACAAGGCCTAGCATTGCACCAACACTGGCCAGTGTTGACCGGGTTCCCTTGCGAGGTCTCAAAACAGGGTAAGATGTACCTGGCACGGAGGTGAATTTGGGTCCGAGAAGCAATAAACGGGAGGTGGCCCAGTTATCACACAGCCCTGGACTCGTGTGTTATGGGTTGAGCTCCTCCGAGTGAGGCCATGCGGGGATGCTCTCCCTGGGGTGAACCCCGGGGAAGAGAAATCTCCGTTGACTGCATAAGCTGTGCGCGCGCTGACCACGGCTCCTTCCTCCCCGGGTCGCAGATGCTGGAACGGGAGATGGCGGTGCGAGAGAAGGAGGTGGAGGCCATCCAGGCCCAGGCAACAGCGCTGGCCCAGGAGGACCAGGGTGCAGGGGAGGTGGAGAGGACCTCGAGGGCCGTGGAGGAGAAGTTCCGGGCCCTGTGCCAGCCCATGAAGGAGCGCTGCCAGCGCCTGCAGGCCTCTCGCGAGCAGCACCAGTTCCACCGGGACGTGGAGGATGAGATCGTGAGTCTCTAGGGCTGTGATGGGGTCGCGTCGTCGTCCTGGCGAGTTGCGCCCTGCCAGTCGCTTTCTAGTCTCCTTCCTGGATGCTGGGGCAATGCCAGCAGCGCTGTTCTCTGTAACGTCTGGTGCTGAACAGAGACCCTCGAGGGACTCTTGGGGATGCCCTTCATGCCCGACTCCGAGATGGCTGTTCCCAGCACACACTTACCGGGAGACCTAGAGAAACCTCCCTGCACGTCTCCCCACCGTCCAGTCCCTCCTCCTGCTTTGCCCTCAGGACCTCCACTGACCCCCTCTTTGTCCTGCAGTTGTGGGTGACAGAGCGGCTGCCCATGGCTAGCTCCATGGAGCACGGCAAGGACCTGCCCAGTGTCCAGCTCCTCATGAAGAAAAACCAGGTGAGGCCAAGTCTAAGGGCAAAAGAAAAGGTCCCAGGAGCCTCCCAGACCCGGAAGTTTATGTTTTCTTAAAAAACCTTGGGGTTTCTCTGGCTCGCCTCGAGGCTGTGTGGGATCGCGCACCTCAGGGGTGGGCCTTCCCTCACCGCGGGAGGGGGGTTCCCTCCAGCGCAGACCAGGTGGATTGAAAGGGAGCGAGTGAGGAGGACGGAGGGAGAACAGGACGTGGGAGTGAGGGGCTGGCTGCGGAGCAGGGGTGAGGGGGAACGGGAGGAGGAGGAGAGGGCCCTGTCAGAGTGACCTCTTCTGCCACTGGGGACAGACCCTGCAGAAGGAGATACAGGGCCATGAGCCGCGGATCGCGGACCTCACGGAGCGGCAGCGTGCCCTGGGCACCGCGGCGGCGGGCCCCGAGCTGGCCGAGCTGCAGGAGATGTGGAAGCGCCTGGGCCGCGAGCTGGAGCTCCGAGGAAAGCGACTGGAGGACGCCCTGCGGGCCCAGCAGTTCTACCGCGACGCCGCCGAGGCGGAGGCCTGGATGGGTGAGCAGGAGCTGCACATGATGGGCCAGGAGAAGGCCAAGGTGAGAGGCCGGGCAGAGCCAGGCTGCGGGGCTGCCGCTCTCTCCCCGCAGAGGCTGCTCCCTGATGCCCGCTGTCGTCCCCAGGACGAGCTCAGCGCCCAGGCGGCGGTGAAGAAGCATCAGGGGCTGGAGCAAGCCCTGGCCGACTACGCTCAGACCGTCCGCCAGCTGGCCGCCAGCAGCCAGGACATGATCGACCACAACCACCCCGAGAGGTGAGCCCAGCGCGCAACCAAGGGAGAACCACCCTGGGGACAGGATGGGGGTGGGGGGAAGACACGGGGACGGGGCCGGTTCTGGGGCTGTGCGGGGACTGGGGAGCGTCGGGACTGCACGTGTGCAGACCTGTGTAGAGAGCCGGAGGAGCAGAGACCTGGCAGGCAGTTGGGGGGGCGCCGAGGGGACAGGACTCTACGGAACAGAAGGGGGATCAGAGCCTGGCATCCTAAGCCCCGCGGTGCCTGTCCTGCCCCCGCAGCACACGGATATCGATCCGCCAAGCCCAGGTGGACAAGCTGTACGCCAGCCTCAAGGAGCTGGCCGGGGAGCGGCGGGAGCGGCTGCAGGAGCATCTGCGGCTTTGCCAGCTCCGCCGGGAGCTGGACGACCTGGAGCAGTGGGTCCAGGAGCGCGAGGTGGTGGCGGCCTCCCATGAGCTGGGCCAGGACTACGAGCACGTGACTGTGAGTGCGGGGTGGACACCGGCCGCAGAGCCGCCCCGGGGAGGGCCGGGGGCAGAGGGCATGAGACTGGGCTGAGGGGAGCCATCCTTGGGTATCTGAAGAATCGTGCAGAATGGAGTCATGGGGCTGCATGTAGACGGGCCAAAAAGGAAATCTCCAATCCTTCTTTCCCAACAGAACTCACCAGCATAGGAGCCTTGAGGTTCCTCTGCAGAGTTTGGGGGCTTGAACCCTCATGAGTGCAGATATATGGACCATAATTAGGGTATCCTTGTCTGAAGGCCAAAGGTCTCCGGCACCCCCCAACCCCCGTGCTTTTGCTAGGGCCTGGGGGCATCAGTCGCATCGGGGGTAAATGGAAACCAGTTGCCCCTGGAAGAAACCTGTTTTGCCCCATGGGGCTCAGGGAGAGAAGTGGGCTCTGGGTTTGGGGGGGAGAAGACTCACGGGTCAGGCAGGGACTGTGTCCGCCAGCGTGACGGTGCTGTCCATGTCTCCTCCAGATGCTCCGGGACAAATTCCGAGAGTTTTCCCGGGACACGAGCACCATCGGTCAGGAGCGCGTGGACGGTGCCAACGCTCTGGCCAATGGGCTCATCGCCGGGGGTCACGCTGCCCGGGCCACCGTGGCCGAGTGGAAGGACAGTCTCAATGAGGCCTGGGCTGACCTGCTCGAGCTGCTGGACACACGGGGTCAGGTGCTGGCCGCAGCCCACGAGCTGCAGCGCTTCCTGCACGGGGCCCGCCAGGCCCTGGTGCGGGTCCAGCACAAGCAGCAGCAGCTTCCTGATGGCACGGGCCGTGACCTCAACGCGGCTGAGGCCCTGCAGCGCCGACACTGTGCCTTCGAGCATGACATCCAGGCCCTCAGCACCCAGGTCTGCACCCCCTGCGTCGAGATGGGGGCTGGCTTGGGGAAGACTTGGTGGGAAAAGGTGGGGGAGGGGGGGTTGCGGAAACGCAGGGAGGGTGGCATTCTCTGGAGCGACACTTAGGGATGAGGTTAGACCAGTTCCAGGAAAACATCTCTGGCCAGGGGATGTCAAGCCACGCCGTCCACAGCCTTCTTGAGGACCCGTGACATTTTCAGATGGTCCCAATGACTAGGTTCTTCATACTGCACTGAAATCCGCCTGTGGGTCCCGCCCTTAGTGCTCTAGAACTCCGCCTAATAAGCATGGGTTCTCCCTCCAAGTGTTTAAACCCAATCGGCCACTATCCATGTCCCTTCTTGGCTGGAAATCTCATTCTAGCAATCTTTGAGGTCCCGCATGTCCCGGAGAGGCCTCTGAAAGCTCAGGAGGCCAGTGGCCCCATAAAGCCCTGCTCCCCCGTACCTGCAGGCCCCCTCCTGAGACCCAGCAGGGTGGGGTGTGACAAGGTTTATGCTGGGCACCAGCCTTCGTTCTTCCCAGACCCCATCCCTCTGCGCTGCCTCCTGCTTCTCTGGCTGATAAAATGGACAGGAGGGCGAGAACGGAGACCCGAGACCAGGACTGGGAGGCCCTAGCTCCTCGGAATCCTCCCCGCCGGCTCTCCCTCACTCTGAGTGGGGCCCCGCAGGTCCAGCAGGTGCAGGACGATGGCCTCCGGCTCCAGAAGGCCTACGCTGGAGACAAAGCCGAGGAGATCGGCCGTCACATGCAGGCTGTGGCCGAGGCCTGGACCCAGCTGCAGGGAAGCTCTGCTGCCCGCCGCCAGCTGCTGCTGGACACCACGGACAAGTTCCGCTTCCTCAAGGCTGTCCGGGAGCTGATGCTGTGGATGGACGGCGTGAACCTGCAGATGGACGCCCAGGAGCGGCCCCGGTGAGGCCCCCCAGTGCTCTGTGGCCTCCACGGGGTGTGGACGGGCGGCCAGGAGAGGGTTGTGGGCCCAGCAGTAACGTGGTCTCTGTGCCCCCAGGGATGTGTCCTCCGCAGACCTGGTCATCAAGAACCATCAGGGCATCAAGGCAGAGATAGAGGCCAGGGCCGACCGCTTCTCCTCATGCATCGACATGGGCCAGGGGCTGCTTGCCAGGAGCCACTACGCAGCCGAGGAGGTGGGTGATGTGTGCGCGCCGCCGGGTCATCCTCTCGGGGGGAGGCCCAAGTGCCGATGTCTCTGAGTCTCCCTCCTTCCTCTCATTCTTCCTTCGTAGAAACCTCTCTCACGTCAGTGCTGTTCAGGGATTTCCCCATTCCAACTGTACCCCCCCCCAATCCCCCAAACCGTCTACCTCCTGACATCAGAATTCACTAGTTCCCTGTGTGAGTCCTCCAGGAATCCTGGCAAGGTCGCGCTGGGGGCTAACTCACGTCTCTGGCCGCCCCCCTCCCCCCAGATTTCAGAGAAGCTGTCCCAGCTGCAGGCACGGCGCCAGGAGACCGCAGACAAGTGGCAGGAGAAGATGGACTGGCTCCAGCTTGGTGAGCTGCCGTGCGGGCCAGGGCTCAGGAGAAGGGTAGGTAGATAAGACCAAGCAGACCAGAGTAGGTAAGACCAAGAGGCCTGGGCATGGAACTCAAGGTGCCCACTCTTGGCACTGCCCGGCTCACGCCATGCTCCTGCTCTGGGGCACTGGCTTCCTCCGGGTCTCTGTTCTCGAAGGGCTGCGGCTGCAGTGCCCTGCTGGTGCTCTGACCTGCCCTCTCCCTGTGACCCACCCCCCCAACCCCTGCAGTTTTGGAGGTGCTCGTGTTTGGGAGAGACGCGGGTATGGCGGAGGCCTGGCTGTGCAGCCAAGAGCCACTGGTGCGCAGCGCTGAGCTGGGCTGCTCCGTCGACGAGGTTGAAAGCCTCATCAAGCGGCATGAGGCCTTCCAGAAGTCAGCGGTGGCCTGGGAGGAGCGTTTCAGCGCGCTGGAGAAGCTCACAGCGGTGAGGGCTGTGGGACCCCAGGGCTGCCCGCCCCCTCCACTGCCCCAGGCCCCTGCTGTCCCCTCTGCGCCAGCCTCTCCCAAATGGGAGCCAACCGTGCTGCTTGTCAGCACAGCTGGAGCCATCAGTCCACCCCCACCCCACCCCGGCCAGGGCGACGCTGAGAGACACCATCTCCCCCGCTGTTTCCAATCCGCACCTTCTTCTGGAATTCTGTTGCCAATCCTTTCTGTTTCATCAGGCTTGAGCTGAGGCATGCCAGCTTTCCCCAAGGCCCTGGTCCTCTTAAGGGAGACCTTCTATGCTCTGATCCCAGAATGTTTTGACAGCTGGAAGAGCAGGAGAAGGAGCGGAAAAGAAAGAGGGAGGAGGAGGAACGGAGGAAACAGCCCCCTGCTCCAGAGCCCACAGCCGGTCGGCCTGCCGGGGACCTGGTGGACAGCCAGACAGCTCCCGGCGCCGCCTGGGACGGGTGAGAGCTGGGACACTCGGGGGAGAGAGGAGGCGGAGTCCGAGCCGCCCCCGGCTTTACGGTCTGTGTCACCTCCTGCTGTTCCAGAACCCATCCCCGGCTCCCGGCGTCCACCCAGCAGGCCAGCGTCAACGGAGTCTGCGCAGACGCAGAGACCCCACAGGTGAGCCCCGCTGCCCTGTGCACCCCCATCAGGACCTGAGCACACTACCCCCTCCCCGGGCTGGTCTTCTGACAGCTTCTTGTCTTTGTAGCCCCTATCGGAGCAGCAGAGACTGGAGCAGGGCACCTTCGCAGAAGGACCTGTGAGTTTCTCCCGGAGGTTTGGGTGTGAACCACCGGGAGATGGAGGGGCGCACGGGGGCGTGAGCCAGGCGGCGGTGATGCTGGGTACGGGAGAGGCCGGGGGCCCAAGGGACACGTGGGGGCCGGGCAGACGAGCTCCTGGAGGTCAAGCTTCATGACCTTCAGGCGAGCTATTTCCCATCTCCTCCTATGAGGCCAAACGTGTTCCGTTTTCCCCACAGGGGTCTGGCCCTGGGGACGAGGCCAATGGGCCCCGGGGAGACAAGCAGAGCCGCACGCGGGGCCCAGCCCCTCCCGCCATGCCCCAGAGCAGGTCGTCTGAGTCAGCCCGGGTTGCCACGCTGCCGCCCCGAGGCCCCGAGCTCTCTGCGCAGGAACAGATGGAGGGGATGCTGTGTCGCAAACAGGAGATGGAGGCCTTTGGCAAGAAGGCTGCCAACAGGTACTGGGCCCGGCCACCCAGCACTGGTGGCCTCTCCGTTCCCACCTTCTGAAGAGGCAAACCCGCAAACCCTTCCTCCATAGACGGGTAAGGGGTGCCGTGGAGGAGGAGGGGCCTCAGGGATCAGGAGAGGACCCAGGAGGAGAGCGGGGCCTCAGGTGAGGGTCCGGAGCGGGGAAAGACAAGAAGCCCACCGACGGGTGGCACTGGCAGTCCTCGGACACCCGAGCTCGTCCCAGGGGTCTAGGCCCCACAGACACCGGCCACCCGCCTCACCTGCACCACGGTCCCTCCAAGGTCATGGCAAAACGTGTACTGCGTCCTCCGGCGTGGGAGCCTCGGCTTTTATAAGGACGCAAAGGCAGCCAGCGCGGGAGTGCCGTACCATGGAGAGGTGCCTGTCAGCCTGGCCAGGGCCCAGGGCAGCGTCGCCTTTGATTATCGGAAGCGCAAACATGTCTTCAAGCTGGGGTAGGAGTGCGAGGTGCCCTCGGGGTGGGAGGGAGGCAGGGGGTGATGCAAAGGGAAGCCACGAGCTAGAAGCAGAGGCAGAGTCACAGGGCTGGGTGTTTGGGGCCAGCGATGGAAATCAGGGAAAGGTGGGGAGTCCTGGTTCTAATCCACACTAAGGGGGCGCAGGAGCCCCAAGACGACGATGGCAAGCCAAAATGAGATTCTGGGTGGGAACTCGGAAGGCGGGGGGCCGGTGCTGCCCAGCTGCCGGGGACCTCCCAGGGCCTGCCCCTGCCCACCAGCAAGCAGCCAGAGCAAGAGGCATGGCCTGGGGTGCAAGTGAGCTCACCAGGCTCCCCGGCAGCCGGACTGGAAGGGTGCGCTTCTGCACGGTCCTGGGAATCTGAAGAATGTGCAGAGCGTGTCTGGTCCGGCACTGAAGGCCGCGGCCGCCTGTTCCCCAGCCTGCTCTCGGCCTGACGCCCGAGCTCTCCCCGGCTCTCAGGTAGCCCTCCCACATTCTCAGCTCTGCCCTGACGTTTCTCTTTCTCCCAACAGCTTACAGGATGGAAAAGAGTATTTATTCCAGGCCAAGGATGAGGTGAGCTGGCCCCTTCTCCTCCCACGCTCCCTCTCTTCCGTGCCCTTCTCAGAACATTCCAGCTGCGGATTCCCCTTTCTTCCCTGTCCTCCCTTTTTCTCTGCCCACTCCTCGGAGGCCTGCCTGCCGTCCGCCGGCCCCACCCCGCAGCGGCCTCGCGGCTGAGCCCCGGCCCCTCTGTGCCCCGTGCAGGCCGAGATGAGCTCGTGGCTGCGGGTGGTGAATGCCGCCATCGCCACCGCGTCCTCTGCCTCCGGAGAGCCTGAAGAGCCAGCGCTGCCCAGCGCCGCCCGGGGCATGACCCGGGCCATGACCATGCCCCCGGTGTCACCGGTCGGGGCAGAAGGGCCTGTCGTACTTCGCAGCAAGGACGGCAGAGAACGAGAGAGAGAAAAACGCTTCAGCTTCTTCAAGAAGAACAAGTAGTGGGGGGCGAGACTCCCAGGCCGGCTTCTTCCCTCGATTCAGGAAACTGCCAGGGACTGCCAACAGGGACCACCCTCTTGTCAGGACAACTGCCTGCTGCTAGGGTCTATTGCCAAGGTCAGCCCATCACCAGGAACTGTCTCGGAGGACAAGTCAGTGTTCCCCAGGGCAACGCTCCTCTCCTGCTATTTAATTCCAGACTGGTGGTGGGACCCAGGCGACCCCCAATTCCGCTCCCGCCTCCCGAGTTCTTCCCTCTCCCCCCAGCCCTGTGCCCCAACCCCGAGCCGGGTGCGGACCGCGCTGCACCCTCCGCATAGGCCACGTGGGAACGGCTGCCCCTGCCTCAGGTCACTCCCCCACCGCAGAGAGGGCACTTCCCTCAGTCCTTTGCCCCTGGGGACCAGCCAGGAACCTGTCAGAGCTGAAGCAGGACCTGGGGGCGAGATTGCCAGATGGCCGAGTCAGAGCCCCCGAAGTTCCCCCTTCCCGCCTTGACTCCTCCTCTGACTCGAGCGGCCACTCCATCTCCGGCGACGCTCCGTGGCTTCCCGGTGTGAGTTGTTCGGGGCAGCCACAGCCTGGAGCCTGGCCAAGGAGGTGATTAAACAGCTCAGCTTCTCTCACTGCTTCCGGGTGTCTTTGCTTTCCCGACCACAAGCCTCCCTGCCTGTGCCCGCATTCTTGCCTTTGGCTCTGGTCTCCTGTATGTCAGGTTTCCACTCTGCCACCAGCCTCCCAGCCCTCAACAAGCCACATTATTTTGAGAGCCTCCCTACCCTGGTCTCATCTCCCCGTGATGAGGACCTCCCGTCTGCTGGGCTGACCAACGACAAGCCTCTTTTTAGACCAAAGAAGTTCTCCGTGGGTCAGGGTGATGGTAACAAGCACTATCAATGTTAAAAGGCAGCAAACAACTCCTTCCCTGGTACACAGCTTTCTTTACTCATGACTCTCTCAACTGTTTTCAAAAATGGAAGACTGAATTGCCCAAGCAAGTGTCAGCCACCGCTCAGCTCGACAGTGGAAAGTGGGGCGCGTGGGGGTGAGGACTGACCCCATCTTCTGTCTCCTCCCCAACAGAGAGGACAAGGGGGGGTCAGACAGGGGTCAGAGAAGTGGCAAGTTCCCAATCCACTGACCCATAGGATGACCTCACTCTGGGAAGCCACCAGGTACATCCAAAGTGTGTAAACACACAAAACACAGAATATATTCTAGATCCGGTGAAGTATTAAAAAAAAATTAGTTTTCTCCCTTGTCTCTGGCTTGGCAATCAGAGGGTAAGAGTATGATTGCCTTTTCTCCTACAGGAAAAGCTTTGTTCTTTCATTGTTTCCCAGAAACATACAAACAACCATTTCTTTTGGGGGCTCAGAGGAGATCTCTCCAGAGAAGCAGCCCTACCTATATATATTTTTTAAATTTTAAATTCCAGTACAGTTAACATACAGTATTCTATTAGTTTTGGGCGTACGACATAGCGATTCAACATTCCCATGCATCACCTGATGCTCCTCACGACAGACGCACCCCTTAACCCCCATCACCTATTTCACCATCCCCGCACCTCCTCCCCTAAGCAGCCCTATCTTTAGCACAAGTGGCCAAGGACCCTGGCCGAGTAGACCCCTGACCATCATCAGCCATGACAAAGGGTCAGGTGTGTGCAGGCCCAGGACTCACACAACACAACCCAAACCAGCATGGTCTCTGAACGTGAGATCTGGTAGACCAGACAGCCCACAGAATAATTCTCCCTTCCTCTTAAGACAAGCAGATTCAGAAGTACTCCCCTGTCAGTATGTTGGATAGATGTAACTGGAACAATCTGTCATGGGACTACACAGGATGACCCATCAGCTTCTCTTGTCTTTCTGGTCCAACTGTGCAAAAGAAGAAAGAGACATAACGTAGAGTGCCCAGGGAAACGGGTTTTCCACTGCAATGTGGCAAGCCTGAGAGTTGGGAGGAGAAGCCATAATGGGACATTTCAGAGGGAAATGTATATGGGAGTGAGAAATAAATGAAGAAAGGCTCATTTTAGTGTGTAAAATGTGAATGGAAATAGGGCAGCCAGGTACAGCCGTCTGGGAAGATGGAGTCAGTCCCTGCGAAAGGAGACGTCATGAAAAGGTGCTTTGAGCGTCATCCAGGTGACCGGACACAGATAAGGATAATCATAAGGTCAGGAAGTAAGTCTTGAGAGACACCTTCAGGTATGAGTGGAAGAAAAAGAAAGTTCCAGAAAGAGACGGAATGAAATGGGCTACGAGATAGATTAGAACACAAAAATACAGTCTGTGCAGTCACCACAAGTCCGAAATATGGACAGCTAAACATGGATTATTTGGAGAAAAACGAATTTGCCTTCTCACCAAACATGGCCTCTGAGGGCGAACTCTAGAGCTGCACTGTCCGAGATAGTAGCCATGGGCCACATGTGGCTGCTGAACCCTTGAAATGGGACAAATCCAAAGCGAAATGTGCTGTACATGTAAAATGCTCACCAACTTCAAAAACTGAAGAGGAAAAGAAGAACTTGAAGTATTTCATTAATACTGTTTATATTGATTATATGTTGCAATATTTTAGCTTTATTGGGTTTCCAAAGTATTAAAATGAACTTCAGCTGTTTCGTTTTACTTTTTAAATGTCTTTACTGGAAATTTTTAAATTACATAAATGGCTGACCTTATATTTGTCTGGACAGCCCTGCTTTTGTTTTTCTTTTTAACATTTTATTTTTGAAGTCATCTCTACACCCAACGTAGGGCTCGAATTCACAACCCTGAGCCACGAGTTCCACTTACTGAGTCAGCCAGGCACCCCAGGATGGCACTACTTTGAATTGACTACAGATCTAAATGTGGATAGTTTAAAAAAAAATTACTTTTAATAGAGGAAAATGTAGGAGAATACACTTGTGACTTGGGGGGTAGAAAAGAACAGCTTATACAAAACTGCAAAAGCACACACTTTAAGACAAAAATTAATTAGATACCATAAAAAATTAAGAATTTCTGTTCAATGAAGGGCACCATGGACAAAGTTTATACATAAAATAAGTTGGTGGAATAATGGAAAATATTTAAAGAGATCCCTGTCTGGAATATACAAGAAAATCCTGCAAGTAACAACAAAGAGGAGATTGCAACCACTAAGAAAGTTAAGCAAAAGTATGAACAGGAAATTTACAGAAAAGAAATCCCAAAGAAACTAATAAGAGGAGATCCTTAAGATCATTAGTAATCATGCAAATTAAAACAAGTGCTATATCACTTTATTACACTAGCAGAAATTAGAAAACTGGACAATGTCCAACACTGGCAGAGTTATTGATACACAGGCCCCCTCACGTGCTGCAGGTGTGAGGGGTGACGGATACAGTTCTTCCAGAGATCAACCTGGCACTATTTAGACGAGTTAGTTCCACGGGTTACATAACGTGCAGCAACACGGGTATTTAGTGCAAAAACTAAAACAATGAGCCCTGCAACACAATTTACATAAATACATAATTTACCCAAATGCACAACCAATGGACCTTGTTATGATCCACGTTAGAAGACAATTGCAAAAAGGCATTTGCCACAACCTAGGGGAAATGTTATTATAAAGATTAGATGTTAGTGTAGTCCTGATGTCTTATTTTTTTCTTTTAGATTTTATTTATTTATTTGACAGAGATACATTAAGAGAGGGAACACAAGCAGGGGGTAGTGCGAGAGGGTGAAGCAGGCTCCCTGCCATCCAGGGAGCCCGATGCAGGGCTCTATCTCAGGACCCTGGGATCATGACCTGAGCCGAAGGCAGATGGTTAACCCTGAGCCACCCAGGCGCCCCCACAATAAAACATTTTTTAAAATGGATAAAGCAAATGCGCACTGAAAGGATATGTCAGGCAAGATCACAAACAAAATAATACATATTAAACTAGCGTGGTTGCCTATGAGGGAAGGGGACGTGAGATAAAAGGAATAAGAGTAGAGAAATAGAAGCGGGGAGGGAGACAGAACGGTACAGTCAGAGCTCTGAGGAGCAGTATAAAAACACGGGAGAAGAAAATGCTGAACGAAATGAAAACTTTAGAAGGGTGAAAACTTAAAAGGACATTAGCTTTGGTGACCTCAGAAAACTTGGGGCATTGGAAGAGGTGGACGGAACCCAAAGCCATGTACAAAGGTGGGCAATAGTTGGTTCAGACTCCCCATTTGCAAAGCCTCTGACCTGGAACACAAGGAAGGACCCCAAGATAGAAAACATTAATAGTGAAGGTGAGTGGAAGGTATTTCAGAAATGGGTAAGGAGGTCCCTATACTTGTTTTAGAAGTCTGAGTGTGGGAGAAACTGGAAATGGCCAAGAGGAGGAGAAAAGGGAGAAGGAGATCGAATTAGGTGGGAAAAATCATGAGTCGTATTAAATTTGGAAGGACGGTGCCTCTTCTAAAATGGCTGGGAAACAAAAAGAATTCAGTGAAAGAAACACATCAGAGTAGCTGGGGAGGAGGAGGGAAGCCTGGGGAATTTGTGCCTGATGGTATCAGAAAAGCTTCTACGGAGCCACCACAATGAAGAATGGTGACTGACAACCACCCCAGCATGCTCCACTCAGAGATAAGCTGGATCCATCAATCTCTATAAACGTCTATTCTTTGTTCAAGGGGGGACAGTGACTAATCCACCTACTAGCTTCTCTATTGCCACCAGGAGGCACCCTTGGACCACAGCAGAATTTTGAATGCTAGAAAGCGCCCGGAGTCCCAGCTGCCTAGACCTCCAGCAGCTTGGTGTGGACCTGGAGACCCTTTTTCACCCCAGTCCCTCCGCCCCGCCCCAAACAAAGAACTTTTCTGGGCCTCTGCACCAAGTGCTCCCCTGGTGTAGTCACCACGGATCGGGAACCGTGAAGGACACACAATTAGAGCTAATAGTGTAACTAAAGAGAGAAAAACAGCCCACACACATCCGTGAGCAAACAACATGTGACCGATAAATGCAGCCTGGACACAATGCATCTTAAAGCTCTCCTAGCTCTGCCATCTTTGGTTCTGCTTCCTCACCAGGAAGAGGCTTGCAATGAAACGCTGAGTTACATTTACAGCTGTACAAACATGGACTACGTTTGCTTAAAATGTGGCTCTTCTGTGTCTCTAAAATGCTGACCCAAGCTACCGAGGTGGCTGGTCAGCCTGCTCAGAAAACCCCCATTTAGAGGACCCAGTGAGATAACCCTTTGTCATTAGCTCCCCGCCCCCCCCCCCCGCCCCAACTGGCCCAATAGCACGACCCATTGTGATGGTTAGCGACTCCCCGGGCTTCTGAATACGCCAAGGTAGTGGTTGCGTCCGGAGCCCTCCTGACGCTGGAGCGCAGACCCCCACCCCACCCGGCTTTCAGAGTGCTGATTGGCTAACCGGGGCTGGGGGCGGGCTGACCTCCGCTCCGCAGTGGCGTCACCAGCTGGCCCCGCCCCCGTGCCGGGGAGGCTGGGAGCCTAGCCTGGAGCAGCCATTTGTATGCGGCCGCGGGATTGGTCGCCCGGCTCCCGCGAGGGGGAGGGGACGGAGGCAGCGCGCACTCGCGCGTGCGTGAGCTGGCGCGCGAGAAAGGGCCCGGTCGCGCCGAGGCTCGAGCGGCCGTCGCCATTTTGTAGGGTTCTCTCTGACGCGGGAGCCGCCGCCACCGCCGCCGCCACCCGGAGGTGCGAGGGGGTCTTCTGGGTGTATGGGGAGCCGGAGGGCGGGTCGGGCTGGGCCTCTGGCGGACGGGGCCAGCCCAAGGTGTGGGATTCTCTTGCTGCGGGAGGTCCGGGGAAGACAACGGGAGGAGGCGGGGCCGGGTCTCCGGAGGGGGCGGGGCAGGGGTCGGGTCGAGTCTTTGTTGGGGCGAAAAAGCTGGAGGTTGGGTCGCTGGGGGGGTCCCGGGTTGGGGCCAAGGAAGCCTCTTTATTCTTCGAGTGTCGTAGACGGTAATACCGCACGGAGGAGAGGGACACCGATTTCCCTCCAAAACCTCGTTACCGGGGACACTCGAGATAGACGCCTCTTGCCCTCTCCTTGAGCTCTGCTCTTTCCTGTCCCCCAAAGAGAGTATTTTAAGACCTAAAACAGCCAACTTTGTTATTTAAATGCTCATTTCACGGAGATGATAGACGGTGCGATGCCTGCTGATCCCAGCCTCCCGTTGGGGTGTCACACACGTCTCACGCTACCTCTTAATGTACAAACCTTTTCTCTCTATTAAGAGAAAAATAATGAACGTTTATGTAGGGGGTCCTGAATCTTGAAGGTGCCAAGAACTTTTTTGGAGAATTAAACCAAAATGCAATGCACTGAAATTTCCCACTCCACCCCTAACTTTTGGACATCTTATTTGTTCCCTCCCAGGCTCTTGTCAGGATGGTGAAGCTGTTCATCGGAAACCTGCCCCGGGAGGCCACAGAGCAGGAGATCCGCTCACTCTTTGAGCAGTATGGGAAGGTGCTGGAATGTGACATCATTAAGAACTACGGCTTTGTGCACATAGAGGACAAGACGGCGGCCGAGGATGCCATCCGCAACCTGCACCACTACAAGCTGCACGGGGTGAACATCAACGTGGAAGCCAGCAAGAATAAGAGCAAAGCCTCAACCAAGTTGCATGTGGGCAACATCAGTCCTACCTGTACCAACCAGGAGCTTCGGGCCAAGTTTGAGGAGTATGGTCCAGTCATTGAATGTGACATCGTGAAAGATTATGCCTTCGTACACATGGAGCGGGCGGAGGATGCAGTGGAGGCCATCAGGGGCCTTGACAACACAGAGTTTCAAGGTGAACTGCCCTGGGGTCTGGGTGGCAGAACTGAGTAGCGGGGTGTAGGACAAGACAGAGACAAGAGCACAGGACCAGGAGGCTGGCGGGGAGGTGTCTTCCATTCTGTTTTAGCTGGATGTAATGGAAAGATTGTGTGTTTTCCACTGTTAAGTACAGTTTACTCTTGGAGAAGCAAACACCCCTTTTGCAGATTTACTTGGCAAAATGTTCCTCAGCAGCTGTGTAGAGGCACAAACTGGGTTACTTCATCCCTCAGTCTTCATTCATTTGAGTGCTGCTGGAGGTTTAACCTGCCTAGGCAAATGAGTCCCTGCCTCATGGGAGAAGAGAGGAGAAAAGTCTGTGGATTATCTGTTTTTATTATCAAAAAGCCTTATATTGAGAGTTTAAGTGCTTAGGATTTATACTCTTTACAGCCTGGGGTGATAGGTGGTTGTGGGAAAGAGGAACAGAGACATCTGGAGGGATCCCTGTATTCTAACTCTGCATGGTGAACCTGGATTTGGGGAAGTATCTTTTGAGGGCTCAGATTTGTTCAGCCCAAAGCCATGCACTGGATTGTTCTTTTCTACCTACTATTATTTAACCCTAATGGGAAAAAAAGAAAATTTTTTAAAATACTAGGTCGAACAAGATGATGGTTCTGCTTCTGTAAGTTTCCAGTAAGGATGTTATGGAGCCTATTATATAATTTTACCAATTATAAAGCTCCATAGGTTATAATTTAATACTTCCGAGGTTGTCAGAAGACTGCAACTGAGCCGTCTGATATGGTAGCCCCTAGGCACATGTGGCTATTAAATACATTTTAAATTTCAATTTTTCAGTTGGACGCACGTTTGAAGCACCCAGAAGTCACATGAGTCTATTGGTGACCATATTAGTGTAAAGGGAAAACATTCCCATCATTATAAAAAGTTCTGTTGGACGGCGCGGTTCTACAGTTTTTTATTGACAGTTTCATCTTGAGCCACGCATTTCCAGCCACTTCTCAGGTTCATAAGTTAATACCATTTTTTCCCAGTGCCACTAAAAGGTTCGTTGAGAAGTACTTAAGTGTCCTCTGCTAAACCTAGAAAACAGTCAAAAAAGAAATGCCAGAAGAGGAAAAGTTGATTAGAAAAGGGTAGGAAAGTTTGCAAATAGTGTAGATTATAAAGAGCGCATCAGATCTTTTTGGGTTCAGCCAGTTGGTGTCCTGGCCTTTAGCTCTTCTCTAAAGCATAGGGCGAGAGTCACAGATGACTTGCTACCATTAACGAGATGTGTGACTTTGGACCAGTGTTTTAATCTCTCTGTGCTTCATTTTCCCCTCTTACAAAGTAGAATTAATGATCCCTGCAGTACCTCCCTCATGGGATGGTAGTAAGGCGAGAATGAGGTAATAGATGTGAAAGTAGATGGACGGTAAGCGCTCCATGATGAAAGGCGAGTGTTGTCTGCAGCAACTGAAGTGTTTGCATTACAGTCGGAAGCTGACTTAAAAATGATAGCTTTCCTCACTTCCCTCTCTTATTTATATTTGTTTTTTTTTTTTTTTAATTTATTTTGGAAAGCTGTTGCACTTCAGACAGACTTAAGAATATTCTTAATTATTTCTCACTTGATGGAGATGGGATCATGAATGGACAGTGTTGGGGGGAAATAGAGGTTCTCTCTTGACAGGTAACAAAATGTGGGAAGAATGCAATTAAAGTCGGGTCCAGACTCTGCAAAGATGTCACAGTAATATAGTACTGCATGTCCTTACCTTTTTAACAACAACTGAATAAAAGGATAAGGGCAAAAGTACACACACAGAAGTTAGTTGACTGGGGGAAGTTGGCTTGGGAAGAGTGTGTTGTAATAAAGCAAGTTTAATTACTCTGGGAAATGGATGTTGGAGTAACAGTGATCATGAAATTCTTTAAAATGTCATCATTGGAAAAGAAGAATCCTTGACTTGGTCTTCATGTTCTTAGCCTGTCCACTCTGGAGAAAGCACTCTACTCGGAGTTACACATACAGATATTTTTATAACCAGCTCTGTTTTTTCCAGCTGACCAGAGAAGGTTTGGCGTGGGATAATATGTTGCAGTTTTATAGAAAATACAATCAAGATACCAGCTTGTCACCTTTGTCTATAAAGCTTTTTTAGTCAGCTGCCAATGAAGGCGGCCTCTTAGGAGTGCCACTTTGAACATCCTCTGAACCTTTATTTTCTTTTTAAATATTTTATTTATTTATCTGACAGAGATCACAAGTAGGCAGAGAGGCAAGCAGAGGGAGAGGGGGAAGCAGGCTCCGTGCTGAGCAGAGAGCCCGATGAGGGCTCGATCTCAGGACCTTGAGATCATGACCTGAGCTGAAGACAGAGGCTTAAGCCACTGAGCCACCCAGGTGCCCTGAACCTTTATTAATTGTTGCCATTTAGGCTTCTGCATTTATCTTATCAGAGGAAGGAATCCTTATCAAAGGAAGCAGGGGAACCTGAGTTAACCTGGCTCTTTCAAGACCTGTTTCCTGTCCAAGCAGCAGTGAACTTGAACCACTGTTGAGTTGGCAAACAGTTTGCACTGGAAGACTCTAACTGAAAAAGCTGTTCCCAAGTAACAGTTCAAGCAACTGAATTGGGAGTGATGTGTAAGAGGTCAGGTGGCTTGGTTTTCGCCATATGCAAACAAGCACGAAGCTGGAGCGGTGTTAGGGAGCAGCTACACCCCCAGCCTTCTCGGGGTCCTGGCACATGCTAGGAGCTCAGCACTTAGAGGATCCCAGGTTGCCTATCTCTCAGCATTTTAATAATCTTTTTTGTTCCAGCTTTCAAAAGAAAACACTTCTGTTAGGCTGGTTTTCTGGGAAATGTTGGCAACGTATTTCAGTAACTTTTGAGGTCTCAGAAAATCTTTAAACTTTTGTCCTCTCCAAGTGTAGCAGAGTGGTGGAATTTAGTCTTTCAATTTCCTTTGCCCTGGTTCCTTAAGGTAATAGAGTAATAGAAGCAGAGTATTTTTCAGTTATAATAACTTAAGCGGATTTAAATTAAAAACCTAGTTACAACCTAGGAGAGATTGGGGGGGGAATGGGCGGGGGGGGGGGGGACGACTATCACTTCTATTACAGGGTTTTTTTAGTTTTAGTTAAAAATTTCTTTTACCTGAATCCTTTTCACAGCTGCTTACAGAGGTAGATTATAAACATAGATGTTTATAAACTTAGGCGTTCTCTCAGTAAAACTAAAATGAAGATTGGATGTAGTAACAAATACCAAAGAAAAATCACTGGGTTTTGTTTCTCAACAACAACAGTAAGAACAAAAACTGGGCCAGAATCTATAAAAGTAAAAAGCAAATTAAATTGAAAAATTTTTTTAAATGTACTTCTAGGTCTCTGAATCGGCTGCTTTTTAGATTGGCAGAGTTCCTGTGACTTCAGAGTGGGAACAGTTTATGTCTATCACAGAGGTTAAAGTCACCATGCATGTGTGAAAACCAAGTAACTATTGGTCTTCCAGTCTAACTCATAGGAAACTCTACATTTGAGATAGAAATTGGGGCAAAAAAATCTGTTTCTGTTCTAAGCATAGTTATTAGCATGTGGCCCTTAATAACCTTTTTTTTTTTTTTTTTTTTAAGATTGATTGATTTGACAAAAAGAGAGACAGCACGAGAGGGAACACAAGCAGGAGAAATGGGAGAGGGAAAAGCAGGCCTCCCGCTGAGCAGGGAGCCCAATGTGGGGCTCAATCCCAGGACCCTGGGATCATGACCTGAGCCAAAGGCAGACGCTTAATGACTGAGCCACCCAGGCGGCCCAATAATTTTTAAGAATGAGGATGGGAGTATTTAAATCTCTGAAAACAATGGGTGACTAAATGCTACATTCCGAGATTTGTTATCTCTTGACTGTCAGTGGTGATGCTGGACACCGCCTCTCTGCTGGCAGCTAGAAGTAAAAACCTGAGCACTTTGGTTTCTGCTAAAGAAGGGGTTTTAAGTTGGAGGTGGCAACTACCAGAAACCAGGGTGGCTGGAATCTTAGACATTGGGCAGAACTGCGTTTGACTAAAGTGATACTACTGCACTAACCCGCTCCCCTCTCACGGTCAGTGCATGGCGCTGTTCTGGCTGCCGTCCTGAATCAGGCGTTTCCAACAGGATGGTGGAGCACGAGGCCTCCTATCGCGTAGCTGCATCCAGAACAAGGTCTGTTAAAGAGAGAGCAACTTGCTGATCGCGGAGGGGGGATTTGTTCTGAGCAGCCCTCAAGAGTGACCTGAAGTCCCTGTTCTCTGCATCTGTAGTGGCTGTGTCTTTCGGTTACATACAGTTTGAGAACTACTGACTTGATCTCCAAAGTCTTAGGCAGTTTGGGACAGAATCCTGCCAAAAAGATTCCTTTCCTCAAACTGCTTTTAAAGACCTTGATGTTTTCATCAGTAAGGGCCCCTAGGCAGAAGCCCAGAGCAGAGATGGTTTCTTCTCTAGCTGGTCATGGTGCTGGCCATTTCCTGGAAGAATCGATACTGTTTGTATGGGTGCCCTGAGGCTCTTAGGGCAAATGCTGCATTTTTCTAACGAGATAATCCCCTATGAAGGATTTTAAGTTACATGTCAGGGTGAAATGCTGAATTACGTGGGTACATATTGTCCCTAAAAAACCCAGTACTGCTTCAGTATCTTCCTAATTCTTGCTGTTGAGAGACCTTGGTCAAGTTTTCTTTTCCACATAGGCATGGATCGCCCTTGCTGAAAAACACAGGGGTGGGGTTGAAATCAGGAGGGTTGCATAACTCCTAGAGGGGCTGAGGTGCAGCAGTGTATGGTGCGTGTGTCAGCATAGCCTTCGGGTGACACCTGTCAGAGGCCAGAGGAAACAAGATGGACAGGGTGCCGTGGTTTTTAAGCTACAGTAAATGCTGGGGCCTTACGTTGCCCTGAGTAAATCAGTAAGAGGCTGGTAAGATGCTTTTCAAGTGTGGCATAACTGAGGTTTTGTTGACTGTTTGATTTGGAGGAATTGGCAGGTCTTGAATCAGGACAGTTGTAATCAGTCTTAGTGGTAAGTGGAAAAGTTTTCAGTTTCTGTGTTGGGGGCCAGAGGAAAGGAAGGGACGGTCGTGGACACAGAAGCCGGGAATCTGGCTACCTGATGGAAGTAGTGTTGCCTGGTCTCTGAGGACTCACAGTTTCTAGCTGTCATCTGTATCACAACTTGAACTGCTTTTGGTGGGGACCGCTGACATAGGGTTGCCGGAGCGCGTGTATGTCTGTGTGTCTTACACCAGCTAGCTTACTTTCATGTGGGGGAGGATTAAAGAACGTCAGTGAGTTATAATCTTCTTACGTCTGTTTCCTCAAGGCAAACGGATGCACGTGCAGTTGTCCACCAGCCGGCTTCGGACTGCCCCCGGGATGGGAGACCAGAGCGGCTGCTATCGGTGCGGGAAAGAGGGGCACTGGTCCAAAGAGTGTCCGGTAGATCGTACGGGTCGTGTGGCGGACTTTACCGAGCAGTATAACGAACAGTACGGAGCGGTGCGCACGCCTTACACCATGGGCTACGGGGAATCCATGTATTACAACGACGCGTACGGAGCCCTCGACTACTACAAGCGCTACCGGGTCCGCTCTTACGAGGCGGTGGCAGCGGCGGCAGCGGCTTCCGCGTACAACTACGCGGAGCAGACCATGTCCCATCTGCCTCAAGTCCAGAACACGGCCGTGACCAGTCACCTCAACTCCACTTCTGTTGATCCCTACGACAGACACCTGTTGCCGAACTCAGGTGCCGCCGCCACCTCGGCTGCCATGGCTGCCGCTGCTGCCAACACTTCCTCCTATTACGGAAGGGACAGGAGCCCCCTGCGCCGTGCTGCCGCTGTGCTCCCCACAGTCGGAGAGGGCTACGGCTACGGGCCAGAGAGTGAGCTGTCTCAGGCTTCAGCCGCTGCACGGAATTCTCTGTATGACATGGCCCGGTATGAGCGGGAGCAGTATGTGGACCGAGCGCGGTACTCAGCCTTTTAAAAACTGGAGGTGAGAGTGGGGTCGGTGTGGTTAAGAGACTCGAGTTTCCTTGAAAGAGATCTGTGCTGCATAGAGGAGGCTAAAGCCACGTGTTTGTTTGCTGCCAGGACAGTAGCCACGAGATAGAAATTTACATTTTAGTCTTAAATATTTCTCTAGCTTAGGCCAGAGGTTCATTTGGCCTGTTGAGGTTTTTTAGTGTATGACTCCAACCAGTTGGCTCCTTCGGAGAGAACAACAACAAACTCGGTTAGGAGGGTATTATTTAATCGAATGTAAGCCATCTGCGTGACAGAAACATAGTTAAGAGAACACTTACCGAGTGCCCTCATTGTCCATGATAGCATTTAATCTACACCAAAAGCCTTTGAGATATTTTCTCTTTTACAGAGAAGGAAACAAAGGCTCAGAGAGGTTAAGTACTTTGCCTGAAGTCATGTGGATAACTGAGAGGCAGTCAGAATTCAAACTCAGGCTAGGCGGGCTCCAAAACCATTCTCTTCCCACTAGAAAAGTCATTGTGATGTAGGTGGAAGAAGACAGGTTCAGGAATTGGTCATGAACGTCACAGTGAGAATTTTAACTACAGCTTTAAACTACTCACTTGCTAATATAGCTACTACTTAGGTTATTAGTTTTGATCAGCGGAAACTCTTCTAATATCCTAGATCTATAGGCCAGATAAAGCCCTGAAGGCTTTAGGTGTTGAGTTCTAAGACCCTCCTTGAAAGCAAAATGTTTCGGTGCCCCTGTCCCATGGAGTCCTTTCCTTATTAGTAATCCAGAGCACCTTACTCTGCCTGATCTGAGCCCTTGAAACCGTATTTCGGCATACCCTGTTACTATCATTTAGAGCCCCAACACTTTTCTTTTTCCCCAGCAATTTTTGTTTTGGTTTTTGTTCAGGAGGAACGCGTAAGGGTCTAGATAAACAGGTAATTTCTGAATGTGTATAAAATCCCACTGGTGGTGACCCCAGAAATTTAATTTTTCCTGCTTTAGAAAATGTACACCAAAGATGTTGGAATGGCAAGGATAATTAGTAGGATTATCTGGGTAAATTTCATCTGAGTGGAAGTGGCATCATGACAGCTTTCTCTTCTCATGGTTTTCCTTGTACCTTGAAATTGAGCATCACTTGACCAGGACGCCTACTCAAGAACCTACTCAAGAAGTTAAATGGAGTTTCCAGGGTTCCTTACTTAGCCTGCTGATATATATGTGTAGAAGAAACTAAAGCAATAGGAATTTGCCCTTTTATGTAGTGAGAAGCAAACAATGGTTCGAACCTGTGGTAAATTATGTCCTAGATGCCCATGACAAGACTGATCTCCTGAGACCACTGTGTAGCAGCAGCATGTTAATGTGTATAAAGTACAGAGTCTTAAAGCTTGTGTAGATTGCCTTAATTTTTACTTTTAATGCAGCTGGATCTGCCACGAAGTGGGATAGTTCTCTAAAGGTGGTATCACCTACCAGATAACTTGTTTTCCTCAAATGTGTTTTATAGTTAAGTTAGTGTATTACAGTCTTTAAGGGTATCGCTAAGGTATTTTAAAGTGAATTTTGACTGCAAGCCGTGGTTGTTTAACTAACCTCTTTTTAGTGATGACTTTTAAAGAAACTTACCTTCCAGGTGTGAACCAAATGGACTGAATAACCCTGAGTTGGTTGCAGTCCCAGGAGCCTGATGTTAATGAGGCTGCCAGGAGGAAATACTCCAGAACTGTTGGGGATCTGAATTTGGGTCTCACCCTAGCAGAACTGATTCAAGAACGTCACAACTTTTGAAGTCGGTTGGTACAGATCAAGACCAAGATTTGGCCCTTTGTCTGTAATAAGTAGAGGAACTTGGTGTGAGTTAACTTCTTTTTTCCCCCAGCCATTGGTGTCTGGAGTTCCCATCATCAATGGAAGAATTAGAGAATATTAGGGTTTCTTCTTTTGATTTGGTTAGGGGAGATTTGACCACGTAGGGGAACTACTGGAGTTATGGCTCTAACTCTGGGAGAGTAGGACATGTAGGTATGTTGCAGGACAAATGATACCCTTTGTGATTGCCATTTCTGAAAACTTGTTTACTGTGAAACCGTGACATGAAACAAACTTAAGAGTAGTGCAGTTGGCAGTATTCGAGATCTTGGCATCATCTGCTTTTTTGGGACACAACTAAATTAATGGTTTTTGATACTATCGTGTATGCCCTTTGTTGCAGTGACAGTAGCTTTGTATCACAGAGGTTGTCTTGCCTAAAAGATGGATTAAAAGATGAGAAAGATAGATTTTATCGGCAGCACAGCAGTCTTCCAGAGAGACTGCTGCTCATTCTGTACATAGCTGTGAGTAGATCCCCTGGTAATGACACGGGATGTAAGTTTGATCCAGTCTGACTTGGTTTTGTTTTGTTCTTTGTTCTTTTCCCCCTGGAATACAGGACGGGACCAGGGCCCTTGTACTCGGAGCCAAGCTGCTCTCCAGGCATTGTGTAAGCCTCTTGTGTTGTGCTCTCTTTCAGGTAGGATAATTGCGGACTGAACCCTCGGGCTGCGGTCATATATGAGAACTTGCTCCGCGCGGTCCCCTTTGCCGGGATGTTTCCATTGCTTCATGTTTCAGTAAACAAAGGAGTTTGTGACCAACTATGTTTTCTTTCTTAATTTAATTCTTCCAAGTTGACTTTTCTTTCCTCCTGATACTAGTTTCTGTAGCCTTTCACTCTGTTCCTTACATTCTCAGCCTCTGAGCGGCCCTAGGTAAGGATTATGCTGGCATCCCCTCTTTCCTGTACAGTGGAGCCCCTCTTATCTTGCTTTCCTTAGGAGTTGAACCCTTCTCCCTGTCTACCTGCAACATCTCCTTTCCCTTTAAAATGACCATGTAGTGGCAAGCGACCTTTTACTCTTCTCTGTTAGCTCTGGACTCTAACATTGAAGCTAATCTTCTGAAACTGCTAGGACCATTGGGGTTTTGGGGGTGGGGGTGTTGTTGTTTTGTTTGTTTGTTTTGTTTTTTTATGTCTGACCTGTGATCGTGGTACAGCATTAGCTGAAATTTAGCCTGTTTTACTCCACTCCTCCCACTTTTTTTTTTTTTTTTTAAATATTTTGACAAATAAACGTTTCTAACACTTAAGTACCTTTTTGTGTTTGTGTTGACTGTTATTTACCGCCAGTATCTCTGGTTTGTTCTCAGTTGTGTTGAAACTCTAAAATTTGAAGGACTACACACTGGAAATTTCGATATACAAGGAAGGATTTAGTGTGATCTAATAGGCCTTAGCAATGGGCAGAGGAAAATCATCCAGCATCTCGAGACATTGATAAGTATGCTACTGCTCACGGTCAGGTTCCATCTTTCTATAACCACAGCTACTCTTTCCACTTTATAGGCTAGCAGACCCAGGTTAGAACCCATGTGTCAGGAAAAAGTTAAGTCAGAATATTGCCAAGGACCTATCGGGTTGAATCAGTTTGACTTCATAGTACATAGTCAATTAAATTCACTTATGAACTACTTAAAGAGGTCTCCTGTGGTGTTAATACTCTGCTAGGTGCAGACTATAGCTAAAATGAATAATCATTATGAGAGATCAAAGAGGGAGAACAGGTGATATTTTTTTAGCAGAAAAGCAGGGTTATTAGTGATTAGCAGTGGACGCCTGGGTGGCTCAGGTCATGATCTCAGGGTCCTGGGATCGAGCCCCGCATCAGGCTCTCTGCTCAGTGGCAGCCTGCTTCCTCCCCATCCCCTTCGCCTGCCTCTCTGCCTACTTGTGATCTCTCTCTGTCAAATAAATAAAATCTTTTTTTAAAAAATGATTAGCAGTGACAACATTCTGCAATTACATGTCTCTATAGATTTTTTTTATTTATTTGACAGAGATCACAAGCAGGCAGAGAGGCAGGCAGAGAGAGAGGAGGAAGCAGACTCCCTGCTGAGCAGAGACCCTGACGCGGGGCTCAATCCCAGGACCCCGAGATCATGACCCGAGCCGAAGGCAGCGGCCCAACCACTGAGCCACCCAGATATTTGGACATTTTATCATTGCTTAGTTCCCCATAAAAACAAGTTCAGTGATGGGCTCCATCCTACTTAAGCTGTATTTATTGAAACCTGTATAGAAACACTAATGTGTAAATTTTGACTACCTGTGAATGTCAACCTAATTTTATAGCACTTTCCCCACATACTTGATACTTAAAATAAGCCTGACATAGGGGCACCTCGGTGGCTTAGTCAGTTAAGCATCCAACTCTCAATTTCAGCTCAGGTCTTGATCTCTGGGTCATGAGTTCAAACCCAGTATTGGGCTCCATGCTGGGCTTGGAGCCTACTTTAACAAAAGCCCTGACATAGGTGAAGCAAAATTTTCCCTGGTGTTTTGGGGGTAGGATACAACAGTGAAGAGGTTAACCTGTCCATGCACCATTGCAACAAGTGGTGAAAGTATTCAAGGCCCACATTAGCTTCAACATTCCCCAAGAGGCAGGGCTGTTTCACGTAAAGGAAAAAAAAAGGCAGAGGTACTAGGATTTCCTTGTAATTAATGTACAAGGCACCAGGCAAAACAAAGAGAAATATGTACAGGTTTTACTGGCCACCTCAAAATCTCAGGTACCTCTTCTGTGGTTTTTGTGTGTATGCATGAACACTTTTAAAGTAACAGTTTAACATTCCTTGATTTCTGTCTTGCTGGCAAGACAAAAAATAATGGGAGTCTGCAAAATAGTTTTGTATCAGCTCTGTCCAATAAAACTTGGCAGTGTTGGAAGTGTTCTAGATTTGTACTGTCCTCAGTTTATAGCCATTAGCTATATGGGCCTGTTAAGTACTGAACGTGGCCCGTGAAGCTGAGAAACTCAGTTTTTTATTTTAGTTATTATTAGCCACAAGTGGCCAGTGGCTTCTACACTGTACAGCACAGTTTAGATGGTTAATAAGTTCCTTTGTGGGGGGGGGGGGGCTTGCAGAATCCTACAAAATATTTTTCCTTTAAAAAAAAAAAACCTTTGGGAGGGCGCCTGGGTGGCTTAGTGGGTTGAGCTGCTGCCTTCGGCTCAGGCCATGATCTCAGGGTCCTGGGATCGAGTCCCACATCGGGCTCTCTGCTCAGCAGGGAGCCTGCTTCCTCCTCTCTCTCTCTCTCTGCCTGCCTCTCTGCCTACTTGTGATCTCTGTCAAATAAATAAATAAAAATTAAAAAAAAAAAAAATTTTACGCCTGAGTGGCTCATTCGGTTAAGCGGCTACCTTTGGCTCAGGTCATGATCCGAGGGTCCTGGGATGGAGTCCCACGTCAGGCTCCTTGCTCAGGGGGGAGCCTGCTCCTACTTCTTCCTCTACCTGTGTCTGCCACTTTCCTTCTTGTACTCTCTCTGACAAATAAATGAAATCTTTAAAGAAAAAAAAAAAAGCAAAAACCTTTCATGGGATGCCTGGGTGGCTCAGTCGGTTAAGTGCCTACCTTTAGCTCAGGACATGATCCTGTCCCATAGCGGGCTCCTGGCTCAGCAGGGAGTCTGCTTCTTCCCCTGTCTCTCCCCCTGCTTGTGTTCTGACAAATAAAATCTTGAGCAGGGGGGAAGAAAAAACACCTTTCATGGTGCCTGGTGCCTGGGTGGCTCAGTTAGCTAAGCATCTGTCTTTGGCTCAGGTCATGATTCCAGGGTCCTGGGATCGAGCCCCGAATTGGGCTCCCTGCTCAACAGGGAGACTGCTTCTCCCTCTCTCTTTGCTGCTGCCCCCGGCTTATTCTCTCTGAAGTACATAATACCACTTTTTAAAAAACCCTTTCATTCCCCCCCAAATAGGTATACTGGGAAAGGGGTTAGTTTCCAGCCAATGTAAAGAAATTGTTGAGTAGGAACAAATGTGTTTATTTCTAAATCTTTTATTACCATGAGAAATTGCATGTTGTGGCCATAAATCCCTTTTATTTACTAAGACCAGGTTTCTCATTGTAGACCACTTCAGAGTCCCATGAGGTCTCACACTAAAAGCGCCTGTGAATTCATCTATCAGTGACTGAATTCCTACGTGGGTCAGGATTTGGGTGATGAAGGCAGCCTGTGTGGTTCCTAGCAGAGAGGCAAACCATTACATCTCTGATCGGTACTGTGGAGGGTGGAGGACAGGATGCTAGGAAAACAGCAGTGACTGATTCGGGAGGTTGGGGGAGTGGGGCAGTTGCTCGTCCAAGTGAGGAAGCAGTGCACGTGAAGACCCCTGATCAGGCCGAGCGTGGCACCCACGAGGAACCAGGAAGGGAGCTCTGTGGCAGAAGAAACAGCAGTAGGCATCTGAAGGAGGTGCGTTACACGCACGGCTCATCAGAGCCTTACATGCTGTTAGGATTTTCATCTTCACTTCAAGACTAACTGGAAGCCATTAAAGGATTTTAAATTGGGGGGTTAACAGGACCAGACTCATTTTTCTTATTAAAAACTCACTCTAGAAAAGAAAGAAAAAAATGAATAGCATCACAAAGGTGAAATTTATGTGATACAAAACAGAGGTCTCTCCCCTAATCAAGAAGCCCAAAAAAAGGTGACACTTGAGGAGAAAAAATATGGGCCGAAGAGGATCATTCATAAGGACAAGAGATGCAAGGGGCACTCAAAGGGGTAGGGTTTACACCCCTGAGGGTAACCAGTCCTTAAATAACAGAACGAGCTGTGCCTCTCCCACCCTAACATCTGCCGAGCACCTGTTGTTGGCCAGGCCCCAGGGGCTCTGCACGAGGCCCCACCGAGAGGCAGAGAGGATGAATGAGGTACCGTCTCCGCAGAGAGGATGTTACGACAAAAACGTTAATTGCTAGGAGAAAGGTAAAAGCACTGGGTGGGGTTCAGAGAAGGGCAATTATTTCTGCAATCCTACCAAAATTACTGCTTATTCTTTGTGCCTTAAGACCTCTCTCCTTTGCAACAAATAAACTGAGCAGTGTACAGAGACTGAAAAATGGAGGGATAATGAAGGCCAAGGGATATCCCTGACCCGATCTGGGCGTGAAGAATAGCCCGGGTCTTCCATCTCCATGAATTTCTTCCTGAGGGGTCCACTGTTTGGGGTGGGATCCTGAGCATCTACCCACGCAAGGCCCAGCCATACCAGCAGCAGCGTAAGGCGCTTCTGGTACAAAGCAAAATCAATCCTAGCTCGACTTGAATATTGCTGCCCAGGAGAAAGGCGTCCAGATTCCCCCAGGCGGTGTTTGAGAACTCCCTGAGTTCTACTGCAAAGTCCTTCCCGGGGGTAGGAGGGAACACAGATCTGCCACGGCTTCTAGCTGGCAACAGCCGACCGCACCCCCCAAGGCCTGCTCCACCCTGCAGGCCAGCAGCACTGCAGAGCCACACGTGGCACGAGAAGATACCAGGCCCTCAGCACTCAACGCATTGCCCAGAGCTTGTCTGAAAGGCAAGAAAGGGTTGGCAGGCTGCAAGAGAGCCCAGAGAAGAGAAGCAACTTGCCCAAGGTTGGCTTCATGGCTTGTCAGGATTTGGTTCACAGATCTGGTCCTTGCCCCAGGAGATTTGGAAGGAGGAAAGCAGAGATCAAAATGCTTTCCTGGGAAAAACTGTCAGCTTGTCAGAATAACCCATCTCGGGGCTTCAAGGTCTGGGCTATGTTCTACTGCTGAGGAGAACTAAAGTACCAGAAAGGACGTTAGCCCCAGGAACCCACAAGGGAAGAGTTGTTAAGGTCTGGTGAGATGATTTTAGTCAGCAGCAGCTTAGTTCTGCAGGCCCTCTGAATCCCAGCCAAATTCAAACTGCACAACAGCCCTCGAGATTTGATTTAGCCGGCATCTCTGCTAGTCCATAAGAGCCCAGCGAGGTAGCATCCTGGGCCGCCCTGGTAATGAACGCAGCAGAGGTTTAAAAGGGTAAATGACTTGGCTCCCCTACCCCAATGCAGCTTTGAGGGAAAGACTTGGGATTCCCAGTGCTTGCTCTGCAGCAGAAAGCCACAGTGAGACGCTACTAGAGAGAAGGAGCTGGCAATCAGACGCGGCAGTCTTAGGGACAGACCCTACCCGCGTGGAGGAGGAACAGTGGGAGGTTTCTGAGCCTCTTCATTTGGCAAGGTGAACTAGACCCTACAGATGGTGGCCCTAGACTGCCCTTGGCTCTGGTATCTCTGAAGCAGGGCAGTGGCCATGGGAATTAGGAAAATGAGTGGTCAGGGAACGCGTCCTCCCCACCCAAGTTACCGTTCTATTCCCGCCACCTTGGGGTGTGGCGTGCTTCGGCGGCTGCGGGAACTGTCCCCCGCTCCACCACAGAGACAGAGTGAAGAATTTTAGACAAGACCGTTGAAGTTGGGCAGCTGGCCAGTGCTCCTGGGACCACACTGCTGCTCGTACGCGTCCCCACCTGGAAGCACTGCACGGGAGAGGCCTGGGCGAACCAGGCTTGCATCAGACAGGCCCAGAACCCTGGGCCTCACAAGGAAGCCAGAATCCTGGGTGCAACTCACAATACAGCTCACCCAAGGGCAGAGCTGGGTGCACTGCCACAAGCCTCAGCACACTCACTGAAGCCTGCAATTCGGGCTCTAGAACTGGAGCGCCAAACTGAGATATTACCCCTTTCTGTGCCTTACGCATGTTACTTAACTTCTCTGAGCCTTTTTAAAAAAGATTTTTACATATTTATTTGAGAGAGAGACAGAGAAAGCGAGAGAGCACATGAATGGGGAGGAAAGGGAGAGGCAGCCTCCCCAGGAGCACAGAACCTGATGTGGGGCTCGATCCCAAGACCCTGGGATCATGACCTGAGCTGAAGGCAGATGTTCAACCGACTGAGCAATCCAGGTGCCCCTCTGAGCCTGTTTCAGCAGAAAATGGGAATAATAAACTTCCTGTTAAGAGCTGTTTGGAGGGGGTGCCCGGGTGGCTCAGTTTGTTAAGCATCTTCCTTCGTCTCAGGTCACAATCCCAGGGTCTTGGGATCGAGCCCCAAGTCAGGCTCTCCGCTTCCTGGGAAGCCTGGTTATCCTGCTCCCTACCACTCCCCCTACTTGTGTGCTCTGTCAAATAAATAAATAAAATCCTTTAAAAAAAAAAGAAAGAAAGAAAAAGCTGTTTGGAATACATGTAAAGCACTCAACTAGCCATTCCTATCACAGATGAACTGTGATGTGGGCAAGCAAGAGAAGGTTCCACCCCTTCTGGAGCTCACCAATTAGTGGAGTAGGCGTAATCTCAAAGATACAATCTATAATGACAAACTACCAAGAGGGCGATACATGCAGAACGGTAGAGGAAGGAGAGCTGACATCATGCTCTCTCTAGACCTTCGAGGATTCCAACTCCTCCTCCCATTCCTTACCCAGCTCTGAGACCCAAAGACAAACCCACTTGCTCAGACCTTAGGGATCATCAAATCTCAAAGGTCAAAGGCCCGCCGAGGTTATCAAAGAGTTCAACCTTCTCTGCTTTTTACGGACTGAACTCTTACGGGATACAACTCCAGCCCTAAAAGTAGGTATCCAGCAATCCTCTGGTCCTACTCCAAGGCCTGGTTCTATGCGCACACTCGTTTCCTGAGTGACTAGGACTGCTAAAGCGATGAATGGATGGGACAAGGGCAGAAGGTATTATGTTCTCAAGGAGAGCATGTAATTCAAATGCTAGCTTGCACATACGCATTTAGTATTCAACGTCTGTGATCTATCAGGCACTGTTGCCCGGCACTGGGGCAATTCCCTGTTCCCTAGCTTATAATTTTGTGAGGAAAACATTCAATAAATAAGCAAAGAAAGTGGGCTAAGCACAAAATACATAAACTGGGCACAATGGTAGGGAAAAATGGAAGGGGGCATCTACTTAGAAGTTGACAGGGAGGATTCTCTGATGCTTGATCCTGAAGATAAGATCTTAAGGATAGAAATTAGCCCTACAGTGGTCAAAGGGAAAATCCTTCCAGACAGAAAGAAGGCCCCGAGGGAAGAAGTGTTTAGTGAACTAGGACCTGAAAGGAAGGCCAGTGTGGTGAGAAAAAGATGGGTGAGGGGGCACCTGGGTAGCTCAGGCAGATGAGCAGCTAGCTCTTGATTTCGGCCCAGCTCACGATCTCGTGGTCCTAGAATCAAGCTGTCCTCCTCTTTGGGCTTCACACTCCGTGGGGAGTCTGCCCAAGCAAGATTTTCTCCCCCTCTGCTGCTCCTACCTGCACACTCTCTAAAAATAAATCTAAAAATAAAGGAAAGAAAGAAAAATGGTGGGTGAGGGGGAAAGGTCCTGAGATTAGAGTCAGGTTGAGGCCAGACATTTCAAAGCATTTTAGGCTGAAGTAGAGGACTGGCATTGTTCCAAAGCAAATGGAAAACTGCTGAAAGGTTCAAAGTTGTGGAGTAACAATCAGATTTATATTGAACAAGATCATCCCAGCTACTGAATGGAGATTAAATTGAAGGGGAGGTGGGACCTGTATCGCTCAGGCATTAAGCGTCTGCCTTCAGCTCATGATCCCAGGGTCCTGGGATGAGCCCCATGTCTGGCTCTCTGCTTGGTGGGAAGCCTGCTTCTCCCTCCCTCACTCCCCCTGCTTGTGTTCTCTCTCTCGCTGTCAAATAAATAAATTTTTAAAGAAATCTTTTAAAGGGGTGCCTGGTGGCTCGGTGGGTTAAAGCCTCTGCCTTCAGCTCAGGTCATGATCTCAGGGTCCTGGGATCGAGCCCCACATTGGGCTCTCTGCTCGGCGGCGAGCCTGCTTCCTTCTCTCTCTCTCTGCCTGCTGTAATCTGTCAATAAATAAATAAAATCTTTAAAAAACCACATCTTTTAAAAATTAATTAATCAATTAATTGAAAAGAACAAACAGGAAGACAGAAGACAAACCAGGCGAAGGTTACTACTGTATGGAGTAGTGGTGGGTAGGAGATGAGCATATGGTCTTGACTATCACTGTGACAAAGACATAGACACAAGTGACAACATTTGATACAAAATGTGCTAAAGAACATAAGAAATGAGAAACGAGAATCAAGGATGACAACCAGAAATCTCCTTGGAGCAAGTCAGTGAATGGAAACACTATTTAAAGATATGGAAGGGGCACTTGGGTGCTCAGCTGGTTAGGCATCTTTGGCTCAGGTCATGATCCCAAGGGTCCTGAGATGGAACCCTGCATCAGGCTCCCTCCTCTATGGGGAGGCTGCTTCTCCATCTCCCACTGCCTGCTGGCTTCCCCTGACTGTGCTGTCAAATAAATAAAAATCTTTTTTAAAAATTGTAAAAAGAAAGAAATAAAGATACAGGGAAGACTGGAGGAAAAATCACTTTCGGAGTGGGGAGACTGGAATTCTATTTCAGATATACAGAATCTGAGTGTATTAAGATAACCACAGAGGGATGCCTGGGTGGCTCAGTTGTTAAGCGTCCAACTCTTGGTTTTGGCTCAGGTCATCTCGGGTTGACAATAGAGCCCCAGGTCAGGCTCCACAATCAGCACAGAGTCGGCCTGAGATTCTCTTTCTCCTGCTGCCCCCCCGCCCCCCCGCCCCGCCCCGGCTCATGCGCCCTCACTCAAACCAATCAATCAATCTCTGGGGCTGCCTGAATGGCTCAGTGGGTTAAGCATCTGACTGGCTCAGGTCACGATCCCAGGAGTCCTGGGAGGGAGACCCGTGTCAGGCTCCGAGCAATCAGTGGGAGTCTGCTTCTCCCTCTCCCTCTGACTCTCCCTGTTCGTTCTCTCAAATAAATAATACCTTAAAAAAAATAAATCTTAAAAAAAAAAAAAAAAAGATGACAACCACGGAGAAAACTCTGTAGGTCTCTGAATCCCTGAACTCTGAGCACAAGGAGAGGTTTGGGACAAGAGAAGTAAATTTCATTCTTTAGCAGCCAGATTGGTGTAATCCAACAGAAGTAACGTGAGCCACAAATGCAAGCTACACATGCAGTTGACCCTTGAACAAGATGGGGGTGGGGGCACTGAGACCCTGTGTAGCCAAAAAATCCACATACAACTTTTGAGTCCCAAAAGCTTAACTACCAATAAGCCTACTGTGGACCAGAAGCATTACTGATAACATAAACCAGTTGATTAACATGTATTCTGTATGCTTTACACGATCCGTATCGTATCCTTACAATAAAGTAAGCTGAGAAAATACTAAGAAAATCTGCAAGGACGAGAAAACACAGTTACAGTATTGTACCGTATGTACTGGAAAAAACCTACATAGAAGTGAATCCACACAGTTCAAATGCATATGGTTCAAGGGTCAGCTGTAATTTGAACACTTCTAACAGCCGGCCACATTTATTCTTTTTAAAGATTTTATTTATTTGAGAGAGAAAGAGCGAGAGAGAGCATGAGAAGGGGGAGGGTCAGAGGGAGAAGCAGACTCCCCACTGAGCAGAGAGCCCAACGTGAGACTTGATCCTGGGACTCCAGGATCATGACCTGAGCTGAAGGCAGTTGCTTAACCAACTGAGCCATCAGGTGCCCTAACAGCCACATTTAGAAAAGTAAAAAGAAACAGGTTAAATTAACTATTTAATAATTTAACCCATATATCCAATATATTATTTCATATAATTTATATGAGCACTTAAATATGAATGTTTTAAATTATTTTTCATACTAAGCTTCTGAACCCCGCTGGGTGTTTTATGCTCACAGCACAGCACCCTATCAGTGTGTGGTTACTCTATGGCTCAGCACAACTCCAGCCGGAATACAAAACCAAAGGAATTCATAATTGCCTAGAACAGGGTTTCAACCTTGTTCTAGGCAATTGAGATGCGGGGCTAGTTAACCCTTTGAGGGGAGGAATTCTTTCCCATGCACTGTAGGATACTTGGCAGTATCCCTGGACTCTGCCACTAGATACCAGAAGCATCCCCCCCGTTTTGACAATTAAAAACTTCACACTGCCCAATGTCCCAGCAGAGGGTGGGGAGCAGAGAGGGGAACCCAGAGAGAGACTGTAGACAAAAGAGGGTCCAAGAGAACTCTGGGAACATCTAGATTTAGCATCCACCTTAGGTAGTTTACATAGAGGAATTAAAAGGAACAAAAAGGAAGGACGGGGTATTGGTGATTTCACCTGAAGACCTGAGAGATCCAGTTTCTAGCACATAAAAAACCCAACCAATGTCTAATAGCTACATCAAGAAGTCTTTCCCCACCATCACTGGTAAGAATTAAGTTTTTCTCTTTTCTGACCCTTTCCATCTAGACCAAGGAATACCCATGGAGTTTCAAAAGCATATACCGAGGACTACTGACTGTCCTCAAAGAAAAATTCCATATACCCTTTTGGAGAGAGCGGCAGTTATCCAAATTAGAGGAAACCATAGGAACAAATTCGAATCACACTTCCACTACCTTTTGGACAATCAGCCTGCTTGGGCATAGAGAAGAAAAGCTGGGGGCTGGAGATGCACATGTGGGAAACTTCAGAATACAGATGACAGATGAAAAACCAAGGGAATTGGTGATACCACTAAAATGGAGAGCATGGAGAAAAGAAAGAATAGAGCCCCAGTTTCATTTTCACTGCCCTGAAAACTTACCAGCTTCCTTTCACCTTGAAAACCCAAATCTGCTGTTTAAAAAAAAGGGGGGGGGGTACTTTAAGAAACATCTAGAGAACAGCCAGTATAAATGCTAAGGGAGAAGAGGCCTGGCTGTAAAAAGTCCAGGATATGGTATAGCTGAAGCCCAGTGAGCAAAGGAGTAGGACAGAGAAAGCTAAGGTGAGAAGTGGGGCAGATCATGGAGGGCTTTACAGGCCTTTCACTGGATTCTGACTCTGAATGAAAGGAAGAGCCCTTAGATGGGGTAGGGGGATTGAGGGGTGGGGCGTTTCATACTATCTGATTTCCACTTTAAAAGCTCCACTCTGGGGGCACCTGGGTGACTCAGTCGGTTAAGCGGCTGCCTTTGGCTCAGGTCATGATCCCAAGGTCCTGGGATCAAGCCCCGTATCGGGCTCCCTGCTCGGTGGGGAACATCCTTCTCTCTCTCCCACAACCCTGCTCGTGTTCCCTCTCTCGCTGTATGTTTCTCTGTGTATCAAATAAATATATATAAAAAATTAAAATAAAAATAAAAGCATCACTCTGAGGGGCACTGGATAGCTCAGCCAGTAGACCATGGAACTCTTGATCTCCAGGTCCTGGGTTCAAGCCCCACATTAGGCATGTGGCCTACTTAACTAAAATAACAATGATAATAATAAAATAAAATTGAAAAAAAAAAAAAGGACCACTCTGGTTGCTATGCTGTGAACAGATGGCAGATTAAAGGAACATTCCAGTTGCTATATTGTGAACAGACAGTTGATACTGTAGAAGCAGGGACATCAACTGGGAAAGAACTTAGGAAATCCAGGGGAGAGAAGATGGTGGCTCTTACTAGAGGACCAACAGTCCGGAAGATTGTGAGAAGTAAAACCAGCAGGATTCCTAACGGACTGAGCGTGGGTGTAACCAAGTTCTTGGCCAGAATAACTGAAGTATGGAGTATCAACGGAGATAAGGGAAGGGAACAAGAGTGGTGGCAGCAGAGGGGTTACTTAACAGAAGATCAAATTTACACAAGTTTTGAAATACCAGATGCTTGAGCAAAAATAACAAATGGGCAGTAGAATATGAATCTGAAATTTGGAAGATCTAGACCAGAGATTTAACTTGGGAATTTTGATATATAGATGGCATTTGAATCCACAGGATCACCAAAGACCCAGAGCTTAACTATGGAACCTCTAACATCAAGAGGTCAGAGAGAGAGGAACGAGCAGAGGAAAATCAAAAGGTACAAAAACCAGGCATCATGTCCTGTAAGTCAAATGAATTAAGTGTTAAGGGAATAGAAAGTGGGGGCGCCTGGGTGGCTCAGTTGTTAGGCCTCTGCCTTCGGCTCAGGTCATGATCCCAGGGTCCTGGGATCAGCCCCACATAGGGGGCTCCCTGCTCTCGGGGAAGCCTGCTTCTCTCTCTCCCACTCTCCCTGCTTGTGTTCCCTCTCTCGCTCTGTCAAATAAAAAAATAAAATCTTACTTAAAAAAAAAAGGAACAGAAAGTAGTCAACTATGTTAAAATACTAATACCAAAGACAGAAGTAGATAGATGACCTAAAAATTGACCAAGGGCTGAGGGAAGTGGGGAGTAATTGCAAAGCAGCACCAGAGCCTTTTGGGGTGACAAAAATGTTCTTCATCTTGTAATTTATCAATGTATCAAACTATATTCTTTTTTTTTTTTTTAAGATTTCATTTATTTATTTGACAGACGGAGACTAAAAGTAGGCAGAGAGGCAGGCAGAGAGTGGGAAGCAGGCTCCCTGAAGAGCAGAGAGCCTGACGTGGGGCTCGATCCCAGGACCCTGAGATCATGACCTGAGCCGAAGGCAGAGGCTTAACCCACTGAGCCACCCAGGCACCCCTCAAACTGTATTCTTAAAATCAGTGTTATTTTACTTCACAGAAAGGACACCTCAATAAACTTTTTTTTTTCCTTTATAAAAAGTGTGTCACACACCTCACAGAGGGCCTGCTAAGAGTCAGCAGGCCCAGAGCAAGCATAAGCGGGTGGGGGGAGGAGGGGCGGCAGATAGATGCGAGAAGCAGACTCCCGCTGTGCAGGGAGCCTTAGATTCAGAGGATTGTGACCTGAGCCAAAGGCAGATGCTTAAATGACTCAGTCACCCAGGCATCTCCTTAAAACTTATTTAATCAGATTTTTACTCCCACCATTCCACAGGAACATTGCTTATGATTTTATGCTGCTAAGTCAAGTGGTCACCTTTTTTTTTTTAAACTAAAAAGATCAAAGCTTATTTCTTGCTCATATCACGTGCCCATTGTGGTGGTGTAGTGGCTCCTCCTCTGTGTTAGTCCAACGACTCAAGGGTTAACGGTGAACATAGGAAACTGTGTGTTAGGGAACAGCTTTGTATTAAATTTTTTTGTCTCTCTCTCTGTCAAATAAAAAAATAATTAAATTTTCAAAAAAGTTTAAGGGGTGCCTGGGTGGCCCAGTCACTGGGTGTCTGCCTTTGGCTCAGATCATGATCCCAGAATCCTGGGATCCAGCCCCTCATCAGGCTCCCTGCTCCAAGGGAAGCCTGCCTCTCCTGCTTCCCCTGCTTGTATTCCCTGTCTCTCTGTCAAATAAAAAAATAATAAAACTTAAAAATTTTTAAAGATCTATTTACTTATTTGACAGCAAGAGAGGGAACACAGCAGGAGTGGGGGGCAGTGGGAGAGGGAGAAGCAGGCTTCCAGCCGAGCGGGGAGCTTGGTGCTGGGCTCAATCCCAGGGTCCTGGGACTGTGACCTGAGCTGAAGGCAGACACTTAACGACTGAGCCACCCAGGTACCCCAGGAAATAGCTTTATATTAAAAAGGGAAGAGTTGAGGGGCCCCGGGATGGCTCAGTGGGTTAAGCCTCTGCCTTCTGCTCAGGTCATGATTGAGCCGGAGGCAGGCGGGTTCCCTGCTCCGTGGGGAGGCAGCTTCTCCCACGCCCTCTGCCCGCCCCTTCCCGAGTCTATCTCGCTCTCTTTCAAATAACTAAAACCTTTCAAAAAAAAAAAAAAAAAAAGAGGGTTTAAGAGCAGGTGCCTTGGTGGTTGAATCAGTGCCACATCTGCCTTTGGCTGAGATCATGATTCTGGCGGGAGCCTGCTTCTCCCTCTCCCTCCTGCTCGCTCTCTACCCCCAACTCAAATAAATAAAATCTTTAAAAAATAAAGAGGGTTTAAGAGAAAATGGACGGGGGCACCTGGGTGGCTCAGTGGGTTAAAGCCTCTGCTTTTGGCTCAGGTCATGATCCCAGAGTCCTGGGATCGAGCCCCGCATCAGGCTCTCTGCTCAGCGGGGAGCCTGCTTCCCTCTCTCTCTGCCCACTTGTGATCTTTGTCAAATAAATAAATAAAAATTTAAAAAAAGAGAGAAAATGGACGGCAGTAATTACTGACAGAAACCAAGGAAAATGCTTTTGAGGAGTTTTGCTACAAAAGGAATTAAACAAAGTGGTGGTAACAAGCAAGAGAAGTAGTCAAGAAATGTTTTTAGGGGGAGTTACAGTTATTTGTAATGCTAATAAGAATGACCCAGTAAAGAGGCAAACTGGATCACAGCAGAGGCAAAGAACTACAGCAGCAGCTGGGCCTTATGGGATTAGGTGGGGCACTGGTCCTAGGTAAAAGAAAACTAACCAGAGGGCATGTGATGTGGGTGCAGATACTGGAAGGGACCAAGTGTGATGAGAAGGCGCAAACTCCCTCTGGTTGCTTGTTTTCTCAGTGAAGCATAAGTAAAGTAGGCCAGTAGGTGAGTTAGGCCTAAGAGAGGAAGTGAAAGAGACAGAGAACAGACTGGGGACCTGTAACTCCTGAATGCCTACACAAGGCAAGGTTCGTGAACCCTCATCGAATTGAGACCAGTCACTGAGACTGTTTTTCTCCATCACCTTCAGCCTCATCTATCAAGTGACTATGAACAGATGAACTGGATTTAATCTGGGAAGTGGTTCTGCCAAGTGTGTACGATGAAGCTGGGGGACTGGGTAGCCCCAAGGGTTGCAAGGAAAAGGTTGTAAACAAAGAAATGATAATGACTGACACATATTTCAAGTTGGGTAAGGAAGTGAGAATAGAAGGGTGAGGGACAATGGAAAGTTGCATCAGTGAATTAGTTCCAATGGCATGGAAGGGTTGGAATCCTGAAGAAAGCAATCTGGAAAGACACAAGATGGCTGACATAAGAACAGACGGTAAGTTCTGAGAAATTAAGAGGCTGACATTTTGGAAGGACTGTCTCCAAACCAAAAAACAAAACAAGGCACCCTTCCACGTCGGTTCCTGCACCACCAATGTGATTTATCCAATGGGGAAGGGGGAAAATACTGCCAGATGTCTTATCCACCTCCTATCTTAAAAGATGTCCAACACTAAAACCTAAAGGAAATTTGTTTCAAGAAACTTTATAACTGACTTTTTTTTTAAGATTTTTTAATTTATTTGACAGAGAGATCACAAATAGGCAGAGAGGCAGGCAGAGGGTGGGGGGGGAACAGGCTCCCCACTGAGCAGAGAGCCCGATGTGGGGCTCGATCCCAGAACCCTGAGATCTGACCTGAGCCGAAGGCAGAGGCTTAACCCACTGAGCCACCCAGACACCCCACTTAATTGATTTTTTTATGATGTCCAGCTACCATTTCCATTATTCACTTTGATAAAAGTCTAGCATGATGATTCTAATGTAACTTTCTAAATCCAGTTATATGAGCTACATAAGAAATTAGTTTCTGATGAAAAACCACCTGCCAGTAGGAATGCTAGTCAACATAATACATCACGCCATGTAAAGTCTATCAAATAGTTAAGTGAAATTGGGAAAGGTGGAGGCAAACTCTTCTTGCTGCAGCATAAGAATGCAGAATTGGATGCCAAAAAAGGAAAATAAAAACAAAACACAAAACCCATGGCTCTGGACACCCAAGAAAGTAGACATCTGCCAATTTAGCACTAGAACCTATAACCTGACCTACAACTACTATGGAGAAGCCACTGGGGTAAAGGTTCAGCAAATCTACTGCTCAGCTGAAAACCTGAGGGATTAAGAGCTCTACTAGGCCAACATAATGGCCCATAACCTGGGCCAAGTCGAAGATTTATCTTGCAGCCAGATAACTTACCTATTGTACACAGCCTACTTCAAGGAAACGGCCGTAAGACCTGAGTAACTCCTCAGAGAGCAAATGTAAGAACAGGTCACAGAGGCCAATGCAGAGATGGAACAGGAGCAGCCCCATCAAGTAAAACGAGCCCCTCAGCAAATATGAGCAAAGAAGTTTTGTCTTAGACTACCAATGAGTATAATTTGCCAAAGAAATTTCAAGGAGTTAAAACTTGCGCGTCTACCCCCAAGTTGGTATGTTATGCTTTCCACCAGAGTTAGAAAGTGTTACAATGTAGAGAAGAAACAGGTGAGGAAGGAAAAATCAGTCTCATCTATCTTGACCAAGAGATAGGCCCTCATCCTGATAGAGAAGTCCTAGGCACTGGGGAGCACCCATGGGTGGGGACTGGGGAGCACCACCGGGTCTTCATCAAGCTCTGTAGGTTGAATCCTACAGAATGAATCCTGAAGGACAGGCATGCCAACCCCAACAAACCTGATTAACACTCCATAAAGTAAAGCCTACATACTTTAAGCACTCCAGGCACAGATCCACAAGGGTTGATTTTGCTGCCAGGCCAACCGCTAGAAAGTATGATTTAATAATCAGTCTAAGGCAGCGGTTCCTCTCTCGATAAGCAGGGTTTGTTGAGTAGGTAGGAGGCATCTATGTCCTGTTCATTCCAGTCTTTCATCAAAAAGGGTGCTAAAATTTCTTCCTTCTTATAATCAGAAAAAAAAGAGGTATGTTCTAAATAGCATTATTTTAATCCCTTCATTCCACTGCAATTGAGATTTCTTTCAATTAGTTCCCCAACTGAGTTGCCATCTGGAAAAAAGGTTAGAGATCCCTGTCACACTTGATATAAATTCCAAATAGATTAAAATTCTCAATTTAAAAAATGAAACCAAATAGTACCAGAAAAAAAACCTAAGAATTTTCTTATCTTTTTTTTTGGTAAGACTTTAACAACTTATTTGACAGAAAGAGACACAGTGAGAGAGGGAACACAAGCAGGGGGAGTGGGAGAGGGAGAAGCACATCTCCTGCTGAGCAAGTAGCTCAACTCAGGGCTTGATCCCAGGACCCTGTATCATGACTGGAGCGGAAGGCAGACACCTAACGACTGAGCTGCTCCAATTCTTTTCTTTTTCAAGTGCAGAAATCCCAAGTATGATGCAAAATCCTCAAGTCTTAAGAAAAGGCTGGAAATTCAACTACCACACATGTAATTTTTCTACATGACAAAAACATCAAGTGACAAAAAAACACTGGCAACTTAGATCACAAAATTTTCTTAATTTATATATTGTTTCCACAAATTAATAAAACCAATACTCTTTTTAAAAAAGGTTAAGAACGGGGCGCCTGGGTGGCTCAGTGGGTTAAAGTCTCTGCCTTCCGCTCAGATCATGATCCCACTGTCCTGGGATCGAGCCCTGCATTGGGCTCTCTGCTCAGTGGGGAGCCTGCTTCCCTTCCTCTCTCTGCCTGCCTCTCTGCCTACTTGTGAACTCTGTCAAATAAATAGATAATTTTAAAGACAAAAACAAAAACAAAAAAACCTTTAAAAAAAAGGTTAAGAACTGAGAATTGAAGAGAAAAAGGAAATACAAATGGCTGTTAAAAACAGATGACTTACCGCACTCATAAAAACAGATGTTAAGTTTAACTATGTATTTTTTCAAGATTTTATTTATTTAACAGAGATTACAAGTAGGCAGAGTAGCAGGTAGAGAGAGAGAAGGAGGCAGGCTCTCCAATGAGCAGAACGCCCAATGCGAGGCTTGATCCCAGGACCCTGAGATCATGACCTGAGCCAAGGCAGAGGCTTTAACCCAGTGAGCCACCCAGGCGCCCCTACCTATATCATTTTTAACTATTAGGCTGGAAAAGATAACAATGCACTGGATCAGGGTTTAAGGAAACATTTTCATACCGTGCTGGAGGGAATATAAACTGTAATAACTTTTTTTTTTTTTTTTTGGTAAAGATTTTACTTATTTTAGAGAGGGAGGGAGAGAGTATTTCAAGCAGACGTGTGGAGGAGGAGGATGGAGTCCAATGCAGGGCTCAATCCCACGACCTTGAGATCATAACCTGAGCTAAAACCCAGAGTCAGATGCCTAATGGACTGAGCCACCCAGGAGCCCCCAACTGTACAGCTTTTGAGAACAATATGACATGTACCAAAATGGAAAATGCCATTCCACTTCTATGAATCTAGCTTACAGGTACATTTGCACTCATCAACATAACCATATTTCATTTAATACAAAATGTCATTGATTTTAAGGTGCATCATTGTTTCACATACCACCAAAATCCAGACACTGCTAACTATGGGTATCAAAATACATTCAAATTTCAGAGATACTAAAAGATATATAATCCTATAACCTCATATTAATTTCATTCCATAAAACTTTTTTTAAATTGAAGTATATTCAAAATCTGGTTCCCCGTCTTTTGCCAGGTCTTCGGCATTTTTATACATGGTACCATGGTAAAGCTATAGGAAACGTTTTTTGGCATCTTAGCTCCCAGTCCCAGACTTTTCAGGAAAAACTTTGTTCACTACTCAAGCCTGTTATTCAAACCATTTCTAGTCTATAAATAAACCAGAAAGTCCTACTCCAGCTCAAGTCATTGGGTAAAAACTATCTACTGTCCTCCTGAAACAGCCTGGATGATATCGATAAGACTGGAAGTTCTATACTCAGGAAGCTCCAGCCCCTCACATCTGGTTTTAGTATTTCCTACATGGTGCAATTGAGAGAGGTCCCATCTTGTTACATAATGGAGTAAGGACAACTCAGCATGTTGGATAGAGGTGCTGAATGAAACCAGCAGGCTCAGCCCTTAAAGGAAGAACTAGCCCCGGTGGACAAAGAGCAGAGTAGTTTCCCTCTGCTGGCCTTGACAAGTTAGACCAAACAGGAGCAGTAATAAAATGCTCAGGGGCGCCTGGGTGGCTCAGTGGGTTAAAGCCTCTGCCTTTAGCTCAGGTCATGGTCCCAGGGTCCTGGGATGGAGCCCCGCATCGGCTCTCTGCTCCACAGGGAGCCTGCTTCCTCCCCTCTCTCTCTGCCAGCCTCTCTGCCTACTTGTGATCTGTCAAATAAATAAATAAAATCTTAAAAAAAAAAAAAAGAAACTAGATGGAAATGTAAAAAAACGAAACAAAAAAAACAACCCCCCCCCAAAACACTCAAAAAACCAAAACCAAACAAAAAATGCTCAATTCCGTTTTTAATGTTTACTTACCAATAAGCACTTCCTTTCTTGGCTGTCTTATCTAGGTGATGGGATGGACTGCTAGTACCATCCCCGCCCTGGTATCTCAGAAACGCTATTTACTGGTCAATAAAACAGTCCCCGCTCCTTTCAGCTGAAAAGGTTCACCTGAGTGTTCAGGCATCACCTCAAGCTTAACAAACTGTTAGCTTAAGTTTATTTTTATCGAAATAATCCATGAGGGGTGCCTGGGTGGCTCAGTTGGTTAGGCGGCTGCCTTTGGCTTGGGTCATGATTCCAGGGTTCTGGGATGGAGCCCCATGTCGGGCTCCCAGTTCAGTGGGGAGCCTGCTTCTCCCTCTCCCCCTGTCTACTGCTCTGGCTACTCATACTCTGTGAAATAAAATCTTAAAAAAAAAAAAAAAAAAATCCATGAACATGGTTTAACAAATAGTTATGTAAGGTTTTCAAGTCTATCTTGTTTCTCTCCCCAGAAACAACTTTTTATAGCTGTTCTTACCTTTATGGGACTCAGCAAGATAGTCATTATCCTCCATTTACCACTTCTTAAAATTATGTTAAGTTATACCATGGAATGAGTTTTGCTCTTACACATCTAATAATTCACTCATCCACACTTCCCCATTCTCCCAATTTAGTTAGCTGTCTGACAATGTATTACTACTAACAGTGCTGACATGATCGTGACTAGGTTGAGCCCCATAATTCTATTTTACAAGTTTTGGTAAAATATTTTTTTCATTTATTTTCTATGTACTTATCAGGAATTCAAGCTCCACACTCTTCAAATGTACCAAAAATTTCCTCAAAATATTAAAATACAGGAATTTTAAAATTCTGTCATGGAATTCCCTTCTGTAATTCTACTTTGCTCTGCTTCAACCAAGACTATATACTGTTCTCCAAGCCCAAAGCAAAGTGTTCCTGGGACTTCCCATGGTCATTATCTGGGAGTTCTTTTTTACCTCAGCATGAGACCTCATAAAACACCAGTACTTAGCAAAATTACTCTAGTAGTTTGCAACAGCACTTAACCCCACAATCCTGGGGCGCTCAGTTAAGGGTCTGCCTTCAGTTTGAATGATGATCCCAGGTTCCTGGGATCAAGCCCTGCATCAGGCTTCCTGCTCAGTGGGGAGCCTGCTTCTCCTTCTCTGTTGGTCCCCCTGGTTGTACCCTTTCTCTCTGTCAAATAAATAAATAAAATCTAAGAAGAAAAAGCCCAAACAAAACCACAATGCTAATGCTCTACCTCTCAGGACTCCATCTCCCTAGAGTCTAGTTTAGTGTGAGGCAGCTCTGGGCTAAGGAGCCTGATTTGATTTGGCATTCACCCAAGTCAACCCCAATTTTGAGGCCTGGAAGACTCTTTTATGTCAAAGTTAAGGTCTACCACCAAATCAAACCCCAATATCACCTTGAGAACATCTCTCCTAAGTCCTCTGACCCATCCAGAATGAGATGGGTCAGATCTGGGCCAGATGCCAACGCTACGGAAGCGTGACCATTCCCATCCCCACCTGACTTTCAGTGATAAAACAATTAGCTGCACACCCAAGGCCTAGACGGGAAGCTGCTTGCAGACAAGGTGAGGACAGGTATCTTTGTATTCTCTACCAAGTGTACTTAGACGTACTAGGTGACCAACCAGTCAAGTACTTCATAAACTATATTTGAAGCAAGCTCTCAGGTGCATGCTAAGCACACTTCACTCAACAGCAGGAATGGTGAAAGGCTACAGAAATCTGTGTATGAATGCATTACTCTTCAACTACCACAGGACTCCTGAGCTAAGAGGTATCATATAATTCTATTACACAGAGCAGACTATGTAGCCTCAACTCAGAGGTACATCTAACCGGAAGCTTAAACACTAATTTCAAAAAAACTTAATGCTGAAATACCAGCAAGTCCAATTTAAATAAAATTTCAGAATTTATTTCCATTGTTCTTAATAGTTTTGCCTTTTAACAATAATTAGAGAGCACAGTAGAAATGAAGCATTAAACCGGCCAGATTTTGACAGTCATGAAAAACTGCTTAGGCTGTTAACAGGAGACATGCTCTGAAAAAAAAGAACTCCCTTAAAATTTTAACCAGACACTGTGTTTTATGAAGAAAAATATATTACCTCCATAGCTACTCTACTATGACATGCCATCACCTCAAAAAAAACCTCCCACTACTCACATCTAAATAAAATTCTCTATTTGACATTACTTTGTCCCCCCCATACCGTAAGTTCCAGAACTATATCCAGCACCTACAACAATACCCTGCAGAATATCAAATTATTTGTTGAAGCAAATACGGTTACCGTCTCCATCTTTTGAAATTTGCCAATTCCACCTATCAGACCAATGGGTGCACCAATGGAAGTGCCCAAGAGAGATGGGTCCGTCTTTTCAGAGAAAAGGGAATCAAAGTAGGCACCACCCTCCAAGAAGTAGACTGGCAGACCCAGCCAAGAAAGATAAGAGACAAATGCAAGGAAAGTTAACTCTAGACTATACTCATAATCTTCGTTATTGACCACTTCTTACCTGTAGAAGCCAGTAACTCTTTTCAACTTTAATCCCCTTAGCTCCACCAACAGTTTTCCTGGAACTGTTCTCTTAGTCACTAGACCTCCCAATCATAAGACAGCCTCTGTGTTCAGCAATTGATTGTATTTTGAGGGTGAAAGAAATCAAACATTATAATTTACAGAAAAATGGTTGCTGGCAGTATTAAATGAGAACAAATGACCAATCGTGGGGTTTCATACAGAGCAAACATTCAGTAGGTTACAAGTCATATACATACAGTTATTTTCATCTTGGCCATCTATGAATTAGAACCAGTCACAGGTAGAAGCCTGAAGTAGAAAAATTGAGAATTCGCTCCACTAAATACCAGATCGTTTTTATCGCCCATCCCAATCCACCTTTCCTAAGGGATACCATAGATGCTCAATATTTATTAAATGAATGGTACTAGAAAATACCCTACATAAAGCCTTACTATTTATAATGTTAAAATTCGCACCAAGGTACAGAGAAGAAAAAAAAATCTGGGAGACAATCTGACAGAAGCCTGGAACTGAAAGGCAGTGGCTCATTCTTGCACTCATCCCCATGCACCTTACTAAATATTCTAAAGCTCATTGCTGGGTCCTTTTCTGTACCTATCATTCTAAAGGCTCTAAGTACAAGTTAATGAGGTGCTAATGGTACCATTCAGGTATTCTTTGGATTTTGGCAGAGCTATAAAAACATGGCGAAAGGCATCAAAATATGTTACCTATTGGCCTAAGGTAGCAGCAGAATGCTGACAGAGCCACAACTTTATTTTTCCATACGGCATGAAAAATGAAAGCTGACCTATTCCTTCAAACACTTCCTTTTCCTAGAACTCTACCTTGGCAATAAATCACTCTTGATGTACTGACTGGGTGGTTAGAATGGTAGTAAGAGGTACATGATGATTGCTTTGCAGACAAGGAAAAACCTGTATCTCAAAACTACTAGTAACTAGTTGGTTTCATTACAAATGTGGACTAGTGGGAAGAAGTCTTTACTGGAATAAGGCTACTTGGGTTCTTCTGCACACAACCTCTTTTTCCTTTTGTACCTATAAGTTCTATCTACAATAAAGTAACAGCAATGATGTTCACCCCGAGTTCAATGTCAAGCTCCCTGAACCTCCCCTTCTCTTCCAGGGACAAATAAAGAATCCAGACACAAACCCAAGCAAAAACTCTCTCAAAGCACACATACCCTAAGTTGAAAAACCATTTATTTCACCGGAAAAAAAAAAAAAAAAAAGTTATCCAACTCTATGTGTATACCCGCCACAAGCCTTTGGGCCATAAAGACTCAGGAGTAGTGACACTCTCATCAAGGTCATTCCCAAGTCCAACACCCACTGGAAGCAGGAGGCGGGGAGACAGCACAACCCCCACCACAGTTTCTGCACACAATGAGGCCTGCTGGGAGAACAGAACATAAATGGGAAACTACAGAAGTATTAAAGAACAGGAAGAATGGGAAAATGGGCAGGAAGGAGGAAAGGAAGAGGTGGGTCTGAACTTAGCAAGGTAAATTAAGGTCCACGGTTCCTGAGGGACTGAACGTACAGAGCCGAGAACGTCCCGGAGATGGGGTACCACGAAGGGTGTATTCTCATGCACAACCGCAGCTCGGAATTTCAGCCCACACACATCCCACCTGAAAGAGAGCACAATACAGGGGCTTTACAGCAAAGCTCAAAAGGGCTTTCCTACTTAAAACTTCAAAGAGCATCTTTGTGAATTCTGGTAACTTGACAATCCTTTTAAATTTACTTGTACCCATTCCCAGTATCACAATAACCTCTACAAGTGAAAAGAGCTTGAAGGCCAGAGAGTAACTGGGAAGGTCAAACAATCCCAGGCTGGGCCTTTCTCTAAATAGCAAATACTTTTTCAGGAAATTAAGCAAAGACAATGCACTTCTCTTGAAGTTAACGTTAGCATTCCTCAGAAAAGGTTATTTCCACGTCAGAAATTATCACTAGAGAGCAGAAAAAAAAAAAAAAAGAAAGGTTCCAATTAGCTCTCTGGGGTAAAAGTCAAAAGTATGTTTGAATCTGGGTTTACTACCAAGGTCCAAGTTAAAAATCATTCAAGGTCCAGGCAAAAGTAGCATCGTCTGAACAAACTTTAAGACCTGAGGGCATCCAACTCTGCCTAGTGAAGAAACTAAAAGACTGCAGAGGAGGGTATGTATAAACTACCTATCAAATCATTCATTCTTTTCCAGCCCTATCAGAGATTTCCTATCCTATAATCCCGGGGAAGTCACATATACCTTCTGCCTTAACTCAAAGATGACAGAATGTCACTCACCCTGTCACTAAAAAATTATGGATTAAAGGTACTGTCTGGGATACACTGGGGACTACCCCAAACAAAAGGTGTTGAGAACCACCCTTTAATGCAACAGCAATCTCCAACACCTAGAGCCCAAAGCTGGCAAACATCAGAAAGAATATACTCAAGTAGAGCCAAATGGATCATGAGGTTCAAACTGTAGAGCAGAGGACAAAGCCAGAGGGACTCAGGGTAGAGCTGGTGGTTCAAGAGTATTAAATGCCCATTATCTAGTGGGAAGACAAGGGAGTGATTTGCTTAAGGCAAAGCTCCCAACCCTGGTGTTTGTGCAGATCTGTATTACTATACAACTTGAAGAAGGGGTGAGGATGTCCACCATAACACTGTGGGACAGTTTAAAAAAAAAAAAAAAAAAAGGAAAAAGAAAAATACTGAGCGAAGTAAACAGGCTCTTATAGGACAGATTCAAAGACAAAGCAATGGAGTGGGCAATCTATTCAGGGAATGAATCTGTGCTAAGTGGAGAAGTTGGATTTGAGTCTATGCCCCAGACTCCTTGTTTAAAGCTTTATAAATTAAGATCTCTTTTCTCCTCTTTGCCCCAACTTACCATCAAAGAAGACTTTCCTATAAAGCTCACAGGGAGTGAACTGTTCAGGAATGTCAGAAAAACACTGCTTCAAGATTAAGATGATGCCACCTGGGTAGTCTTCATAGTAACTGGGACCCAAGCAATGATGACTAGTTAACTAGTTATCAATTTTATATTACTATAGGTCATATCCGACCTTTCACATAGCACGGAGCAGAACAGGAAACTTGCAACCCTTAATAATGTCGCACACCTAGGAATTTCAACAAAGGCTCTGGAGAAACAGCACACCTCAGTCTGAATATATGGGTCCCAGGTTCAGTTCAATTACAGCACATAGGTGTGACCCAAGATTCAGCACACCATTCTTTGCTTTTCCAGGCACAAATAGCATCAGACGGACTCCCACTATTAGGAGCCCTGAAAAATAGCCATGAGGGCTACGGATGTTTATATATTTCAAAAAGTTAGGTAGTTAAGGTCTTCTCCCTAGCCTCTGAACCATGCTAGTAACCTTACCCTGACCCAGCAAAAGCAAGCAAGCAGGGCAGCCTAACTGGAGCCTTTAGGCTGCAGGAGGGATGGCAAAACCAGAACAGGGGACACCCCACCACTCTCACCTCAAGCCTTAAAAGGCTGAATACCGCGCCCGATCCGCATACTGCTCCCGCTCATACCGGGCCATGTCGTACAGGGAATTCCGCGCGGCCGCCGAAGCTTGGGACAACTCACTCTCATGCCCGTAACCGTAGCCCTCTCCAACAGTGGGGACTGGGCCTGTAGCGCGACGCAGGGGGCTCCGATCCCGCCCGTAATATGAAGTGGAAGCTGCGGTAACAGCAGCAGCGGCTGCTGCAGCAGCAGCGGCTGTAGCAGCAGCAGCTCCTGAGGTCGGCAACAGGTGTCTATCGTAGGGATCGAGAGAGGTGGAGGTGAGGTGACTGGCCATGGCTGTGTTCTGGACTTGTGGCAGCTGGGACAGGGTCTGCTCTGCGTAATTATACGCAGAGGCAGCTGCAGCCGCCACTGCCTCATAGGACCGGGCAGCACGGCAGCGCTTGTAGTAGGCATCGAGCGCTCCGTACGCGTTGTTGTAATACAACGAATCCCCATAGCTCATGGTGTAAGGTGTACGCACTGCTCCATATTGCTCATTATATTGCTCGGTAAAGTCTGCCACTCGGCCCGAACGATCTATCGGACACTCTTTGGACCAGTGCCCCTCTTTCCCGCACCGATAGCAGCCGCTCTGGTCTCCCATCCCGGGCGCAGTCCTAAGCCGGCTGGTGGACAACTGCACGTGCATTCGTTTGCCTTGAAGAAACAGACGCAAGAAGGGTTGCTATCACTCTTAGTCATAGCCCACGCCCCTACCCCAGACACTGGTCATAGCAATGGCTTTACCTAGACAACTCTAATGCAGAATTCATTGCCAAAAAAAAGTTAAAAAAAAAAAAAAAATCCACTATACAAATTCAATATAATGACTTGATTTCAGGCAAAGATCAGTTAGATGAGGTGTTTCAGCTGTAACACTAATTTAATGCTTGTTCCCAAAAACAAGCACTTCATCCTTTGCCAAGTCACTGCAGACAAAAACTACCCTGAACAATGGCCCACTGTCAAAAGAAACTACAGTAAGACTCCTCCAAGATTCTGACATTTCCCATCTTCACCACCAAGACTGATTTCCTTAAGTGGGATAATGCAAAGGCCAGTCCTCTAGCTTCCCACCCCAAAATCAAAGAGATTAAAACCCTAGAGTTACCACTGATGGAGAACATGACCCAAACATGATCTATGGCTGAATGGGATAAGCAAGTTTCAAGATTTCTGGAACAACACTCATGAACTGGGGGAAAAGGGATAATAAATACACACTGAAGGACTGCCTTTCTCCTTAACACAGTCCTTTCAATTGCTGGTCCTGACAGTCATTCCACCAAAGATTCTTTACAATCTGATGGCTAACTTCAGTGACCTCCTAAGGAAACAGGACAGGCAATTCACAAGATGCCTGAATTCTTAGAAAGATTTTGAAAAACATGGAAGAAAAAGGGGAAGAAAGGGGAGAAAAACTAAGACTAACCAGTATTATTAGTGGATCAAAGAGTTCGTTTTAACGAGATTAAAGTACTTTTTCTACTTAAACTAGGCATCCGAGAGATTCTAAAAATACACAGTTAATAATGCTATCTTCTGCTGAAAATTACAATTTATATTCTGAAAATAAAAAAATATTACTTCTGGAAAACTTTACAAAAGAAACTTTTCAAGAAGTTTAATGTTTAAGATCTTTTCACAGTAAGTTTCCAGCTAACATAATCTACCAATTTACCTGTAAGCAAAATTCCAACAAAAATTTCCAATGCAAGTGGCTATGATGTACCCAAACATGCAGATGTCAAAGTGAATGGTTAGAAGCAGGAGAGAGTGAAGAGACAAGTCTTCTACTAAGATCTAACAATACAGAGGTTGGTAAATGGACCATTTCACATGCAAACTTAGAAGTCCTGGGAAGCGGGAAAAGGAGGTGAAGGATCAAACTACCCCAAAAAATCCTGCTGTAAACATTACATCTGGTTGGTGTAGACAGACTGCAAGTTAAGAACTAAGATACCCAATTAAGTACTTAACTGTTTTAAAGTGCTCACCTATGTCCCTCTGGCATTTGCCCATGGGGCCACTTTGGCACCTAACAAAACCAGAGAAAACAAACCTTGCACATTCACGACATAAAGGTCATTAACTAACACCCTGACCTAAGGATGTGTCAATTCCAAAGCGGGGGTGGGGGGGGGGGGGTGGGGGGGGGTGGGGGGGCGGTGTCTTTAAAAATACCTACAATTGATGTCTTTTAAGTGAGCAAACAACAGAGAACACAACGGACACTGAAAAACTAAAAGGGTTAAAAGACCACTTAATAAACACTGCTACTCCTTGTACACAAAGAACTCTACTGAACAGTAGTACTAAGGAGAATGACTAACAGTAAGAAAAGCAGTGAAAATAAAAATAAGCGTAAGTGGCACCAGACAGCCTACAATTCATATGCCAAAAGTTATGCCATCCTTATCGCATAAGCTGTCCTGAACTGGTACACACTGGCCTCCCCTTAACACGTGACTGCTACAAGCAGGCACAGCCACCCATCCTATGACTGGATTAAAGTGGAGAAGAGTGTCCAAAAATTAGGTATCATATCACAAACCCTCCACACAAAGGCAGTCCTGACCCCAATTAAGTTGTTGACAACAAACAATTCTCAACTTACCAATTAAAAAAGAAAAACTAGACCTGAGAGACTAGTGACACTTTTCTTTAATAATGCACAGCAATACCCACGGCACAGTGCATCTGTTACTTGGAGGAACGATGATCAGACCTCCAGCTCTAAGAAAGGTCCAATTTAAGGGAAATAAACACCAAAACAGCAGCAATGACTCTTAACAAGAGTACTCAGGAAAGGAAGCAGTAACTACCCTGCCTGGGCTAAAAAGGTTGGAACATACTTTAAAATGTAGCAAGAAGTTGTGGCAGTATCCTGTTTAACTCAGTAGCAGTCACAACCAAAAAGAAATGGCTTTTTGATACTAGGGACACAAAAGGGAGGGGTGGAGGGGTGGGAGAAGAGTTAGCAACTCACCATGGTTACCACACTCACCCTTCCCGATTGCCACTCTGCCATTCTCGCCATAGGAGCTCAAATCTTAAACCAAGAAAAGATAAAACCTTCCATATAAAGGGACAATCCATAACATTACTCATGCTGCCCTCCAGGCACACTAACAATCTAGCCAAGGCTCTAAGGTTAACACCCATCTAGATGCTCTATTCACCAAGGATGTTTAGTCTACCTTCCAAGAGTAAAAAGGCATTGCCATTACTGCCCCCCAAGCCCCCAAATCTCCTCCTCAGAAACTCCTAAATCAGACCTGTATTCTGGAGTAGCTTCAACCTCCAAAGAGAACCTCTTGGTACAAGCGTACACAGAAAACCAACAAGAGCAATAAGCCTTTAAAGACACCAGCTATCTCGAGACTAGTTATTTAATGATCACTTATCTTTACTGGGAAGTTATGAGTTGGGACTGGGTGGGGGGGTGTTGCTTAACAGGGATCCTGCTCCCTAAAGTGTTGCTTAGGATACTCTTGCCAGATTCTTTATATGTAAAATAAGATATAATGCTGATACTGGGCTGAGGCAATAAATTCAGAGTGAACCAATGGAACGTGCTCTACCAAGAAAAGGGAAAAAAATTAAAAAGACAAGATAACTGGGGATATCAAAGGAAAAGTATTTCTGTGCTACTAGGCATAAGAGTCTTAGGGGTTCCAAACTAAAGCCATGTGGTAGACATGGCCTAAGGTAAAGCCTCTACATCCCATGCATTCTCCATTTTAAGTCCATCACCCACAGTGCTTCACCATCAACACCAACAGCTGTATCTCTACCCCAAACCCCTCCCTTTACTTATCCAACCTATTTTCTGCACATAGCCTGCGTTCAGCCCTCTTCCCAAAGAGGGTGGTTCACCTTGAAACTCTGTGTTGTCAAGGCCCCTGATGGCCTCCACTGCATCCTCCGCCCGCTCCATATGTACGAAGGCATAATCTTTCACGATGTCACATTCAATGACTGGACCATACTCCTCAAACTTGGCCCGAAGCTCTTTGTTGGTACAGGTGGGACTGATGTTGCCCACATGCAACTTTGTGGAGGTTTTGCTCTTATTCTTGCTGGCTTCCACGTTGATGTTCACCCCGTGCAGCTTGTAGTGGTGCAGGTTGCGGATGGCATCCTCGGCCGCCGTCTTGTCCTCTATGTGCACAAAGCCGTAGTTCTTAATGATGTCACATTCCAGCACCTTCCCATACTGCTCAAAGAGTGAGCGGATCTCCTGCTCTGTGGCCTCCCGGGGCAGGTTTCCGATGAACAGCTTCACCATCTCGACACAGCCTGCACGGGAAGAAACAAAAATTCCTAACAAAAGACCTAAGGCTCACGTTGATTAAAACAAAACAAAAAACTCTAGCGAATATTTCCAGTTTTCCCTTTCTCTTACACGCCCACCTCCACAGAACAATCAAAGGAAAGTGGGAATAAGGAGGCCCACTACAGTACAAAGGATAGAACCCGTAAGAATGGGAAAGTCTGTAACAAAAAGGTCCTTAACAGACAAAGGGTTTGAGAAGAGTTGGGAAGCTTCTAACGCAAATGGAAATGAAAGCGAGGGCGTACACGCACGGCTAGAGATACTGGGCTTTTCTAGCCACTGTGAGGTCAGAAAACGAAGGTCTAAATACTGGCTGGCTGAACTGACTACTGAAATTACGAATTAGCTCTTCCTCTTGCAACCGAGCGAGCGGCCACCATTTCCGGGAAAGTGGGCCTTATAATGGCTACGTTTTCGGGTTTCCTTTGGAAGCAGTGAACCGGCGACCCGGGCCGGAGAGCTCGGCAGGAGGAAAAGTACGGTAAGTGCAAGAGCGGAGAACGCCTCTCCCGAGGTGCCATCCTACGAGCTCCTGCAGAACGGGGAAATGCGTGGCCTGAGAAGGGGCTTCAGACTCTTCAGCCAGACAACAGCGTCTCGGGGCCCAAGGAATTCTAGAAAAGGGTTTCAATTTTCCTGAGTCCAAGGAAAACGCGGTTATCTCTATGGAAACCTCTAGGCAGGAAACCGAGCCAAGTCGGGTAGAAGGCAAGGTGGGGAGAAAGCAGGGTATTCTCGGGGGAGGTCGTGGGGGAAGGGCTGCTTCAGGCTTACCGCGCAGTGCCCAGCACCGAGGTCTGCTCTCAGAGACGGGTGCGGAGGCCGCGACCCCACTACGATACCCCTGAAGCCCAAAGAAGTGAAATAAGATTTAACAAGACCAAAAGAAAAAGACAGTGGAGGAGCTTGGAGTCTCTCACCCGCACGGAAATCAGCAGGGGCTCTTCCTCGCGGCGCAGACGCTTCTGACAAAACGCTAAAATGGCGGCGGCCGCAGCAGTGACTCTGGGTAGAAGGGGAGGTGAGTGTACCAGCGGATTGGCTGCTCAGTTAAGTTAAAGGCAGGCGTTCCCACAGTTCCTCTTCCTGATTGGTTACGACCAACGCCAATTACCTGAGAGGCCGGGAAGAGGTGGAAACGTCAGTAACCCCGGAGCTTTTATGCGAATGCCAATGAGCGCCTATCTGCCGAAGCCGAAGTCACTGATTGGGCAAGAGGTCGGCGTGAGGGAGGAACTACAAACGTGGGCTTCGCCGGCGGGGTGCGGCCCGCCATTAGGCGGAGCGAGCTGAGGCCCCGGTGTGGCGGTCTTTAGCTTCATGGCGCCAATTTTATGAAGCTTCCACGTTTTGCCACCGACACGTGCACATCCTGACACTCTCCCCCGGCCCATTTTGCCTCCTCCAAATTTCTCCTTCTACACTCCCAACCACCGACCCCTCGCAGCCAGGATGCCACGAACGATTAGCAGACCCAAACGCCAGGTAAGAAAAATAACGAAGCGTCCCCGTCTGAAGCACCAACCTCCTCATTTGCCCAAGAATCCACGCTGTAGCCCTAGGAGTCCCGGAGCTCCCCCCGGATCAAAACTACTGACATAGATGGTGAAAGGAGTTCTGGAAACGGTTAATGGGCGCGGCTTCAATTGGTTTATAACGGCCCCGAAGTTGGCCCGGTCGGAGGCTGCGTTACTCAGACGGCGCTGAGACCAGCTCCCGCGAGGAACCAGCCTCCCGGGGTGGGTCCAAGATGAAGAAAAACGGCTTCTCTGTGTGACCTTGAAGATTGAAAACGCCCCCACCCCGCCCTGAGAAAAAACTGGAGCAGCAAAGTTTTTTGTTTTATTTTATTGGGCACCATCTGCCAGAGCTGCAGGTTTAAACTCCTAGAACCGACCTTTAGGGGAGCCTAATCACATCCAACTATAAACAAAATACAATCAAGACAGCATTCTCCAGAGCGTCCGGCTCCCTCATCACATCTTTCTTTCTCATCCTTTGGCTTCTTCACGTAATCCCATATCCATCGAGCAAGCAATGACCCTTTGCGAGGCAGCTTTTGAGGAGAGAGTTAAAAGCTGGAGTGCGGAAAGGTGCTGAATGAAAGAACTTAAAACAAAAGCAGTGAGTTATCTATGAGGCAAGGGATGACATTGGAGTATAACATGCAACGGTCCAACACAGCCCCCAGAAAGAGGGGTGGGGACCATAAAAAGAAAGGAGTCAAAGTTATGGAAATGAGTTTTTAAACTGGACATGACTCTCAGGAATCAAGTGGTGGAAAACTGGTCAAGACATTCTAGGGTGGGAAGAGCAAAGGACCTAAAAACATTGAAATATAACATTTACAGGTGTAGTCATTAATGGTGGTTCGTTTTCATTGTGGATTTTGATATTGAAACTCTGAGTAAAGGCCATATAATCAGTGATGAAGAAAATCAATTCCACGTTAGTCAGCTGTGTGTGTGCCCTTTTGAGGGGGCCAGCCATCAGATGAGGGTCAGCACTCAATCTGCAGGGAAACACATCTGGTATAGAAATCCTCTCAGCTCCTTTCAGTCTGATCTTTCAAATTTTGTGTGTCCCAACTGCCCTGGAGATAAACTTTCTTCCAAAATAACCAAAGCAGAAGAGACCCACTCACTCTATAAACTAAGAATCTCTCCAGGCCCAAAGGGGAGAGGACTGGGAATATAAATCTCAGGATCACAATCCATGCCAGTTTGCAGACCACAGCCTTCCCCCCCCCCCCCAATCCTGTCCCCAACACCCTCAATCTAATTACTTGATTTACCTTCTGAAAGCCTTTAAGGTGAAGTAATCACAGGTTTCATTTTGCACGCTCATCCAACTCAGTAAAAGCACATTAAATCATCACCCGATTCTTAAAACCCACTGCAATTGGAAAATTGTCAAACTCACCCTGCCTGATCTGGTTCTTGCCAGAATCTCCTTAACAGCCCCCACCCCGACACACACAGTGCTCCACCCCACACACCCCAAACCCCAATTATGCTCCAGTACACTGGCCTTTTTGTTCCAAGTTCATTCAGGCTGGAATGTTCTTTCCCCAGGTCCTTTGGTGGCCACCTCACCCCCTACCCCAACCCTACCTTGGCACTCCATGCCATGACTTCATGTTATTTTTCCAAATACTTACCACCACTTGAAATTCTATTTGTTCATTCCATTTCTTTCCACCTTTTCCCCCCTCCCTCATCAAATACTTGTTCAAGGACAGGGACCCTTTCTTTGTCCTTACTCTATCATCAGTGTTAAATGCACCTGGAACATGGCAGGCACTCAATTATTTGTTGACTAAGTTAACACAGAGGTGAATGAATGCAAGACTTCTCGGGAACCAAAAGGAGTAATACTTCGGATTTTCAGTCAATATCAGTTTAAGACCATTCGCCCTTATTTCCAAAAACAAGCACTTTTACCCCTATTACCTAGTATGCTCTCCAGTCTCCCTCAAACAGAAAAAGCAGGTGCTCAAAAGCCAGGGGGTAACTATGGTACAGCTTTTGATCATCAGGAATACCTGCTTGACACATGCTAAAAAATGAAGCTTTAGGTAGAAACATCTGTTTGTAGTTCAAGCATCTCCATACTGATATTCACCTATCCAACTCTATTGTATTGAGCACTAAAGCAGCTTAATATTCATCCCTTAAAAACCATTAAGGTTTACAAATCATCTGGTCCGAATCCTCTACCTTACCAACCCAACTTTGCAAAATAGGATTGAATGCAGAGTTTTAAAAGCACCCTGTCCAGTAACACTTTAGGTGCTACTTGGGTGATTTGCTGATAGAGTTACCAAGCACCTAAAAGGAAAGCGACTTGTCCAAAGTCATCTAGACAGCTGGTATCTGTCACAGCCAAGCAAAAATACACATTCTCACTGCAGATCCCAAAAAGACAGAAGTCTGGACTCTTCAAAGAGCAATAAAGGAAAAATCCAAACTTAAGGGTGAAACACTGATGTCAGTGAAAACCATTCAAATGTGAATAAACAAATCTACTACTTTAACACCCTTAGGGGTGAACATATATAATTTATACATGTTAAACTCTGGCTCCTACCCAGAAACGATTACTGGTTTAACAAGAGCTCAAATTAAAAATCAGTATTCTCCAGGGATGTCCAGATTAGCCTTCCTTGACTAGGCCAGTCAGGCAAGCTTCCTAAACCTCCAATCCCACTGGCAGCTACACCCTCTTACCCTCCCCCCTTAATGTTTCTGCAGGTTTCCTACCCCATACCTTTCTTTCCCACGCCCAAAGAGAATCTGATCTCAAGACACTGAAGTGTTGTCTGAGACTGCAAGTGACAAAAACTGGTGTGGTCCGTGTCCTATTTCACTCCTAGGTACCACTCATTCAAAAAATCCAGTTTCACGGATTCATATGTGCTGTACTCACACCTACATCCAAAGTCCTTTGCTCAAATGTGTTCTACTAGGCCACCCCAATCTCTCCAGAATGTTCTAATTCCGGTCTGTGAGATAGCTAGCACTTAAAGAGCAGTGGCTATATATGAGGCCCTACACTTGTCACATGTTCTCATCTGATCCAAGTATTATAATAATTACAAGCAAAGTCCTGGATAGTTCAATTCAAAATACTGATTCAATCCCTTGATCTACTTTCTAACAAAGTGAGAATTTTTTTTTTTGTTATTTAACCTACAGCCTCAACTTCCCCATTCATTAGATTTAAAAATACTTAAATGGCACTTGGATTGCAATGAAGATCAAATGAAATTCCTGTATGAAATGTACTTTTAATGGTGCTTAGTAAGTGTTCAATAAATGTTAGCTATTATCTTCATTTTATAGACGAAAAAACAGGCAGAGTTCCTGACACATCCAAGATCACAAAGCTAAGTGATAGAAACACGATTCCAACTCAGGAAACCTGGTTTTAGAGTCAACACCCTTAGTCATTCTCTCTGTACCAAGTCAATTTTCCAACCGAACAGATCCTATTTCCAGAAAGTTGTAACTAGTGGAACTGCCTTGTATCTTTCACTATCCTAGTATTGTTTATTAACTGTAAGTAGTTCACTGAGATAGGTCCTATCTCCCCATATTATAAATTCAAGGTCAGCCCAAGGGCTCAGCTACTTCGACACTGTTATTTCCAGTCGTATAAACACACAATATTTCAAATGATTTAGAGCTACTTGAAATAATTTTAGGAACTTTTTTCCTTGGAAAACCCCTTTTGTGATCTCTCTAAAGGTAACTATAAAATTTAGGTGAACATAAATTTTTCACCTGCTCATCTTTTTTTTAAGATTTTATTTATTTATTTGAAAGAGCGGGAGCACAAGCAGTGGGGAACATCAGAGAGAGAGAGAGAAGCAGACTCCCCGCTGAGCAGGGAGCCCGACGCCGGAGACTCGATCCCAGGACCTTGGGATCATGACCTGAGCCCAAGGCAGACGCTTACTTAACCAACTGAGCCACCCAGGAAGCCCTCACCTGCTCTCCACCTTTTCTTCTCTACTATTACCCAACCTTCTATTAGATACAGTCCATAAATCTAGGAAATTTGTTTTCATTACGACCTCAGTCATCCCCTATTATAGTCAGCTTACTTGGCTGGATAGGGCAAAATGACTGGAGAACCAACAGTCTGTGCAGACACTGGTAGAGCTTAACTGATGTGCATAACTAAACAGCAGCCTACCGAGAGGCTGACCCAGTCGCAGTGACAGTCCCATTGCCTCCAGTACAAGGGATGGGGCCCCAGGTCTACCCCAGGCAGAATTTGAAACAAAGTCCAAACCTCAGAAGGGAGCAGACTGACAAGGCCGGAAGCCCCTATGTGATCTTGTTCCAGGAATAAATCATCTTAAACTTCTTCAATGAAGGCCAAGTTGTAGAGGTAACAGATGCAGAAGTGCAAAAATCTGAAGCCACTGGGAGCCCATATTCCCCACCCTCTTATCCCAAAGCACATAGTACGTCTGTCCTCCCATTCACTCAACCCAACCACCTCCAAGTTATAGGACCCAGGAACTCAGAAATCCACAAAAAGCAAAGTATGAGTGGGCTATAGGATTAAAACAGGTGGCATATTTTAAATAAAAGAGGAAGGGAATTTTAAAACAATCTGCAAGAAATAAGAGAATGACATGATTTAGCTTTGTACTTGCTTCTACTTAAACAACGAAAAACCTCAGGGCTGAGGCAGCAAGGGCATCATGACCTAAAGATGCTAGTGATCCTCTAGGGCCAGGTCACTCTGAAGAACGTGGGCTGCAATAAAGAATGCTGGCCCCAAGAGCACATTTAGCTGTTTTTTTTACAGGAACCCTGGGATTAGGGTAGTGGCAGCACCCTCACTGGAGAAAAAGGAAGACAGAAAGCCACATGACAAAGAAATATCACAAATACAAAAGCCACAATCACAGCCCTATAATCAACCAACCCTCTATTTTCCAGAGTAATAATCGGAGCTAAGCTTGTTAGCTTGGCCCTCAGATCACCCCACCCTCCCTGCAGAAAAGTGACAAGAAACCCATCGAACTCCCCCTCCCAGTCCTGTAAAGAAATGAAAAGGAACAGCGAAGCACCTGGAGGCAAAGCAGTGAGCAAAAAGAGAAGCAAGGACAAGAGCTATGGCCCCAGTAACTCCCCGAAATTACAGTCAGCATACACAAAAGCTCATGGTTATAAAGATTATATACTTCTGCCCACTGGGCAGAGGGAAGAGAACATCTGGGGGAAGCCACTGTCACAGGCAAATTCACGAGAAGCCAGTGAGAGGCAGAAAAGAATCCACCTGAACTCCACCTGATTTGACAGACAACTCCCCCCAAATCGCCTTGGCCCAGCAGGCTCCCATAATCCAATCTCTAAAGCCCCCTTTCCCAAAAGAACATCAGCAGGTTCCTACCCAGCCAGTTTGCTTCCATTCACTCATTATCAGTAAGCCCAAACTTCCATCTGGTCCGTGGCTGGAACTTTTCTTTATTCTTTTTTTCTTTTCTTTTTTTTTTTTTTTTTTTTTTTGCCCAGGCCCTCTCAACACCCCCCAACCCCCCACCCACCCATCCCAGAATTCAAGTATAGAAAGAATCTTCCAATTCTCACCCTAACCCAGCATCCCTTCTTGGGTTATGCTTGTACCTCACCCCTTTCCCAGTCTGTGAGGACACCTTCAACTATAAACCCAGCAAGAAAACATCTAGAAACCCCAACAAATGGAGATAAGGGAAGTTGAGTCTCAGAGCACTATTACGGCAGAAGTTGGCAGGACGCAGGAAGGACGCTCCATGGTGATGTTCAACAGGCGGAATACCGGGTCTCTAGCCAGATTCCCCAGACCTGCTTCCGACTGTCCCTGCTCCTCCTCTCTCTAACCACAGGGAAGTACCAGACACTGACATCACCCCTACCCCACCACTGGCTCCCTTCTGGGTCCCAGCTTCAGCACTCAAGCCCACCCTCTGGAGAATCCTCTAGACTTTAAGCACCAAAGCATTTCACTTCCCCACTTCTCACTTGAGAAGCCATACCCCAGAACCACCCCGCTGAAGCACAGGTTGTTTCCGACCTGGAGATAAGTTAGGGGGAAACAGGCAATAAATTTACTGCACCTTGGTGTGATCAATTCAAGTTAAGGGCTGAGAAAGTCCAAGCAACTTGGTCTGGACTCTCCAGTCCTAAAGATGGCAGACTAGCAGGCCAACGATGACCTATAACCCTCTGGGCAGCAGGAAAATCACTAATTCCCACATTCAAACCCCTTTCCTTATCTGCCCTGGGGTTATCCAGCTGCCTTTCCCTTTGCTGTCATGACTTCCTGGATGTCAAACTGGCTCCTCTGAAACTGAGTGCAATCAAGACAATGACAACCAGGTTTCCAAACTGCAAATTGCCCCAAGTTTTATTTGTAGTCCATACAAAAGGGAAAAAAAAAATCAAGGTTTTCTAACACCACCTACTTGGGGAGATGGGGACGTGGGACTGTGCCACTCAGCATCAGCTATAACATCGGGGGGACAGTAGGGATTTGGACGTATACCAACCGACTGTCCCGACAGGAACTCAGTCTCAACACAGTCCATAGAGGGACAAAGTCAGGGCCCCCTGGACTGCTGGCACAGCTTGGCGCATAGGAAATGGTTAAGCTAACCCTTTCCTGGCCTCCCTCACATCTAAAAAGAAAAAGGCGCCGCCGACCTCAGCTGCAGGTTGCTTCCCCATCCAGACGACCTTAAATATCGCGCACAAAAATAAAAGGGAGCCAGGAAAAAATAAAAACGTAAAAGAAATTCCCATCCTGGGAGATGGGAAGCAGGGGAGAGGGGAAACCGCAGATCTAGAGCCAGTAGCAAGATTTGCTGCTGAGGCGAAGGAACAAAGTAGGTTACTGCCGAACACTCAAAAGGATCATCTCCTGGGGAAGGCCCACAGGGTAGAGGGGATGAAAAACCGCAAACGGGAGAGGAATGGGCCAGTGGTTATAACCCGGGTCTGCACCCTGCCCCACCTTTCCTCTCCTTCCCTCCCTGTGGTGCCCCATCCCAGGATGGCCCTACATGCGGCGCTGGTAGCCAGAGTGCATCTGAGCTGCCCGCAGGTAATCATTATAGGAGCCCGAATAGCGTGCGTAATCGGAATGGGCATCGGGCAGGCGACGGTAATCCAGCGAGGACTTTGTCGGCGAGCGGCGGAACGAGAGCTGCGACTCTGATAAACGGCGGTAATCAGAGAGCTCGGCTAAACGCCGGTCGGAACCATACCTAGTCGAGAGAAGAAGACAGTTGGTGAATGAGACAATTGAGGGGAGGGCTCCAGGTGGGCATGGGGGAGATGCCAATGGGGATAGGGAGGGTGTGATCAGATTGGTCTCCAACAAACACGATTTTGTCAGAAGGCTCATCACCCTATCCAGGGCAAGAAATCAAGCCTGGTTCAACTCAGTGGGAAACCAAGCCCACCACCGAAGCCCTCCCTTCTCAACTGGCCAAGGTGGATTTGGTCTACATTCCCAAACCACAAACAAACTATCCCCCCTGGGCCCTGCACAGAAAGACCTTGGTTGTTTATCAACAGAACGGCGGACGAAAGCAAGGTCCCCAACTTCCCAAAGAGTGGACGCACCTCCTACACCTTGCCTTCAGCCGGTGAGTGCCAAAGGGACTACTCTTTCAAACCCACCCCACCAAAGCCAGGACAACCACGTAACAGGCTTAAGGATCCTTGAGACGGTGGGAAAGGCTGTAGGCCACAATCCTGCAGGCAGTAGCTCCAATGGCACTTGGGCTAGCCTAGACAGGTGACACTCTTCCCAGCCTGACTAGCTGGTACCACCCCAGGCTGAGCACTAATGCTCCACCTGAACCCTGGTGACCAGAAAAGTTCACAGACATCAACCCCTTCGGCCTTTGGACATCCCATGGGAGTAGAGGAGTGAAGACCAAAGGAGAGGCCAATGGCTCCAGTTTCCCTCCCATGCCAACCTCAGCCCCTTGCCCTAAGCCCCAGCTGGGGGCAGAGGCGGGGGGGCATACAGTACCTTTTCGACATGGCGACAGCCTTTTTGTAGGGATCGTCGTAGCTGGCCCGGGGTGGGGAGAGGCGGGTACGCTCATAGGGCGGCGGGGTGCTGTTGGCGTTGGCAACGGCCCCCTGGGACATGGACAGGTAGGCTGCAGACGGCTGACCTGCCCCATCGTAGGCATTGCCCGGCTGGCCACGGTAGGAGGCAGCAGCCTGGGGATGCTGCTGGGCAGCATAGGAAGCAGCCAATGAGGCTGACGACTGAGTGCGGTACGGAGCTGCCAGGGTGGCAGAAGGCTGGGCCCCATAGGCAGCTGCAGCACCATAGGAGCCGGTGGCTGCGGCAGCTGACTGAGCCCCATAGGAGCCTGACAGGCCCATTGATGCTTGAGCCCCGTAACTATTCAGCTGGGTCTGAACAACCGGCTGGGCCCCATAGGAGCCAGCCATTGGGGTAGTGGCTTGTGCAGCGTAGGCAGCTGGTTGGCTGGCATAGGCAGCAGCTGTAGCTGGCTGTGCCACATACGCAGCCGGCTGGGAAGAGTAGGAAGCAGCCTGTTGTGCAGCGTACGGGGCAGACTGCGCATTGTAAGAGGCTGAGGGCTGGGCATTGTAAGAAGCTGCCTGGGCCCCATAAGCTAGTGAAGAGGCTGCAGACTGGGCCCCATAAGAGGCTGCCTGGGCCCCATAAGAGCCTAGGGAGGAAGCTGCTCCCTGGGTGTTGTAGGAGGAGGCAGCCGCACGAACCCCATAGGAAGAGGCAGCCTGCGCGCCGTAAGAGGATGGCTGGTTACCATAGGAGGCAAGGGAGGAACCCTGAGCCCCATAGGAGTTGAGCGAGGAAGCCGCAGCTGGCTGACCCCCATAGGAGGACAGGGCCGAGGCCGAGGGCTGGGCTCCACCATATGGGCCAAGCGAGGAAGCTGCAGCAGACTGGGAGCTAGGGCTAGCCAGCTGGCCCCTGTATGGGGCCCCAAGGGAGACAGAGGGCTGAGCGCGGTAAGAGGCTGCCTGGGCTGTCATGGGCTGAGTCCGATAGCCGACACCCAAAGAGGCAGAAGGCTGGGCCCTGTAGGCAGCTCCCAGCGACACTGAGGGCTGGGCCCGGTAGGTGGCTGGCTGGGCCGTCAGAGGAGCCACATAGGAGGCTCGGGGAGGTGAACGGCGCAGGGGGCTGCGGTCGCGACCAAAGAAGGGTGGTGTGGGCTGACGGGCTTGCCCATCAAAGCCACCAGTGCTGTTGCCAAAAGCCTGCTGGTAGTCGAAGGTGGCAGAGAAGCCACCAGTTCCAGGGAATGCCGTATCCCCAGCCCCTGGTTTCTTGGTCTTGTCCCCAGACTGGATAGCCAGGCCGGGCCCCTTCTTCTGACCCTTGGTTGAGAGTTCCACGTTGATGCGCTTGCCCTTCACTTCTTTGCCGTTGAGCTGCGCGATGGCGGCTTTGGCATCTGCTTCCTTCTCCATGTGAACAAACGCGTAGTCTGATAAAGCAGCAGACAGAGGGTTAGCAATTAGGGGGGCAGGGCATGCTACCTGATGGGTCCCAAACTGGACACACAACAGCACCCAGCTGTTGCCAGCTACCTCCAGGCCTCCAAACCCTCCTCTCCAGGAGTATGTCATGAAACATGGCTCCCATGTATCAAAGCTTCCGACCGTCCCAAGCAGTCACCTTTCCCTATGGCCTTCTCCCCAGTCTCCCCTATTCCCCTGCAACTTCACCCAACTTTCTGGCAAGAGAAGAAAGAGCAAAGAGGAACTGTAACACCAGATGAAAATCTTTCCAACTCCTGTAAGTGTAAACCACGGACAAAACACAGAAAGGGTCCTGGATCACTCAATTATTCAGTGTTCTCTAACCCAAGGTCACCAAACACTACTGCTCACCTTTGACGCTTAACTCTGAAACACTGGAAATGACCACTGTCTTAACATGACCCATGTCTCAGCCCAGGGTCCAATTAAAGCAAGAGAGCTAGACTCCAATGCACACTTCATGAAATTCCTCCAATGTGATCTCCCCCTTTCTCAGAGTACTTCCACGCACAGGCCTTCATCTGGGCCTCACAACAATCCTGGGAGGCGGCAGAGCAAAAGATCGTGATCTCTACTTTACAGGTGGGGAAACATACTCAGAGAATATTTACATGCCCTGCCCTAAATCAAAATTTATTAGAGCCAGGAACAGAATCCCAATTCTTCTGTGCCCCTTCACTACCCGTCTATCCCTGAGAAGTCAGTGTGTAAGGCAGAACTGTGTAACGTGACTAGAAATTTTAAACTTACAACAGAAGCTGGAACGCACGTAAGTAAGCCAGTGAGGTGTGGGAATGGAAATCAAGCCTCTTGGCTGAGTTCAGGCCTAAGGCCCCTCTCCCAAGCTACAGAATATCCTCTACGTGTTCCTCTTTAAAGGACAGAAATACACCTTAACCCTTGGACTCCTGTTCACAGGGCGACTGTTTACAGGGAAGATCTGGTTTCCTAGACTCAAGGTGAGAAGCTGCGATTACTGCAGCTTGTGGGCTCTGCTAAGCAGGTTACCCTTGAGGTCCTCATTCAGGATTTCAATGAGCTGTGGTGGGATACAAACTCAAGACAGGACGCTGATCTCAAAGTCCTCAGCTACCACACAGAAGGAGACAATTTTAGATTAGAAGAGGGAGGAGTGGGAAGAAATTCTTATTCATGCTCAAACTCACAAACCACAAAGGTGCAAGGAGGATATGAAAAACAATGAGAAGATCATGCTCTTGGGAGATAAAGCCATGCACTTAAATCCATCTGAATCTGTGGCTACTTAAGTACTAAGTACCTGCATGCCATCTCTCTCATATTAGTTTAGGAAATGAAGAACTACCTGAATGAAATCACTAAAATTCCATCCTTGAAGATAAGAAATCCTTTTAAATAGCCTTGAAGTAAGTGTCCTCTAATTTCTAGAAACTTTCATACTGGGATGCCCTCTCTAGCTGCTCTGAGAGAGCAAGTCAATTTTTCTCAATGTGAGGCATGCCACCAACCTGCGTCTCGTACAAATGAAAATAAAAATGTAATTAACAGGTACAAATCATAAGTATGGTACAGCACAAGGAATCCTGGGTTAGGCACTTAAAAGTCTCACTTATAGACCCAGATATCACTGACTTGCCAAATCTGTCCTACCACCTCAGAGTTAGAGGAGATTCAAATAAGAAAATAAAAGTGCCTGGGGCGCCTGGGTGGCTCAGTGGGTTAAGCCGCTGCCTTCGGCTCAGGTCATGATCTCAGGGTTCTGGGATCGAGTCCCGCATCGGGCTCTCTGCTCAGCAGGGAGCCTGCTTCCTCCTCTCTCTCTCTGCCTGCCTCTCTGCCCACTTGTAATCTCTCTCTGACAAATAAATAAATAAAATCTTTAAAAAAAAAAAAAAGAAAAAAAGAAAATAAAAGTGCCTTGCAAAATATAAATAGCTATATAATAAAGAATTAGATGATTATTTAAGTCTAGAAATAACCATAAGCTTCTCCCCCTACAGAACACTTTCCTTCATTTTTAATAATAAAAAACAAGAGTTACCGAAACATTTGTATATGCAAACTTAGAACCTGCCAGAGATGATAAAAAAAAAAAAACGAAGCATCACAACTCTCAATCCTCACACCCCCATGATCAGAACCTGATTTCCCACCTACCAATTTAGGCAAGTGTTCCTTTTGGCTTAGCCACAGGGTACCAGAACTGTCCCTATGGTCTCTCACCTCCACTTTGGGTAAAGGTAGCTAAAAATAGATACTATGGTCAGAGATCTCCTTAAAAACAGGCTTGGCTGACCCTCCAGAGAATGCAACTGGTAAGCAAAAAATGGGAGCTTGTAGGCAGATTAAGAAAAATGAAAAAATCTCCAGGCACTATGAGAGAGTATTAATGAATGATATTATAGTCCTGGCTAATCCACCAGCAGATTCAAAGTAGGAAAAACACCCAACAAAAACTTCAAACGGTTTACAATAGCGACAGGACGTCCCACTGTCTACTCCCTATTTAGCTGGGTTTTGTTAAAAAAACAGACCAAATTGAAATCTGAAAATTGGGATTTCACATGTAGAATTCAACTGACTGCCCAGATAAGTTATATCACTGATTTTTAAAACTTATTTTTTAAAAAGCCATCAAATACACTTAAAACCAATTAATACCAAAAAAAGTTCCTAAGCCAGACATTATAAAGAGATATGTGACTTGGTTGTACAGCTGATTCAATGATATCAGGGCTTACTTACCCTATCACAGCCAGGAGCCAAACCAAAACCTAGCCCTATCAAAGATGCCCAGGAACCCACTTAATCCTAGGACAATGTAAAACCAGAAATCTAGAGAACTCCAGGACCCATATGCCTGAAGAGCTAGTTCAAAAAACAGTAATCTCTGAAAGAAATCCACTGCATTTAAAGGCACTAGCGAACAATCTTTCAAACAGATCACCTACGGTGATTGATCACAATTCCTCTAGCACCAAAGTTAAGAGAATCTAGAAAAATGAGTTTTCCTATCCTCAGAAGAGTGAAAATCTCTTAACTTTAAACTACAGATTTGTTACAGGAGGGTAAAATGGACCCCTACAAAAAACAAAAACAAAACAAACAAAAAAACCACAAGAACAAAACAAAACAAAAACACAGAGGAAACCATTTCCTCTTCTGCCTTACAGACCTCCCCCTGAAGCCTAAATGGTTCCTAAAGCTGTCAACAACTCATACTTCATTTCTGAACAACCAATAGAATGTGACCTGTGGACAGTAGTTACAATCCCTGTCGCTATGGAGATTTTTGCTCTGTAAATCCAATCACATCTAAGCTTCAAGGGTAACCAGGCAACTATGTTTTCCCTCGGTGAAATAAAACAGAACTGGTCTGCTGTGCAACCCCAAGCTTCTGTGCTGTTCAAAGACCCCCACAGCCCAACACCAAAAGACTCGATCATCGAATGCCCCATTCCCAACCCAAGAAATTCGTGTTTATAAAGCCAGAGCCAGTCTCTTCTGCCAAATTCCCCACTTAAAAACTTCACTTTCTTGCACCTCATAGAGACAGAAAAGCATCAGTGGAGAATATGACAGTCAAATCTTTCCCAGAGTCTCTTACATCAAAGTGTATCAGGACCTCTGGTATTTATCAGGCTAACTACAAATAAGAGCTAACCACTACTCCTTGATGTAATTAACACATTTCTGCTAACTGAATGTTTACAAAAGGATAATAGACATAACTTTCGCTTTCTCACTACAAGTCCGCCAGTTCTATAAACCACATGCTATTATCCACTTCACCCTCCCCACCACTGTCACTTGGTCTCAGTCCAGAGCGAATCAAGGCAAATTTTCGGTTTCTCTACCACCTGAAAGCAAGTTCTTGACCAATGAGTTCCATGGAGACTGTCCCCTCAGATGCTAGTTTCTAGATTCCCAATATAGTAGGCATGTTGCCTGAGAACCACAAAGGAAACTTGGTAGATCAATTAAACACAGAACTCTCATAATGAGTCATGTACCCCCATTCATTTCCTGGCCAGATGCCCAATCTAAAGTCCTTTCTACTCTTAACTCTAAACAAAAACAAAAATCAATGCACCACAAAGCCTGCCTTAGAGCACCAGCAGGAAAGCTTGATTCTGGATATTTGCAGACTTGCACAACCTGAGTTCAGGAAAACAGAATGTGATATTAACGCAAAACAAGGAACTGCTCCGAGCAGTGGAGACTACCACCCTTCACACTTTCCCAGTTACAAAAAATACAAAGAATGGCCCAAAAGATACACCTTTCCAAGAGAGCAAATGAAGTGTCTTGGTGGAAACAAGCACCTGCACCCACTTATTTCCTAACCCCTAAACTTTTCACACAGGGTAAGTAAGGGCAGGTATGAATCCAACACCCAAAGTAGGGCATCAGATGCTCCCCCAGGCTGCAGCCTTGACGATGGCAAAGTTAACTCTGATCTGTTCCCAAGGGGAACGGAAACTAGCCACATACACAAGGGTTATCCCAACAAACCTTGCCAACATAAAGGAAACAGAACTTACGGGATAGAAACCTAGACTACAAAAGTTAACACTGGGTCCCAAAAAGGAAGTCCGGCCTAAATTAGGGATACATTTTTCTCAAAGGCCAACTAGGGATCTACCCTAAGGATCAGACTACTCCAGCAAAGACAAATAGCAAGTAAATGTGTTTTGCCAATGTTTAACCAAGAACCCTCACACACCCCTCTCAATGTCCCCCTCAGCCACAGAGTATACGCCCCCTTGCAAAATCACCGACCTTATAAAAAAACACAGCCCCAAGGGCATGGGCTGGCAGGTAAAAGTTAAGGAAGAGAGGCCTTCATAAAACAAGCCTCCTTCCACATTCGAAAGGTCCGGGTTTCCAGTTTATAGATGTAAAATCGAGCCCAAAGTAAAAAAACCCAAGTTTGAGGGACTTGGAAAATAGCGTTGCCACACCTAACCCACCTAACGATACTGAAATGCCAAAGTGATTCGGAAGGGGCCCCTCCTGTACCTACGAGTGAGTAGACCCATGCCACACAAAGCTAAAAGATCCCAGCCCGAGAAACGTCCAAGGGCCCCGTTACCTTCCGCTCGGGAGCATTCATCGGGAGGGAACACGAGGGTGGCCTTGGGGCCTCAGCCCCGACCTTTTCCCTCTTCCCTTGCTCTCTGACCGACGTCTGGAGAGAAAGTGGGGAAGTGGCGAAATCTTCCCCGCTCCATGATCCGGCTTGTGCCCGTCACTTCCCAATTTCCGCTCGGTGCCAGGCCCAGGAGACCAGTGAAGACGCGCCCCCGGTACACTCGCAAGTCTCAGGCGCGTCCCCGGCCCCGTAGCTCGGCTCACATCGGCCGCCGAACCCACCCAGAGCCGCTTCCTCCCATCTGGAGAATGGTGCTTGACCACAGGGGAGGAGGGTGGCTCTACCCAACGCGCCCCCAACACCTCCGGCCTCGCTCCCGCGGACTTCCCCACCCTCCCCAACCGCGCGGTGACCAGACCCCCGGGAAAGGGGCGTGGCTAACAAGCAGAGTGCCCAGAGCGCGCCCGCGCCCCCGCCCCCGCGCGCCCCCGCGTTACCTTTCACCACGTCACACTCGATGACGCGTCCGCGGCGCTCGAAGAGGCTGCGCAATTCCTGGCTCGTGCACGCAGCCGACACATTGCCCACGAAAATCTTCCAAGTGTTAAGAGGCCGTGGGCGCGACATCTCCACCACGAGCGCGCGCCCCGGCCGCAGCTCGTGGCCGTGCAGAGCCTCGATGGCGCGCAGCGCGCCTGCGTTCTCGCGCATGTGCACGAAGGCGAACTGTTTCATGACGGCGCAGCTCATGACCGTGCCGTAGGGCGCGAAGAGGGCTGCTAGCTCCTCTGGCGTTGTATCCGCCCCATCGACGTTTCCCACGAATATCTTCATTTTGTCGCCGCAGCCGCCTTCCCGGGGAGCCGGGACCTCTCCTCCAGCGACAGGCGAAACGTCCGACCGGCCGGCAGTCCTCCCCAGGAATGGCTGGCGACCGAGAACCCCGCCGCGCAGGCGCCCTGACCTAACCAATCGGGGCCCACATCCCGCGCGTCCTGCATCCAATCATAGAGGCTGAAAGAAGATGCTCTCAGGCGCAGCCAATCCCAGAGGGTCTGGAGCCCGCTCGTTAGCGGAGGGGGCGGGAAAGGGACGACGGCGCGCGACCAACCGCCACTGCCGGGGGGAGGGGGAAAAGAAGGGTTGGAGAAGGGGGAACGCGCGCGGGGAGCGTCGGCGGCGGAGAGGCCTAGTCGGTGAGATGGCCTCTGGCCGGGGTGGGGCCGGGATCGGCGGGCGCGAGGAAAAACTTTGTTCAGTCGGAAGTCGGAGCTCCTCCCATTCTGGCAACGTAGGGCAAACCTGGAGGCGGCAGCGGGCCTGTCCACGAGAGGGTCGGGCCTGGCCGAAGAAACCGGGACAGCCGCCTTCAGTCCGCAAACTGCCGCCTCCAGGACTGTGCTGGGCTGTCCGTGGGGCCCGAGAGGCATCTGCCCCAGAGAACCCTCGTGCTGTTAATTCATTCTTTGGAAACACGTTCCCTGATGTTGCTGAGGTCCTGGCGGAAGATGGAGAGTGAAAAATCGGACTCTCGTCCCTGCCTTTATGGAATTTCCACAAGAAGAATAATGAGATGTATCTCTCTTGCGTGCGTTGAAAAATTTTCCACAATGAAAAGTTTAATGAAACAATATTAGGTCAGAACAGTTCCTGAGGGAACAAAAGTTGAGGCTTAAAACAAAATAAAAAATTCAAAACCAACAGGTGTAGGTAAATAAAAGTATTTTGCATGGCTGAAGACATCAGAAACATAAACACATGCGACAAACTCAGGACAATATTTTACCTGCAACATGCGCATTCTCCTGATTCTATAGAACACCTACCAAATGGGCAGCACCAAGGGTACAGCTGTGAACCAAAAGTGACAAAAATGCTGACCTTGGAATTTACACTATGGTGGACAGAAACATAATAAACAACGAAGTAAAGCATATAGACCATAAGGACATAATACCATGAGATGGTATTAGGGGCGCCTGGGTAGCTTCTTCGGTGGGGGGACCCACTCTTGTTTGCAGCTCAGGTCCTGATCCCCGGGTTTTGAGTTCTGGCCCCACACTGAGCTCTGTGCTGAGTGTGGAGCCTACTTAAAAAAAGTAAGAAGTGGGGCACCTGGGTGGTTCAGTGGGTTAAGCCTCTGCCTTCAGCTTAGGTCATGATCTCAGGGTCCTGGGATCAAGCCCCAAGAGAGGCTTTCCGCTCAGCGGGAGCCTGCCTCCCCTTCTCTCTCTGCCTTCTCTCTCAGCCTGCCTCTCTGCCTATGGATCTCTGTCAAATAAATAAATAAAATCTTAAAAAAAAAAAAAAGTTAAAAAAATTGTAGTGCTAAAGATTTGAAATGACAGAGCAAGCCATTTTAAGGAGACTCATTCCAGCCAGAAAGTAACAAGTCAGTAAGTCTTGGGGCAAGAGTATGTCTGCCTGTCCGAGGAACAGCCATGTGCCAGCATGGCTGGAGACTGTAACAGAGTAAATAATAGAGCATGAAGTTTAAGGGAAGGTTGTAGCACCACAGGGGCCATTGAAATGACTGGTTTCACTTGTTTTAAGTGTTTATTTTATGCAACATTTCCATACCTCACCAGGTTTGCATCACAAGTGCACTTCTTAATTCCCATCCCCTGTTTAACCAATCCCTCACCCACCTCCCCTCTGGTAACCACCAGTTTGTTCTTTATAGTGAAGCATTTGTTTCTTGGGGGCCTGGGTAGCTCAGTCAGTTAAGCGTCCAACTTGATTTCAGCCCAGGTCATGATCTCAGGGTTGTGAGGTGGAGCTCCACATCAGGCTCCATACTGGGTGCGGAGCCTGCTTGAGAGTCTACCCCTCCCCACCCCTCTCTCTCTCTTTCTCCTTCTTAAAAAAACAAGTCTAATTCTTGGTTTGTGTCTTTTTTCCCTTTGTTCCCTTGTTGTTTTTTTAAGATTTTATTTTTTTATTTGACAGAGATCACAATTAGCCAGAGAGGCAGGTAGAGAGAGAAGAAGGGAAGCAAGGCTCCCTGCTGAGCAGAGAGCCCGATGTGGGGCTCCATCCCAGGACCCCAGGATCATGACCTGAGCAGAAGGCAGAGGCTTTAACCCACTAAGCCACCCAGGCGCCACTCTCCCTTTGTTTCTAAAACTCAACACATGAGTGAAATCATATGGTATTTGTCTTCCTCTGAGCAGCTTATTTTGCTTATAGCATTATACTCTCTAGATCCACCTATGTTGTTATAAATGGCAAGATTTCATTCTCCATAATATTCCATTATATATACATTATATATACTGATATATAATATATATTATATTAACATGCTATTTTATATATATATATATATTTTTTTTTTTTTCTATAATAGCAAAGTGCCAGTATGGCTGGATGGATAGACTGACAGATAGATCTATATATCTCACAGCTTCTTTATCCCTCATCAATTAATAAGACACTTGGGCTGCTTCCATATCTTGGCTATTGTAAATAATGCTGCTATAAACATAAGTGTGCATGTATCCCTTTGAAATAGTGTTTTGTATTCCTTGGGTATACAGTAGTGCAACTGCTGGATCACAGGTTAGTTGTGTTTTTAACTTTTTGAGGAAACTCCATACTGTTTTCCACAGTGGCCGCACCACTGTGCATTCCCACTAACAGTGCAAGCAGGTTCTTTCTCCACATTCTTGCCAACACCTGTTGTTTCTTGTATTGATGATTTTAGCCATTCTGACAGGTGTGATATCTCATAGTGGTTCTGATTTGCATTTCCCTGATGATCAGTGACGATGAGTATCTTTCCACGTGTCTGTTGGCCAACTGTATGTCATTTTTGGAGAAATGTCTGTTCATGTCTCCTGACCACTTTTTAATTAGGTGTTTTTTGGGTGTTGAGTTGTAGAAGTTCTTTATAGGTTTTGACTAACTATTTATCAGATATGTCATTTGCAAATATCTTCTCCCATTCCATAGGTTGCCTTGTAGTTTTGTTGATTGTTCCCTTTGCTGCGCGGAAGCTTTTTATTTTGATGTAGTCCCAATAGTTTATTTTTGCTTTTGTTGTTTTTTTTTTTTTTTAAAGATTTAATTTATTTATTTGACAGACAGATCACAAGTAGGCAGAGAGGCAGGCAGAGAGAGAGAGAGAGGAGGAAGCAGGCTCCCCGCTGAGCAGAGAGCCTGATGTGGGACTTGATCCCAGGACCCTGAGATCATGACCTGAGCCGAAGGCAGCGGCTTAACCCACTGAGCCACCCAGGCGCCCTTATTTTTGCTTTTGTATCCCTTTGCTCAGGAGACCTATCTAGTGAAAAGTTGCTCTGGCTGATGTCAGAGGAGTTACTACCTGTGGTCTCTTCTAGGAGTTTTTTTTTTTTTTTTTTTTTTTTAAAGATTTTATTTATTTATTTGACAGAGAGATCACAAGTCGGCGGAGAGTCAGGCAGAGAGAGAGAGAGAGAAGCAGGCTCCCGCTGAGCAAAGAGCCCGATGCGGGGCTCGATCCCAGGACACTGAGATCATGACCTGAGCCGAAGGCAGCGGCTTAATCCACTGAGCCACCCAGGCGCCCCTCTTCTAGGAGTTTTATGGCTTCTGGCCTCACATTGAGGTCTTTAATCCATTTTGAACTTATTTTTATATATGGTATAAGAAAGTGGTCCAGTATTCCCAATACCATTTGCTGAAGATTTTTCCCCATTGGGTATTCTTCCTTGCTTTGTCAAAGATTAGTTCACTATATAGTTGTGGGTTTATTTCTGGATTTTCTATTCTTGGATTGCAAGAGTAGTCCACTATTCACAAATCAATGATACATCATATCAATAAGAGAAGAGATAAGAACCATATGATCATTTCAATAGACACATAAAAAGTATTTGACAAAGTAAAACATCCATTCATGATAAAAACCCTGGCTTTTACTACAAAGTGAGGCTGGAAGTCTGTGGAGGGCAAAGGGCAGGGAAGTTTATCTGATATGGCTTATCTCCCATAGCTTTACAAATATCTTTTTTGGCTGCTATTGAAATGAGCAAAAACCAATGGAAAACAGTTGTTTTGCAGTGCCTGGGTGGCTCAGTCATTGAGTGTCTGCCTTCAGCTCAGGTCATGATCCTGGGGCCCTGGGATCGAGCCCCGCATTAGGCTCCCTGCTCAGTGGGAAGCCTGTTTCTCCCTCTTCCACTCCCCCTGCTTGTGTTCCCTCTCTCTCTGTCTCTTTCTCTCTGTCAAATTAAATACATAAAATCTTTAAAAAGAAAAGAAAAAAGAGTGGTTTGTTCAGAACATCACTGCTAAAATCCAGGAGAAAGATGACAGTGACGGGGTGCCTGGGTGGCTCAGTGGGTTAAGCCTCTGCCTTTGGCTCAGGTCCTGATCTCAGGGTCCTGGGATCGAGCCCCACCATCGGGCTCTCTGCTTAGCGGGAAGCCTGCTTCTCTCCCTCTCTCTGCCTACTTGTGATCTCTCTCTCTCTCTGTCAAATAAATAAAAAATCTTAAAAAAAAAAAAAAAAAGATGACAGTGAGCAACTTGGAAGCATGGAATTGTCATTTACTGAGATGGGGGTTGTTGTGGGAGAAGCAGATTTTCTGTGAAAGACCAGAAATGCAGTTTGGGTCATGGTAAGTGTGAGATGCCTCTAAGTCACCGAAGTGGAGATGCAATGGGCAATTAGATATGCGTGCAGAGTTCAAGGTGGAGGTCTGAGCTGCATTTGTAAATTTGGGAGTCTAAGGAGTTAATATCTAAACTGTACAAAGAACTCCTACAAATTGATTAGAAAAAAAAAGAGGAGATAAGTGGGCCAAGGATACAAACTGGCCATGTTATTAGAAAGGAAGTACAAATAGCTAATAAACCAGAAACTTCATTGGTAGCCAAGAAAATGCACTTTCCTAAGAAAATGAGAAGATTTTTCACCCTTGAATTTGAAAAAAAAAAAGAAAAAAAAAGATTTATATCTATTGCTGGTAAGGGTGTGAGAAAAGTACACGCATATTGTTGACAGTAGTGTAAACTCTATATCCTTCTTGGGAACTATTCTGGCAATTTTGAAACTTTCGATGTGGTGATTCTTTAATATTTTTATTGATTTATTTATTAGAGAGAGTGTGAGAGCAAGAGAGATCACAGAGGGAGAGGGAGAAGCAGACTCACCACTGAGCAGGGAGCTCGGATGCGGGGCTCCATCCCAGGATCCTGGGATCATGACTGGAGCTGAAGGCAGACACTTAATGGCTAAGCCTTCCAGGCACCACAATGTGGTGATTCTTTAACATAGTAATCCAACTTTGGAAATCTAGTGTACAAAAAGCTCTTCAATAAGAATATTGGTATGAATTTATTTATTTTAGCATTGTTTGTAGTAACAAGCAATGGAAGCATCTGTACGTCTGTAAATAAGGGAATAAGGTATTGCCTTAAGATAGAATATTATGGGGGCGCCTGGTTGGCTCAGTCAGTAGAGCATGCAACTCTAGATCTCGGGGTTGTCAGTTTGAGGCCCATGTTGGGTATAGAGATTACTTAAAAATAAAATCTTAGGGGTGCCTGGGTGGCTTAGTGGGTTAAAGCCTCTGCCTTCAGCTCAGGTCATGATCCCACGGTCCTGGGATTGGGCCCCACATCGGGCTCTCTGCTCAGCAGGGAGCCTGCTTCCCCTCTCCCTCTGCCTGCCTCTCTGTCTACTTGTGATCTCTGTCTGTCAAATAAATAAACAAAATCTTTAAAAAAAAAAATAAATTCTTAAAAATAATAATAATAAAACAAAACCCTAGAAAAATTCTTAAAAATAATAATAATAAAAACAAAATCCTAGGGGCACCTGGGTGGCTCAGTGGGTTAAAGCCTCTGCCTTCAGCTCAGGTCATGATCCCGGGGTCCGGGGATCGAGCCCCGCATCGGGCTCTCTGCTCAGCAGGGAGCCTGCTTCCTTTCCTCTCTCTCTGCCTCTCTGCCTCCCTGTGATTTCTGTCTGTCAAAATAAATAAAATCTTTAAAAAAAAATCCTAAAAAAATTCTTAAAAATAATAATAATAATAACAAAACCTTAAATATCGTGTTGCTACTAAAAGCAGTTCAGAATTTGTTGATATGGAAGGATGACCATAATTTAAGAGGGAAAAGCACACTGTAATTGTATAATGTTACATCTTTCTAAACTACAGGGGGGAAAAGTCCTCCATATAGGCGCATCTGTTTTTTTTAGCAGAGAAATAACATTGGTCATGGATGAAATCGATTCTTTTTTTTTACACTTTTCCATAGCATTAGACTTTTTTTTTTAAGATTTTATTTATTTATTTGACAGAGTGAGAGAGCACAAGCAGGCAGCACAGCAGAGGGAGAGGGAGAAGCAGGCTCCCCGCTGAGTGGAGAGCCTGATGTGGGGCTCGATCCCAGGACCCTGGGATCATGACCTGAGCCAAAAGCAGCTGCTTAACTGACTGAGCCACCCAGGTGACCCATATCATTAGACTTTTACCAGTGAGCACCTAATTCTTTTACAATTAAAAAAGTACCATTTTGATACCGCTCTGGTATCTTTGCAAATCCTAGCTGCTGGCAGTATTCCCAGACTGAGTATCAGCAGGCCCCTGGCCACCCCAGCAAGCAAGCAGAGCCATTTTAAGGGTATTGTGGGGCAGTTCTATCTTTGTTCCTATGCTGCTGGTAGGGTGTAGAGTCAGAACACTGTGAAACAGAAATATAATGTAAAACCCATCTGTGATTTTAATTTTTCTGCTATCCACTTTCAAAAGAAAAATACAAGTAAAATTAATTAAACAATACATTTTAACCTAATCTATCTAAAAAACGATCATCATGTAATCAATATATAAAAATTATTAATATTTTACATTCTTTTCCTTATGCCAAGTCTTTGAAATTCATTGTGTATTGTACACTAACGGCACTTTGAATTAAGAGCAGTTTGAATTAAATACATTTCAAGAATTGAGTAGCGATGGGGCACCTGGGTGGTTCAGTGGGTTAAGCATCTGCCTTCTGCTCAGCTCATGATCTCAGGGTCCTGGGATTGAGCCCCGCATCAGGCTCTCTGTTCGGCAGGGAGCCTGCTTCTCCCTCTCTCTCTCTCTGCCTGCTTCTCTGCCTACTTGTGGCCAGTGGCTGCTGTATTAGCTACTGCAGGTTTAGCCTTCCTCCTGAAATGGGCTTCAGATCCTGGAGAGACATCCTTTGGAAAAGCAGAACTTCAACGTTGGTGATATATCTGATTTTCCAAAATAACCCACTATCAAGGTGGTGGTATTACTGGGGCTAATTCAATGTTCTTTCCATTATGCCAGGTCAGAGTTAGATCATAATTCAAATCACAGTCTGCCAGTTGTGAAAACTTGAGCAAAATTCTTCACATCTATGAGGATCACCTCTTTCACTTGCAAAATAACTGGCCTTCCGACAGGGAGTTTTGGGTTTTGTTTTCTTTCTTTCATTTGTTCTTTTTTTGTTATTCACCCATTCATTCATTCATTCCTTCATTCATTCAGTGGGCTCCACACCCATCATGGAGTCCATCCTGGGACTTGAACTCACTACCCTGAGATTAAGACCTGAACTGAGATCAAGAGTCAGATGCTTAACTAACTGCGCCACTCAGGTGCCCCTTGTTTTCTCTTTAAACAAGTTTTACGTATGTGTGTGTGCAGTAAAAATATACATGACATCAAATCTACTATTATAACCTTTTCTTAAAAGGTTTTATTTATTTATTTATTTATTTGACAGAGAGAGAGCGAGCAAGCATAAGCAGAGAGAGCAGCAGAGGGAGAGGGAGAAGCAGACTCCCCACTGAGCAGGGAGCCTGATGCAGGACTTGATCCCAGGACCTTGAGACCATGAACTGAGCTGAAGGCAGACGCTTAACCAACTGAGCCACCCAGGCGCACCTCCCCCCATTATAACTATTTTTAAGGGCAGAGTTTTGTAGTATAAAGTACATTCATTCACATTGTTGTGCAACCACCACCACACTCTATCTCCAGAACTTTCTCATCTTTCCCAAGTGAAAATCCGTACCCATTAAACTAATTCCCCATTCCCTCCTCCCCTCCGCCCCCAGCAACCACCGCTCTCCTTCTGCCCCTATGAATGCAACCACCCTAAGTTCCTCATATACGTGAAATCATACAAATATGTGTCCTTTTATAACTGCTTTACTTCACTTAGCATAATGTCTTCAAGGTTCATCCATGCTATAGCGTGAGTCAGAACTTCCTTTTTAAAGCTGAATACTGTTCCATTGTATGTAGATGCTACATTTGGTTTATCCATTCATCTGGCCATGGTCGTTTTGGCTACTGGGAATAATGCTGCTATGAAAACAGGTGCACAAGTATCTATTTGAGTCCCTACTTTCACTTCTTTGGATTATATACTCAGAAGCGAAATGGCTGGATTTTATTTATTTATTTTTTTAAGATTTTATTTATTTATTTGACAGAGAGAGAGAGAGAGATCACAAGTAGGCAGAGAGGCAGGCAGAGAGAGTGGGGGAAGCAGGCTCCCTGCTAAGCAGAGAGTCCGATGCAGGCAGGGCTCAATCCCAGGTCCCTGGGATCATGCCCTGAGCCGAAGACAGAGGCTTTAACCCACTGAGCCACCACCCCTGGATTTTCTTTTTTAACTAAAGTATAATTTACATACAACAACAATCTCTTCTCTTCTGTGTTGAGTCCTCTGAGTTTTGACAACCATATAGTCACAGACTCACCACCACAGTTGAGATAAAGACAGGCCCATCACCCTGAAGTTTTCTTCCGCTGTTCCTTTGCAGTCAAACCCCCCCACCAAGCCCCAGGCCCTGGGAAACAATGATCTATTATCTTGCATTACAGTTCTGTCTTTTCTACAATGTCATACAAATGGAGTCATAGAGTGTATCACTTTTGGAGTCTAGCTTCTTTCACTTACATAAGGCATCTGATATTCATCAAGGTCCTTGCCTGTATCAGTAGTTAGTTCCTTTTTATCAATGACCAGCATTGTCTGGATGTGCCAGTTTGTTTTTCCATTCCCAAGTTGAAGGACATCTGAATTGCTTCCAGTTTTTGGAACTTATGACTCAAGCTGGCATACAGGTATTTGTGCAAACAAGTTTTCATTTCTCTTGGTAAATACCTATGAACCACAAGGTCGTTGAACAATAAAGTGTTTGGCACCCCGTAAGGCACATAGTAAGCTCAATAAATGAAGCAATTAGAAGAGTCTGCTACAGGATTCTATGAATCCTATGAAATAAAAAGAACCTGTAGTATCCCAACTAGAATTTTATTAAGCACCTACTATCTGCCAGGTGTTCTTCTAGTGTTTCTGGAACAACATTCAGTTAGAATCATGAAGTCCTATGTGTTTAAAGACAAAAATAAAAATTGCTTCCCTTTGTTTTCCCCATACTTCAAGCCCACAATTAGATCTATTTCTCTGGTGATGAAGCTCTACTTTCCCTGATCCTTCACCTCTCTGACCATGTCCTAAGCCCAGTGCCATACCTAGCCCATCACTGCTGTCCCCAGCGGCTTTAACTGCAATGAAAAGGAGAGCTAAAAAGATATTTCTAGGGGCGTGTGGGTGGCTCAGATGGTTAGGTGTCTGACTTCGGCTCAGGTCATGATCCCAGAGTCCTGGGATCAAGCACTACATCAGGCTCCTTGCTGGCTCACCAGGGAGCCTGCTTCTCCTTCTCCTTTTGAGTCTCCCCCTGCTTGTGTGCTCTCTCTGCCTCTCTCTCTTTCTCAAATGAATAAATAAAATCTTTTTTAAAAAATAAAAAGACATTTCTAGTAATATAATACATATCATATAACAAAATATGTCTTCTGGTTAGCTACAAATGTAGACCGATGCAGAGCTTTTGCATTAGTGACTCAGGTGGTACTAGGGACACCTTACCACCAGCAAAACCACTCTCCAAAATGGTGAACAACTCTTAGTAATATTCGAAACCAAAGAACAAGATACATCAGTGTATATTAAAACTGCACCAAAAATACTGTGTTTATAAATATAATAATACACTAAATAAACGGGCCTCTAATTATAAACATGTTTTTCACCCACAAGGATATCGGGTAGGACATTTGCAAGTTGGGCAGGTAATGGGACCGTTGGTTTTTCATGTGTCAGACTATCCTGAGTACTGCAGGTTGGCAAGGATCCCTAGCTTTCCCCCACTAAATGCCAGGACCCCCCCCCCCAACATACACACACTCAGCATTGTCACAACCAAAGAAATCTCCCTCACAGAGTCTCAAAAGTCTCAAAAGTGTGAAGTTTATTGTAAAAATTCATTGCTGATATAAAATAATCTGCTAGGAAAAGTCCTTATCTCTTTACAGTAAATAGAAGGAAATGTTAGAAATTCTGTCCTCTAATGGCAGGAAGAGAGCCCACATTTACTTATGACATTGGCCTCAGTTAATTATATTAATAACCCCAAAATTCTTTGGTTTGATAGGTCATGGTAATAGGTCAAAGGTGTCAGGTCCTAATTCCTCCTTCCTACAGGATGCAATGGATATTTGGAAAAAAACTTTGAATTTTTTTTTTTTTCTTTTGAGAGAGAGTGTGTGTGCACGAACATGCTCAAGCGCTGGAGAGGAGAGGCAGAGGGAGAAGAGAATCTTGAACAGTCTGCACACCCAGCGTGGAGCCTGACGGGGGGGAGTGGTGCTCAATTTCACAACCCTGAGATCATGACCTGAGCCGAAATCAAGGGTCGGACACTTAACTGATTGTGCCTCGAGTTTAATTTTTAAAGTACTAAGTTTGTTGGGGCGCCTGGGTGGCTCAGTGGGTTGAGTCTGTGCCTTCAGCTCAGGTCATGATCCTGGAGTCCTGGGATGGAGCCCCGCATCGGGATCTCTGCTCAGCAGGGAGCCTGCTTTCCCTGAACCTGCTTTCCCCTCTCTCTCTGCCTGCCTCTCTGCCTACTTATGATCTCTCTCTCTTTCAAATAAATAAATAAAATCTTTTAAAAAAATGTACTAATTTTGTTGTCAAATAAGATTGGACAGCATGGGTGCGCCTGGGTGGCTCAGTGGGTTAAAGCCTCTGCCTTCAGCTTGGGTCATGATCCCAGGGTCCTGGGATCGAGCCCTGCATGGGGCTCTCTGCTCAGCAGGGAGCCTGCGTCCCTCTCTCTCTCTGCCTGCCTCTCTGCCTACTTGTGATCTCTGTCACATACATAAATAAATAAATAAATAAATAAATAAATAATAAAAAATTTTAAAAAAAGATTGGACAGCATGTACATTTTGCTGACATAAAAAGCACAAAAACAACGTGATCGGAAAGATGGGGGAAAGATCTTATTTCACGTTACATTTACACAGATTCTACCTCCTATGCAGCTAAACAGCAGCAGAGGGCTTCCTGAGATGGTTGCAGGTTCTTCCTGAATTCCTTAATGAATGAAAGAATGAACGAGTGAGTGGAAACAAAATAATAACACGGAACACTGAATACTAAATTTGCCGGGTGCTATTCTTTGCACGGGCAATCTTGTTGGATTATCATAGCAGGCCCAGGAGTTTGGTCTATTGTAATCCCCATTTCATAGAGAAGACTGAGAGGCATTCCCCAAGGTCACATAGCTAGAAAGCAGTAGACCTGGGATCTGGATGGCCCCGAAGCCCCACTCATCGCTACTACAGTTTCCTGGGTATATGCATGAGTAAGAATGATTATTAAACATGGCCATACATAGACCATAAATACAGTGTTGAAAACACTAGCAAGGAATTCACTCATTATGGAAAGATGCTGCTTTGTGGTAAATACATCTTCAGACAGAAAAAGATCTGTCCTTAGAAGGACAAGGAGAAGGAGAGGGAGGAGGAGGGGGGAGGAGGGGGGAGGAGAGGAGGGGAGGGAAAGAAGAAAAGCCAACCTCTAGTAGATTATTTGGGTTTAATTCGATCAAATCAAGAAGAAATCTCCAAGTGTGGGGGTGTGGGGATAGGGAGGCAATTTACACAATTTTTATTGCTTAGATCAGGTAATAAAATTAAGAGATTATGGAAACATACCTTATAGGCTTAATCTGAATTTAGGGACCATAGTTTGTAAAACCAATGCCATCTGAAGGGTTTGGCCTTGGAGTTCCGTTACCACAGCAACGATTTAAAGCAGACAGACCCAGCAAGTACACTTATTGCAGAGGAAGAACTGCCCTTGATGCGTGCAGCCCCAGAAGTCAGTAGCTCCTGTCCTGGGGACTGTAGCCCAACTTCTTTTCAGCTGAGAAAGTGTCCTTTTAGTGGGTAATCTATCTTAATCCTGGGAAGATGTAGAATTAAAACCAAACGTACTGAGGTAAAGAAATACATACCGGTAATAATTTTGAGCTCGCAAGTAGATTTTTGTCATATTTGGGGAAGCCTGAATATTTTGAAAGAGTTTTGAAGAAATGCTGACCTATTAGAGAATCTGACAAATCAGTCTTGGTTTTCTAACTTAAAAGGAATACTCAAGAAACTGATTTTATGAGCCAATCACGGAAGAACAAATATTGTATGATTCCTCTTACGTGAGGTCCCTAGAGTAGTAAAATCCATGGAGACAGACAGTAGATTGCCAGAGTGCTTGCTAGGTGCTGGGGGACAGGGAATGGAAAGTTGGTGTTTAACAGGGACAGAGTTTCCGATTAGGAAGATGAGCAAGTTCTGGAGATGAATGATGGTGTTGGTTGTACAACACTGTGAATGTAGGCAAGCCACAAAAAGGTACACTTAAATAGGTTTAAAATAGGTTAAAATAGGGGCATCTGGGTGGCTTCATTGGTTAAGTGTCCTACTCTTGATTTTGGTTCAGGTCATGATCTCAGGGTTGTGAGATCAAACCCTGCTGTGGGCTCCATGCTGGGCCTGGAGACTGCTTAAGATTCTCCTCTCTCTGGGGCCTCTGGGTGGCTCAGCTGGTTAAGCGTTGGCTTTCGGCTCAGGTCATGATCCCAGCCTCCTGGGATGGAGTCCCGCATCGGGCTCCTTGCTCAGTGGGAAGCCTGCTTCTCCCTCTGCCGGCTGATCCCTCTGCTTGTGCTCCTTCTCTCAAATTAATTAGTTAACTAATTAATTTTTTAAAAGATTCTCCTCTCTCTCCCCATCCTCTCCCCTCTCCCTTTCTCTCTCAAGGAAAAAAAAAAAAAGGTCGAGTGCCTGGGTGGCTCAGACAGTTAAGCATCTGCCTTTGGCTCAGGTCCTGATCCCGGGGTCCTGGATTCTAGCCCCACGTCGGGCTCCCTGCTCAGTGGGGAGTCTGCTTCTCCCTCTGCCATGCCCCCTGCTTGTGCACGCGCTCTCTTTCTCTCCCCCCCATTCCTTCTCTCAAACCAATACAATCTTTAAAAAAAGGGTTAAAATAATCAATTTTCTGTTATTTTTATATCAACAAAATAAAAAAATGAGTTTTAAAATTTTATTTTTACTTCACTTTTATTTTTTTATTTGATTTTATTAAAGATTTTATTTATTTATTTGACAGATAGACATCACAAGCAGGCAGAGAGGCAGGCAGAGAGAGAGGAAGGGAAGCAGGCTCCCCGCTGAGCAGAGAGCCCGATGCGGGCCTCAATCCCAGGACCCTGAGATCATGACCTGAGCCAAAGACAGAGGCTCAACCCACTGAGCCACCCAGGCGCCCCTTTATTTACTTAGCTTTTAAACAGGATTTTTATTTTATTTAATTTTAGATCTTATTTATTTGAGAGAGAAAGAGAAAGAGAAAGGGCATGCACAAGCAGGAGGAACGGCGGGCAGAGGCAGAAGCAGACTCCCCACTGAGCAGGGAGCCCGACGTGGGGCTTGATTCTGTGACCTGGGATCACAACCCAGGACAAAGGCTGACGCTTAACTGACTGAGCCACCCAGGTTCCCCGGGGATAATGTTCTTATTTTACCAGATTTGAAAACAGAAAAATAAGTTTTGAAATTCGAACTTAAAGGCTTAAGGAAAACGAAGTTTTACATGTGTTATTTTAATAAAACTGAATCCTAACCGTGCTGGCTTCTTGGTGGCTGTTGTAAGACATCACCACAATCGGCGTGACTTAAAGCAACAATTCATTTTCTCACAGTTCTAGAGGCCCAAGGATCAAAATTCTTAGCAGCAGACTGAAGTCACGTTGTCAGCAGGGCCATCCACGCCCTGCCTCTCGCAGCCAGCTTCCAGGAGCTGCTGGCACTCCTGGGTCTGTGGCTGCAGCAGACCGAACTTCAAGGTCAGCTTCATTCAGTTTTTCCCTCTGTTTTTCTCCCATCACCTTCTGTGTCAAAACGCTGTCTCCTCCTTGTGAGGATCCAGGCGCTTGCATTCAGGGCCCATCCAGATAATCCAGGATAATCGCCTCATCCCCCCCAATCTTTAACTTAATCACATCTGCAAAGACTCAGATAAGGTCACATTTATAGCTTCTAGGGATTAGGACCTGGTAACTTCAGTGGCCATTATCAGCTGAATCACAATAGTTCCCCCCACCCCAAGTCATCACTAACCGTCTTTTCAGGGCACCAGTACCACTAGCGCGCATCATAAACACAGAGACGGCTCTTTCCTACTGAAACTGTTCATGGTATTAGCAGGCAACCAAGCCATGGGAACCCTGGGTGCATTCCTTTGCTTTAAAGCCGTGTTCGCTCTTATGGTGATTCCCTCACTTTGGTTTTTAGATATAATCTCTTTGTCTCTGGCTAAGACAAAGCAAGTCCTCCTTGGAAGTAGGTATCATATATGTATTTAAATTTGAAGAGAAGTCTTTGGGGGCTGGAGGACGGTCCCAGACCCTGCTCCTACATGAAGATAGAGACAGGTATACACGCAGCTCTGGGAGGGTACCAGACCCGGAGCTAACCATTTTTTTAAAAGATGAGACTAGTAGTTCTCAAACTTTAGTGTGTTTCAGAATCACCTAGAAGGCTCTTAAAACAGATTTCCAGGCTTCACCCACAGAGTTTCTGATTCAGTGAGTCTGGAGGGAAGCCCAGGAATTTGCCTTCAAACCTTTCCAAGTGATGCTCATGCTGCTGGTCCGGGGACAAGCCCCCCCACCCCCACCCCGAGAGCCACTGGAGAAGACAGATGAACAGGAAGAGGGATTTTCAGGAGCCAGAGTTGCAGCTGCCCTCAGAAACAGCCCCACTGCTTCCTGGGACCCCCACTGGCAGCCAGGAGTCCCCAAAAGAGGCTCTGCCACTGCTCTGGAAAGGGGCTCCAGTTGGGCCCCTCTGCCAGAGTTCTGCTGGGGAGAAGGTCTCCTCCTTGCGAAAATAGGAGGTTCCTTAAATGTTCACAGCTCTACAAATCCAGTGTGGAGCCCCAGGCAGCACTGAGAACGGAACGCCAGGAAGGGCAAACCCAGAGTGAAGAGGGAAGGGAGAGACGAGAGGTCCCTAAGACGTGGACATGAGGCTGGGGGGCGCTGCTGGGGACCACTGAAAAAGCACCTGGGTCTGAGGAAAAGTAATAAATGGAGGCAGAGAACCGGAAACAAAAGAAAGTGTCTGGGTTCCCTGAAACGCGGTGTAAAACCACTGGAGTGACACACAATTTTGGGGTGGCTCACAGAACAATTTTTAATTTTTAATATTATTTTAGTAGCTATGTACGTATTTTCTTTCTCTAGCAAATTCCTGTTTATGACAAATGAATCCTACTTCCCATACCTTATAGTGAGAACCAACAGTGGTTAAGAGTATAGGCCTCGAGCTGGCCCGCCTGGGTCTGATCTGAGACACTGCTGTGGGACCTTGGGCAAGTTACATAACCACCCTGTGCTTCAGTTTGCTCATCTGTAACACGGGATAACAACAGAAGCTACTATGTGTCATCACCTTGAGGATTACATGAGTTATTGCATAGAGTGTTTAGAAAACACTTAATAATCACTAATAGGTGTTAGCCAAAAATGATAAAAATTTCATTTTTAATTAAGTTTAAAAGTGGCTAAAAAATTTCTTAAGTATTTGGTAAATGATAGTACAAATGGGCTTGTGGACATGGTAGAGACTGAGACACAACACAAACATGACTGAATTTGGCAAAGATTTTCAAACTGTGCTCCCAGGAGCCCTAGGATTTTTTGGAACTTTAGCCAAATTTCCACATTTGCTTCACCGTTAGGCCTTTAAGAGCCGTGTTTGAACCGTGTTCTGTGGTTTAAAACCAAAGTTTAAAAACTACACAGTTAGGAGTGCCTGGGTGGCTCAGTCAGTTTAGAGGCTGCCTTTGGCTCAGGTCATGATCCCGGGGTCCCGGGATCCAGCCCCACATTGGCCTCCCTGCCCAGCGGGGAGTCTGCTTCTCCCTCTGCCCCTCCCCCTGTCATGCTCTCTCTCTCTCTCCCTCTCTCTTAAAACAAAACAAAAACTTAAAAAAAAAAAAAAAACTACACAGTTAAAGGGCACCTGGCTCTGTCAGGGGAGCATGTGACTCATGATCTCAGGGCTGTAAGTTCAAACTCCACCTTGGGTGGAGAGATTACTTAAAAATAAAACCTTGGGGCACCTGGTGGGCTCAGTGGGTTAAGCATCTGCCTTCAGCCCTGGTCATGATCTCGGGGTCCAGGGATCGAGCCCCGCATCGGGCTCTCTGCTCAGCGGGGAGCCTGGTTCTTCTTTTCCCTCTACCCTTCCCCATCCACCACGTGTGCCTGCCCTCTCTCTCTCTCTCTCAAATAAATAAATCTTAAAAAAATAAAATTAAATTAAAAAAAAAAAAGAAAGCAATGCAGTTAAGAGTTCATTTTTTTGGAAGATTTTTATTTATTTATTTGGCAGAGATCACAAGTAGGCAGAGAGGCAGGCAGGGGGGCGGTGGGGGGAAGCAGTCTCTCCACTGAGCAGAGAGCCCGATGCAGGACTCGATCCCAGGACCCCAAGACCATGACCTGAGCTGAAGGCAGAGGCTTAACCCACTGAGCCACCCAGGAACCCCAACGGTTAAGAGTTTAAAAGAGAGAAAAGCTAATGGGGATGCTGATTCTTTAAAAGTGGGAACGGAGTGGTAGGGTTTGGTAGGATTTGGCCATGGGAGGGTGAAACCCAGCTGTCGTTCCAGAATGAAGGAGAGAGGAGGCCAGGCGCTGGCTGTGGGCAGGGTCCATGAGGAGCTCCTGCAATGATTTGGGGCGGGGGAAGATAGCCCGGGTCCCCTGCTTGAAAGGGGTTTGGTTCCCAGGAATCAGGGGAGCTGGAAAGCAACCAGCACAGGCTTGGCAAGAGAGAGCAGGGTCCAAGGGCTAGGGCTGGGCGCAGAGCCGGCGGCCTTGAGGGAGAAAGAGGAAAGGCCTAGGGAATGGGAACAGAGTCAGGCACAAGTCAGCAAGGTCAGCAGGCTGGAAAATCACCTGCCTGGTTCCAAGCAGACATGGTAAGGGGCAAAGTTTGTATTCTGACAGTCCACTGTGTGATAAAAGCTGTTTTGTCATGGATGAGCAAGCCTGACCAAGTCCAGTGGGGGGTTAGGAGTGTCGGGGGAGGGAGGCAAAACGGTAAGTGGGGGCGCCCAGAACTCCTGGCCCCACACATTGGTCCTTGGGTACCGGCCATCCCTGTGAGAGCAGGGCTCAGCTGGGGCAGCCTCCAGGGGCCCCGTCTGGCCTCCGAAGCACAGCCACCAGTCCCTTAACTTCCTGCGTGCCAGGTCCTGCGCCAAACACTCTGCTTATTAGGTTAATTAAAAGTCTTTTACTTGTGAATTAAAAAAATCAACTCAAGCCAAACTAATTCAAAAAGCAGGAGGAGGGGATGCCTGGGGAAAATCCAGGAGTGACTCCTGACCCCCCCCCGGGTCAGGAAGCAGGAGGCCTCAGGAAAGGCCCAGAGCGGGCGCTCGGGGGTGTCTGACATTACCCAACAGCTCAGAGGAGCTCCCTGTGCCTCTGCCTCCTCTGCTCCTCAGCAGACAGGCTTCTTCGGCTACTCAGCTGACAGGGCAGGGAGAAGAGAGCCACCTGCAGCCCTCGACTTCCCACACGGCAGGGCCAAGCACAGGGAGAAACTAAAGCAGGGTGTGTGACCAGCCACCTGCGCGCCGTGGTCCCGCACTGTGACCCTGAAGGGAATGCTGCCCTCGGTAGCTGTGTAGATCTGAATCCAGTTTTGTTTGGCTCCAAAGCCAAGAGATAGTTCTCACATGACGGCCGGAGACACAGACTGTGTTCAGTAAGCCCATAAAGGGACACTGGGACACGGACAAAATCCAGAGTTCCATATGAAAATAAAACTTTAATTTGCCAAGGGAACATCAAAGTGACCCTTCGCACCCCGTACCCGAGTTCTGCTGGGACCAGGCAAGCAGGGCTCCTCCCCTCTCTCCGGAAGCGGACAGTGCTCAGCGGGGAGAACAGCCCCCCCCAGGGCTGAGGCTGCGCTCAGAGGTGGGCAGGCGGCTTGGCGAGCTCCTTCCGTCCCTCACCAGCAATAGGCCGGCCTCGCTCCTCCCAGATGGTGAGGCCATCACAGGAGCAGATCTGCTTGGGGTTCTGGAAGAGGCCAGCAGAGCGTGCGATGATGCCACAGGCCAACCTGAGGAAGAACGTGTGGTCAGGGGTAGGCCCTGGACACTGGTCTGGGCTCCTCTGGGCTTGACCATAAGCCACTGGCCGAGTGGAGTCTCCTGCTCGGGGTGGCATCTCTCACCTCTCTCCTGAGTTCCCCGTGACCTTGGATAAGGGATGGCCACCCCGGCCCAGGTCATCTTCTCCCTCGTCGATGACCAGGCTTCGGCCGATCACATCCCATACCTTTGAGGGCAGATAACAGCCTCAGACAGCGGCCGGCTAGGAGAGACCCCGCCTCCTCTTGCAGCGCTACCTTCAGCTGCTCGTCCTCTATCCTGAAGCTGGCTCGGCCGTCAGCATCGGCGCGCACGTTCCCCAGGTCTCCACGGTGCTGCAATGAGACCCGGGCGAGAGAAGAGGGGTGCGTGGGGCGAGGCTGCTAGCTTCTAGCTTCCCAGGATCCGATTCCCCTTCCCAAAGGTACCAACGTCCTCCTCTGGGTACAGTCTGCTGGGATAACGGGGTGGCCGAGGGCACAAGAAAGGGAACCGGATGCTCCCTCCCGGGTACTGAAATGCCGGACAGCGACTGCCTTCCGTGCGGTCCTGCCCACTGGAGCGGACCATGTCTCCTGCAAGGCTGTTGCCCCTCCTGTGTCTCAGCCTCAGAAACGAGCCCGGCTGCTACCGCTTTGCGAGCCCAGTTCTCCAACCTCTCGTTGACTCTTGGCAGTCTACGATTCCCCTGGGCTTAAGTTAAGGAAGCAGCCAGGACCATTCCCTGACTCCCAGCCTCCTGGGAGAGAGAAAAACACACGGAGCAGGGGGCCTGTTCTGCCCCCGCCCAGAAGCTGGCTCTGCCTACCTTCTCCCTTTTAAGGTAGCACAAAATGTCCCAACACATCGACTGAGCACTGCCTACGTCAGACACACACTGCCGGCATGGGGGTGGGGTACGTGTGCAGCCCCCCAACCCCGGGCAAGGATCTCGAAGCGTGGTGGGGAGACAGACACAGAACAGACCAGTGATTATGAAACATAGACTAAGTACGGCACAGAGGAGGTTTTCTGCGGACCGGACCCTACTGACAAGTCACAGGGACCCACATTGGTGCAAGTAAGTTGTCTCCACAATCAGACACTTTAGGCAGAAGCAGGTGCCTTGCCCGTGTGGGCTGGTGCACACGACCTTGCTGAGACGCACGGTCACAGAGCATGTCACTGCGTGGTGGGGCTGACAAGCAGCAAGGAGCACCACCTCTGCTTTATCCGGTTTTCCAGAGAGACATCTGCTGCTGACGCCTGGCACTCTGTGTGACCCTGCACGGGCAGCCTTTCGGGTACAAAGATCAAGGAAGGGGAGGGGATACCGAGCCTCGAGGAGCATCTTCAGGACTGGGCTGAAGGGGCGAGCAGCCTGGCAGTGCGGCTCAGAGGCATGGCCCAGCAGCATGGTCCTCTCCCTCCCCTGCACTTGGGGAAGGAGGAACCAGACCGCAGGGCCTTGAATGTCACACCCAGCAACTGGGCTGGGCCTACAGAGCCCTCAGGTACCGGGGATTCAAAAAACGGGTGTGGGCAGGGGCATGCCACGGTTACACTGTGCTTGGCAGCAATCCCTCTAGCACAGTTCATGAAGGGGAAGGACTGGGGACAGGTGAGAGAAGAGAAGGCCCCTTGGAGATCAGTCAGGAGATGTGCAAAGGGACAACCAGGCTCTGGTGTAAATTCCCACACTGAATTCACTTCCAGCTGGCCAAAGCAGATGCAGAAATCCCAAAGGGATTCATCAGGCATCATGGTGGCCTCGGCGGGCTAGATGTTACTCAAGTCTTCCTCTTCCTCTATCAAGGACTTGGGGACGCTAGGGCAGCTGGGTCCAGCCCCTCCTGATTCCCCGCCCAGAGAGGGGCCCGGTCCAAACAGGCCAAGGCACAGGTGGCAAGGCAGCTTCTCACCCTTCTGATCTCGGCTTTGTGAGAGACACGGTGCTCCCAGTTCCCAAATGCCCCTTGCTGGTTCATGCCTTGGGGGCTCTGCCTAAGGCATTTTCTCCGCTTTGTCTGACAGTTCACACTCTCTGTTCTCTGGCTTGATTTCTGTGCAGCACCTCTCAAGGCTTGATGAGGACAACAGCCTGTGCGATGCACCTTCCCACGTACTACATCCCTGTGTGCTCCTCCACTGAGTGGGCTGGACCTAGTGTACTGGCTAGATTCGGTTACAGAAAGAGAACGGCTTGGCTCAGTCTGGGATGCCCTCTCTCACGCACTTGCTCTCAGGGAAGCCCAGCTGCTGTGTTGCGAGCCGCCCTAGGAAAAGGCCCACGTGGCAAAGGGCTGATGTCTCTGGCCAACCGCCAGGGAGGACCTGAGGAGGCTGCCAAGAGCAACAGGAGCCTTCAGATGACAGCAGCCCCGGCCACGCCTTGACTACAGTCCCCCTAAGCCAGAGGCCCCCGGCTAAGCTGCATCCAGGTTCCTGCTCCAGAGAAACTGAGATGATGAACGCTTGCTGTTTTAAACCCCCAAGTTCAGAGTCATCTGACACACAGCAAGAACCCGCTGCCATGCTGAGCACAAACACAGCACCACACAGTGGGCCCGACAGAAACTCGTCTGGCTTCTCCAGCTTCCCAGGGCAGGAGAGGAATGGGGTCAAACTTCTCACCCTTTGAAATGCCACAGAACTGTCCAAAAAATCAAGTACGTGAAATAAGAAACATGCACCATGGGGGTGCCTGGGTGCTTGGGTCCCTTAAGCATCGGCCTCTTGGTTTCAGCTCAGGTCATGATCACAGGGTCGTGAGACTGAGTCCCACATCAGGCTGAGCACTCACCAGGGAGTCTGCTTGAGAGTCTCTCTCTCTCTCTGTCCCTCCCCCACACATGCGCTTGCTCTTTCTCAAATAATTAAATAATTAAATGTTAAAAAAAGAAAAAGAAGGGGTGCCTGGGTGGCTCAGTGGGTTAAAGCCTCTGCCTTCGGCTCAGGCCATGATCTCAGGGTCCTGGGATCGAGCCCCACATCGGGCTCTCTGCTCAGCAGGGAGCCTGCTTCCCCCTCTCTCTCTCTGCCTGCCTCTCTGCCTACTTGTAATCTCTGTCTGTCAAATAAATAAATAAATCTTTTTAAAAAAAGAAGAAAAGAAGAAGAGGAAGAAGAAAACATAGGCCTTCTGCAGTTCTCGGACCCTGCAGGCCAGAATCCAGTGGGACTCTACTAATGTTTATTTGACCACCACAGACTGTTTTCACAGTGGGCCTGCTCTTATGGCTACAAGAACTGGTTTTTGGGGCACCTGGGTGGCTCAGTCGTTAAACGGCTGCCTTTTGCTCAGGCCATGATCCCAGGGACCTGGGGCTGAGCCCTGCATGGGGCTCCCTGCACAGCAGAGAGCCTGCTTCTCCCTCTCCCACTCCCCCTGCTTGTATTCTGTCTCTCACTGTGTCTTTCTGTCAAATAAATAAATAGAATCTAAAAAAAAAAAAAGAAAAAAAAGAACTGGTTTTCCCATCTCTCTGGCTATATCAAGTTTCTTATTAAGAAACAAGTCTACCTAAAAAAAACAAAACAAACTCTACCTTAGAGACGCCTGGGCGGCTCAGTGGGTTAAAGCCTCTGCCTTCGGCTCAGGTCATGATCTTAGGGTCCTGGGATCAAGCCCCGCATCAGGCTCCCTGGGGAGCCTGCTTCCCCCTTTCTCTGCCTGCCTCTCTGCCTACTTGTGATCTCTCTCTGTCAAATAAATAAATAAATTAAAAAAAAAAAAAAAAAAAAGAGCGGGTGATGGGGACATAGGGCACAGGAGCCTGGGACAAGTTTGTGTACTTTGGAATGTTTGAAACATTCTGTGCTGGATTAAAACATTAAGAATACCCAAGTTTATCTGAGGAAAAAACGGAGTTAACTTGCAGCAAAATGTGACCGACTAACCGAACAGGCCATATGCAGATGAGCCAAAACCAAGGCGGCCTGCCGCTCGCCACCCCGCTGAAGGCAAACAGTTCTCTGGGGAAAAGTGCAACTCCACGAAGGGAGCTGCGCCATTGGGTAAGATTTTCAACGTCCACACGTTCGGCTTCTCCAGGAAGCTTCCTCCCACTGCCCATGTCCTCAGGCTCAGGGCGGATGGGTGCGTATACTCTGGGCTCCCAGGGCCTCCTATAGGCTCCTGCAAGGATCTCCTCACTGCCCTGCAGGCACGGGGCTCTCAAGGGTCTCCGTCACAGGACTGGGAGCTCCTGGGCGGGGGGGGGGGGGGGGGGGGGGGGGGGGGGGGGGGGGGCGGGACGGGGTGGGGGGGACGGGGGGGCCTCCACCACGGAAAGGGTTGATGTTTCTAAATGAACAAAATAAAGAGAGGGGACCGCACCAAAAAATAGTGCGCTAAGGCCCCAGCAGTGGCCTGCCTTGCCTGAGGCCTCGGGCCCTCTCGCAGCCTAAGCCTCCCCCGGATGGACACTTACCCGGTCAGAGTCCTGAGGGCCCCCGTGAGATGCTCCATCAGGGTTAAAGTGGTCCCCACAGCTAAGAAGAAAAGGGAGCAGTTGAGAAGCAAGACACTGGCTCCCAGGCCGCTGATCCCCCTCTCACTCTAACTGTGTTTATTCTACTCACTCACCCGACAGACTCACTCTGTGCCAGACTCTGATGTGGGTCCCGCCCTCACCAAGCTTTCAGGGGAGACGCAGATGAGTAAGAACTAACTGCCACACAGCCCAACAAACAGTGTGACACGGGGACCTGCCCTGCTGTGTCCAGAAGTCACTTCCGCCACAGAGGCCATACGATGGCCACGAACAGGAGCATTAAGGTCAGATGTGGGTTCAAATCCCACCCCACCATTCACATGCCCCAGGGCCTTGGTCATTTAACCTCGGAGCTTCCACTTCCTCGTCCGCAGACTGGGCCTGGGTGGACAGGCCTCGCGGTTCTTGTGAGGACCAAGTGTAAAAGCGTGTGCGGGTAGCCGCATACAGCCCAGGCACGCCGGGGGATGTATGAGCAGGGGATGAAGATGCCACAGGGCAGGTCACAGATGACTCACCTGTCGCAGCTCCCCGTGAGGTCCCCAAACTGATGGACGTGGAGTCCATGCAGCCCAGGCTCCAGGCCATCAATGGTCCCCTCGATGAGGCAGCGTTCAGGGCTCAGCTGCAGGAAGCGCACCACCCCTTGCACAGGACCAGGGCCCTCCAGAATAGCAACTGCTGCCCCCAGATTCTCTGCAAGGTACCAGACAGCCGGGCTGGCTCGCCACCTTGGCTAGCCCCACACGGCCCAGGAAGGGCAGGGAGAGAGCTCCACATAACTTTCCCACCTTCCCCAAAGCCACTCGAACCCCACACCCCCAAATCCTATGGTTTGGGTATGTACCAGCGCCAGGCCACCTCCCTCCCAGAGAGGCCAAGGCCAGGGCCAGAGTGGCTACTCACGCAACAGGCCACTCCCCATGCCCTTGAGCACTGCCTGCCGCCCTGTGCCTTCCAGAAGGGCCTGCACCTCTTGGCTGGGCAGCGTGGTCTGCACCAGGACCATCTGGTTCTCCAGCTGCACTTCCACGCTCTGGACACCTAGAAGGAGACAGAGGGGAGAAGGCAGCAGAGGGCTGACACCCCTGTGCCGGGAGCAGGGATGAGAGAGCCCCGTCCCTCCCCAACTCATCTTCACCAACCTTCCCACGGCTGCAGGCAAGCTCGGAAACCGCCTTCTGACTGTGCCGGGCCCTCAACCTCTCTGAGTCTGTATCTTTAGGAATAAAGTGGGGATAAGGCCCCCTCACCCCCAGGAGTATTGTTGGTCCTTATTATGTGCCAGGCATGCTTTACAACTTGAAAAACACAAATAATTATTTTAAGATGTTTTTATAAAAGCGGCCCATCAATTAACAGTCCATGATTCACGATAGCCAAAAGGTGAAAATAACCCAAATGTCCATCAACAGATGAATGGATAAAGAAAACGTGTAGCCATTATTTCTCAGCCATAAAAAGATACAAGGGAAGGAACTGCCCCATAATGCCACCATAGGGAAGGAGCTTGAAATTACGATGTAAAGTGAGCGCCGGCCACAAAAGCTCACGTGGTAGGTGATGCCATCATGGACAGAAAATCCCAAAGAGGGAAAACCCTAGAGACAGAGAGTGGATGAGGGGATCGGGGAACGGGAGGCCGATAGCGGAAGGGCGCGATTCCTTCACGAGGGGCCGAAACATACAAGTGGCAGTGGTAACGGCCACACAGCTCTGGACATCTTAAAAACCATTAAAATGTACACTTAAAATGGGAATATTCTGTGATATTTGAATTATATGTCAATAAAGCTGTTACACACATCAAAAAACGGGGTGGGGGGGAGCTATCATCATCATCATGAGAACTCACATCTGCCGCACGTGCACTGTGGGCTTTTTTGTACTTTTCCCATATTAGCTCATTAGACAGTCAAGTGACCCTGTGAGGTGGGTCCTATTTTTTTTTTTTAAAGATTTTATTTATGTATTTAACAGCGAGAGAGATTACAAGTAGGCAGAGAGGCAGGCAGAGAGAGGAGGAAGCAGGCTCCCAGCTGAGCAGAGAGCCCGATGCGGGGCTCAATCCCAGGACCCTGGGATCATGACCTGAGCCGAAGGCAGAGGCTTAACCCACTGAGCCACCCAGGCGCCCCGAGGTGGGTCCTATTATCCCTTTATCACAGATGAGAGTATTAATGCACAGAAAGATTTTTTTTTTAAAGATTTTTATTTATTTATTTGACAGACAGAGATCACAAGTAGGCAGAGAGGCAGGCAGAGAGAGGAGGAAGCAGGCTCCCAGCTGAGCAGAGAGCCCGATGCCGGCCTCGATCCCAGGACCCTGAGATCATGACCTGAGCCAAAGGCAGAGGCTTTAACCCACTGAGCCACCCAGGCGCCCAATGCACAGAAAGATTTAAGAACCTTGCTCAAAGGCACAGTGTAGTAAGTTGTGGAAATGGAACTCATCTAAGGCCGCCTAGCTCTGGAGCACATCCGGACGCTGGTCACCCTGAAACAGCCCCCACCCTGCAGGCTGGGTTAGGACCCCATCCTCTGTCCTCCTGTAGCTCCCTCTTCCCCCAAGGATCTCACGCTGCCCTGACTATAATCCTCTGTAAGCGCGAGAGCTCTGTGTGATCCACAAGGGTCAGGTTCAAAAGTTAGTGTGTTTCAACTGCCCACCAAATCCCCGACGTCACCCTGCGTGCAGAGACTGTGGGATGACTCGGACACCTGCTCATCTTCGGGGGCCATCGAGCCACCCGGGAGAAGGAAGAGAAGGCACTTCTCTTTCATTCAGATACTCAGGGCTCCCAAGCCTTTTAAGAGAACTCTCCAACCTTAGCCAGTGCACAGGGGAGGGACTGGGGACAGTCATGCTGCTCTCACCTCATCTCTCTCTGATCTTGGCAAATGTGTTTATTGCTCCGCACATAAAGCCCAGGGGAGCAGTGCGCAGTCAAGAAGACAAAGGTTAAATCAGATTCACGCGCTGTTGAGATGGCGCTCTGTGAACCGAAGGCTACACGGACTACTGTTGTTCCCTTCATCTCTGGGTTCCCTCCATATTCTCTCACCAAATGTGTGCTGGGCTGGGTGTGGAAGAGACCAGGGTCAGGGAACGCACTGGTCTTTGTCCCCAGGGGGGCCTCCCAGGCTGTGGGAAAAGCCAAGCTATGCCTGGATTAACCACCAGGCAGAGACGGGAATAACAACCCCCAGGGTACGGGCAAGGCGCAGGGACACTGTCGGGGGAGGGGCAGAAGTGGGGAGACTCGCAGCCCCACCCCTGCAAGTACAGGGCGATTCTGTGAGAAGAAAACCCTCCAAGTTTTCTCCCTGTGCCACCAGGCAGCCAGTGGAGCGTTGTGAGTTCTGGGTCCGCCTAGAGATGCCTCTGAATGTCCATGGCCGCAAAGGGGGTACGGGAGGGTGATGGGGGACTCCAGTGCTCCGAGCCTCCAGGGGATGCCAAGAGCTGTGCTCCGTCTTACACACATCAGGACGAGGATACTGCCCTCATCTGGCAGGTGAGGAAACGAGGCTAGAGGGTGACCCAACTGGCTTGAGGTCCCAAAGTGCGGAAGGCAGCCTGTCCCACCCCAAAGCTGATGCTCGGTCCCCCTGCCCCACAGAAAGTGCGGTTCAGCTCCCATGGAGGCTCCCAGAGCCCAGCAGGGTGCACAGTATGAGAAATTTTGTTTGCTCACCTCATTTAACAAGCAGACACTAAGCACCCATCACGGGCCGCGTTCCAGCCAGTAGAAGTGTGCGGGGAACAAGTCATGCAACATCTGTGCCCCAGGAAATAGCATGTGTTCCAGGGCAGGGATACAAATGTCAAATATACACACACGAGCGATGCAGACAGTGAAAGGAGAGATCGGTGAGCTAGGTGTTAGGGAACAAATGTGGGCGAGCCACTGAGGCTGGTCTGGGACCCTAAGCAAAGGCCTGAATGTAGTCAGGTAACAGCCTTCCAAGCAAGGGAACAGCATGGGCAGGAACAACAGTGACGTGTGTTCCAAGAAGAAAAGAAGGCCAGTGTGGCTACAGTTGGGAATAAAGAGAATAATGAGACAGGGAGCTATAAGTGGAGACCAGTCAAGCAAGGCCCAACAGGAAAGAATCCGGATTTCAATTTTATGGCACTGGGAGGCTACTGGGAAAAGGCACAATGTACAGTGGTTGAGAGTGGACTCTGGAGTTGAAATCCTGAGTCTGCCACATACCACCTGTGTGGCCTTAGACAAGTTACTCAACCTTTCTGTTGAGTTTTCTGTTCAGCTGCCTCATTTGCAAATTGAGATACTACTACTACCTAACTCAGAGGGTTATTAAAGGCCTAAATGAACAGGACAGTGATATTATCTAAGGTATAATTTTATTTAATTAATTAATTTAGTTATTTGACAGAGATCACAAGTAGGCAGAGAGGCAGGCAGAGAGAGGAAGGGAAGAGGCTCCCTGCTGAGCAGAGAGCCTGATGCGGGGCTCGACCCCAGGACCCTGAGATCATGACCTGAGCCAAAGGTAGAGGCTTAACCCAATGAGCCACCTAGGCGCCCCTCTAAGGTGTAATTTTAAAATCACTTGAGCTTCTGTACGGAAAAGCTGTTGGATGGGGCTCCTGGGTGGCTCAGTGGGTTAAGCCGCTGCCTTCGGGTTGTGATCTCAGGGTCCTGGGATCGAGCCCCACATCAGGCTCTTTGCTCAGAGGGGAGCCTGCTTTCCCCTCTCTCTTTGCCTGCCTCTCTGCCTACTTGTGGTCTCTCTGTCAAATAAAGAAATAAAAATTTAAAAAAAAAGAAAAAAGAAAAAAGAAAAGCTATTCTAGGGGACAACAGAGGCAAGAGGAAGCCCCGAAGATGAGGTTCTCGTGTGGGTCAGGGAGAAGGAAGGTGGCTTGGATTCGTGTGAAGGCCAAAGAATGGAAAAAGAGAGGCCACTAAATTCCGAATATATTTTAGATTCAGTGCAGACAAGACTTTGACTGGGACTGACTTCCACACAGGTGGGTTCCTGTCCTGGGTCTCCTAAGAGTTGACTCTCTGCTCCTTGAGTGGGAGGGCCCCAGTGGGCTACTCCCTGTAACAGTGCACTTCTAGAATTCTTGAACCACATCTGAAGCAAGAAGGAGGCTGGCTCCACAGCTGAGCAAGATTCAGCAGGGCCTGCTTCCCCGCCCCCGCCCCTCCGCTAACCCTGCTTGTGTGGTCTCTGTCAGGTCTCTGTCAAACAAAGAGTATTTTTTTTAAAAACATTTCTCTCTCTCGCTCGCTCTGCTTCAATGTCTGTCCCCAAGTGCTTCTGCCCAATCAAACTGCCACCTGTAAGCCCTTCCTCTCATATTTTCTAAGATTTAGTGCGCTCTCACTACATGTCAGAGATTTTTTTAAAGTGCTTTACAGGGCACCTGGGTGGCTCAGTGGGTTAAGCCTCTGCTTTGGCTCAGGTCATGATCTCAGGGTCCTGGGATCGAGTCCCGCATCAGGCTCTCTGCTCAGCAGGGAGCCTCTTCCCTTCCTCTCTCTCTGCCTGCCTTTCTGCCTACCTGTGATCTCTGTCTGTCAAATAAATAAAATCTTTAAAAAAAAATAAATAAAGAGCTTTACAGGTATTAACCAACTAACTCTTCATGACAATCCTCCAGGGTAGCTTCCATTATCATCCCCATTTAAACACGGAAGAAACAGACAAAAGTAGTAACATGCATGACGTCTACGGTGAGGCTAAGAGGCAAAGCTGGGATGTGAATGCAAAGAAAGGAATTTGAAGTCACATACCCTTATCCACTATCGCTGCCCTGTACTGGCCAAGTGCCACCACTGTCCCAGCTTAGAATCCATCTCACCTCATCTCTCCCATGAGCGACGCTCGCATGCTCATCGTTCCCTGGGGGCAGGGACTGTGTCCTAAGCATTTGTGAACTCTTCTCCCTCAAAAGCCCCCAGGGTCCGGTCCATACCTGCTGAATGACTGGATGAACATTTAACAGAATCAAAGGCAAGCGGTTCCCAGGGCCACGCTGGTGGTTCTGCCTGCTCAGATGTTTCTGACCGTGCAAGGTCACCTCCAGACCAGTTAGCTGGCTCATAAGAATTGGGAGCTGCCTAGGATGGAACATGGCCAGGGCTGCTGTTGGCTTTGTCAAGATTATGCCATTTCGCAAGCAAGAGCGGCTTGCTATCCAGGAAACACCCTCTGGAGGTGGGCCCATGTATGCCCAGTCTAGCTCCTCACTCCCTGGGCACCTGAGATGTAAGACGCACCAGAGCCTGTAGAGGGCTCTGGCCTGGCAGGCTGGAGATCTGTACTCAAGGCTCTGACTCCGGGTCTCCGTGCGACTCGGAAGACGTTCCTTCCTACCTCTGTGTTCTTCCACATGTGTAAATGGGAATAGTGTTGTTGGTTTAAGAGATTAGCCGGCTCCTTCTAGAGGCCTCCGGACTGTCCGCAAAAGTTGTTCTGGCTCTTACCTGCCACCCCTTGCAGGGACGTGCGCACCGCGTCCACGCAGCTCTGACAGGTCATCTGCACTGTGAACTCCAACTGCAAGGGCGGCAGGGACCGGTTGATGAGACTCGGGAACCCCTTTGCGTGACTGTTTCACTGTTTGCCGTAGGACCACCCCCAAAGCCCTGGGAAATGCCCTCACGTGACCCCTTCTCAGGCCCTCATTACCAGTCGTTATCGGTCCCAAACCAAACCCCCAACGTTAACGCCAAGGGCCCTGCTAATCTCGAACCCGTTACCCGTGGAGGCCCGAGGCCCCGCCCCAGGTGCCTGCGTTAACCTTTCCCTGCGGTAACAACCACCCCAGGGGCCGAGGCTCTCTGCCCAGAGACACTCGCACACGAGGCCTCGACGCTCACCGTGCAGGCGGTCCCGCGGTCCCCGGAGTCCGAAGCCATCCCGGACCCACCACCGGCCGAAAGACCTAAACTATTCCGCCGCTCAAGCGCAAAACCTTAACGGCGTAGCGGGGAGGTGGAGCTTCAGAAGCCACGCTTTGCCCCGCCTCCTGGAGCGCGCGCACGTCAGGCCCTCCCCCTTATGTCACGCGTCGGGAGGCACTGGCTGCGCAGGCGCACTCGGGCCCTCGGCCACTGGTTGCCTTAGTAACCTCCTGGCCTCCTCGGCCCAGAGCTCCTGCGGCGCCAGCGCAAAGATGGAGCCCTACAAACCAGAGCCCGAGCTTCAGCGGTTTTACCACCGGTTGCTGGGCCCGCTGTCGCTCTTCCCCCGCAAGGCGACACGCCCAGAATCTCAGAAGCGCCTTCCGCCGGAGGTTCCGATGCTGTTGCCTTTGCCGGTCTCCCGGCTGACGGTGGCGTCGCTGTGCAAACAAGTGACCAACCGGCTGGCCAGCAGCGGGCTGGCGGTGCGCGTGCCTACCGAAAGCCGACTCCGTTTCACTGAGGTCATCCTGGACGAGCTGAAGTGCAGCTGGCAGGAGCCTCCCACTGAACCTAGCCTGAGCCACTTGAACAACCAGAGACTGCGGAAACGGCTCCAGACCTACGTACTGCTCAGCAGCGAGCAGCTCTTCTTACGCTACCTGCACCTGCTGAAGACCATGTCGACCCGCAGAGGGGTCTTCACTGAATCAGCCACACTCACCCGTTTGACCGCCAGCCTCGCCAGGGACTGCACAATCTTTCTTACCAGTCCCGAGGTCTACCGTTGCCTGCTCGCTGACTTCCTCGCCCTGCTGAAGGTAGAACAGGCCCGCGGTGGCATGCATAAGCTGCGCCCGGTAGGCCCTAGTGGGGCCTTCAAGCTTTACTATATCCCATGGCTTCATAGCACCAGCTTCGCCCAAGTACCAAGCTGCAACCTCACCCTAAACTACCTCATCCAACTCAGCCGCCCGCAGGAGTTTCTCAGCGAGCCTGAAATGGATCCAGTGAAGGAACTGAAGTCCATCCCGCAGCTGAAGAAGAAAAAGCCTCTCCAGTGGCTGTCCACCATGCGGAAGAAGAGAGAGAGCAACCTCAGTTCCGCACAGATTGTGTCACCGCCCAAGTACTCCGTGATTCCCACCACCAGAGCTCCCTCCCCCTCCTCCCACCCGCCCCTCTACTCCCAACTCCAGAGGGGCCAGTCCATGCCCTCTCTGCGGGAAGGCTGGAAGCTAGCAAACGAGCTGGGCCTTCCTCCACTCCCCCCTCGCCCCTTAACCCCACTGGTCCTGGTTCCAGAAAGCAAAACAGAGTTGGCAGGCGACATGGTGGCTGAGGATCTGAAGCAGATGATAAAGAACATGAAGCTGGAGAGACCTCACTACTCCCCGCTGGACTCGGGCCTGCCCCCACTCCTGGGTGCCCTGACCCGCCGCCCAGCTGCCACACATCGCATGCAGGAACTGCAGAGAATGTTGAAGAGCCTCGAAGAGGAAGAAGCCAGTGGGCAGTGGGGCCTCCAGTGCCCCAGATCCTTACCACTTCAACCACAACCAGTGACTGTTACTTTGAAGCTAAGAAATCAGGCTGTGGTCCAGGCAGCTGCTGTGCAGTTGTCTGAGAGAAACTTCCTAGACTCCTTCCACGTCGATGGGGCCGGAGTCCTATACAACCACCTGGCTGGTGAACTAGAACCCAGACTTATTGAGGAAATGGATATCAATTGCTTTGTTGGCAATAACATCAAGGAGGTCTACAAGGAGTTGATGAGCCGTGTCTCTCCTGACCACTTCTCTTTGGACCAGGGACCCCTGGTCGAGCCTTCAGCCAGTAAAGACTGGTCAGCCTTCCTGTCCTCAGCCATTCTACGTCAAGAAAAACAGTATCGCGTCATCAATCCCAAGTTAGCTGGGCTTTATTCCCAGGGAGCAAACATTGTACAGTCCTCTGACAGGGCAGCCTCCCTCACATCACTCCAAGCAAGCAAAGGCTGGGAGAAGTGGTCAAACAAAGTCTCCTGGATGAGCTGGTGGAAAACCGCTTTGTCTGTGGATGACTACTTCAAGTACCTCACCAACCAAGAGACCGATTTCCTCCATGTCATCTTCCAAATGTATGAAGAGGAAATTCCTGTGGAGACTAAAGCCCCTGTCAGAGAGCCCCTAAAGATTCAGTACCCACCTCCCTTGCTGGAAGATGAAGAGCCAGACTTTGTGCCAGGAGAGTGGGATTGGAACACAGTGCTAGAGCACAGGCTAGGAAATAAGAAGATCAGCCTCCTGGGAGAACCCTACAAAATCCTGAACCTACAGAAGCGTCTGGAACGCCTGTGGTCCATGCTGGAGGTCCCCGACAAGGACCGGCTGGACATAGTCATCAAGTACAGCTCCAACGCCCGTCTGAGGCAGCTGCCTTCATTGGTGAGTGCCTGGGAGCAAGCCCTGAAGCCCATTCAGCTGCGGGAGATGTTGCTGGGGAGACTAGAATGGTTTGAGCGACAAGCCTCTGACCCCAACCGCTTCTTCCAAAAGACTGCCATGGACCTGAGTCGCTTCCTGGAGGAAAGTCAGTTCCGCAGCCTTCTACACAGGAAGATCAGTGTACTACAGGCTCCTTTGGCTTCCCTCCTGGAGGAGATTGAGTCAGTCTTTGGGGAGCCAGTGACCTTCAGGGGGCGGCGATACCTGGACAAGATGAAGCACGACAAGGTGGAGATGCTCTACTGGCTCCAGCAGCGGCAGCGGGTCCGCCACCTGACCCAGGGTCAGAAGGCCTCCCACCAGCCAGGGCTGTTCAAGAAGCTCAGCAGCCAACCTTTAATAACTCCTGGAAATACTCCCATTACTCTGTGATAAGGCCGAGGGTCCTCCCACCCCTCCCTCACCCCCAAACACACGGCAGATCCTCTAGACCTCTTGACTGCTTCAGAAGACAAATTATCTGGCAGTGCAGGATTCGGGAACATTGTGCTTCCAACTACCAAGGGACCGAGAGTAATACTTTATTTTGACTGTAAAGTGCTCATAAAAGACTCCCCAAGCCCAGAAACCCAGTATGCCCACTTATTTCATGCACACTGCAACCAAAATCTCACACATCCAAAAAACGGAGACCATCTGTTGGAATTCATTGTAACGGGAGATGTCAGGCAGAGGCCAACCTTCACCTTTCCGACTCCTTAGCTTAGCATTTGTCACACTACATTTAAAATGGCTGATTAGAGTCCCAAATCAAGAGGTTCTAGGACAGGAAATGCTTAAGAGCCAGGGCTCTGGAGTTGGGAGATAATGGATTTAAAGCCTGATTTTGTAACCTCAGGCAAATTCCCTAACTGCTCCACCCCTGGAGCATAAGGTGAAGGGGTTGAGTCCAAGTTGTCACTTCCACTTCTAGGATCCGGTTGGTAGAGCTAAACATTTGTATTACGTTTTTTAAATTTTTTTTAAAGATTATTTATTTATTTATTTGACAGACAGAGATCACAAGTAGGCAGAGAGGCAGGCAGAGAGAGAGGGAGGAAGCAGGCTCCCTGCTGAGCAGAGAGCCCGATGCGGGCCTCCATCCCAGGACCCTGAGATCATGACCTGAGCCGAAGGCAGAGGCTTTAACCCACTGAGCCACCCAGGCGCCCCTGTATTACATTTTTTAAAAATTTTATTTTATTTTTTCAGTGTTCCAAGATTCATTGTTTATGCACATGTAATACGTGCTCTCCTTAATACCCACCACTAGGCTCATCCATCCCCCCACCCCCTCCCTTCCAAACCCTCAGTTTGCTGTATTACATTTTTACCCGTTGACACAAACACATGGTGCAGAGAACACAAGGGTATACACTGAAAACAAAGTCTCCTTCCCATCTCAACCTCCCATACCTCAATTCCCCTCCCTAGGGAACTGAATATCTACATTACTTAAGCCATAAGCCATAAACATAGGACCTAAGCACACTGAATAATAGAATGCTAGAAGGTGTTAAATACCGCAGACAAAAGAAAAAGGAGATTAAGGTAAGGAAACAGGCTGAGGGATGTGTTTCAATTAGGGTGGTCAGTGCTGGCCTCACTGGGAAGGGAAAGTTTGAGCAAAGGCTTGAAGAAGGGAGAAGTGAGCCCTGTGTGGACATCGAGGATAACTTTCTTGACATTATACAAAGCCCTCACGCAGGCAGGTGCCTGGACTGTTCCAGAAAAGCAAGATGGCCAGAGCAGGTGGAGCAGAACAAGAGGGAGAGAGGAGTCAGAGCAGTCATTACAAGATGCCAAGGGACGGGTTAGAATATGTTAGGTCTCATGGGCTATTGTATGAACTAGTTCAGAGAAAGCCTATGCATGCACGAGCATTGATGCATATATTCTTTATGCGTATGTATATAGCGACACTGATAGTACACCACACTGCCATTTTGCTCCTTTCTTATTTTACTTAACATGCCTTGAGCTCATTCCATATCAACACACATAGAGCTGCCTCATCCTCATGATAACTATATAGTATTCCACTGCGTGTATTTTTTATTTTATTTAACTAGTCCCACATTAATGGACATTTACATACACACAATGCTCTGGAAAACATCCTTGTTCGCAACTATTTCTATAGTTTAAGTTCCTGAAAGTGGAATTATGTACAAGCATTTACATAAAAACATTTTTAATTTTGATATTACTGATTGTCCTCCACAGAGGTGGTAACAATTTGCAGTATCATTAACATTACATGAGTATATTTCTTTCCCCACTCACCAGTAGAATATTACCAAATGTTTCAACCTTTACCATCTAGCGTGTGAAAAATTGTATCTCATTTGAGTTGTGTTCTCATTTCTCTTATGAGCGAAGCTGCATTTTCTGTATGTTTAAAAGCTCTTTGTATTTCCCTTCCCGTAAAATGCCCATGCGCTTTGCCCACTTTTCAATTGGTTTTGACTTTTTCTTGATTTTTCAGAGCTCTTTATATATTTAGGGACTTCAGCTAACATGTGAGTAGTTAACACTTACTAAACTCTTACCTTGTGCAGAACACTTTCCTTACCTGATTTCTTAGATTCCTTACAACTACCTTGTAAAGCACATATTTCAATCGCCATTTTGTGCTGAGGAAATGAAGACTCAGATAGGTAAAGTACCTTACCCAGGGACATAAATGGGAGAGTCAGGACCCAAGCCCAGGTCTGTCTGACCCCAAAGCCTACAGGCGTCTTTTTGGTATACTGATTCTGTGAGATACGGTAAAAGAGCTCTTAAACACAGCCCGCCTTCCCTGCCTGCACAGATAATGTGAACACCTCTGATTTCTTTCGCTCATCATTGGCTGACACATAAACTTCCACTTTGTTTTCCCAATAAAACAGCATTTCCCAAGCGTTTCCACCCCAATTCCCCTTAGAACGGAGGAACACAAGCCTTTTGGTCAGGTATAAAGGATTGGGGTCAGGGAGGGTGTGGGAAGCAGTGCTAGCTAGCTTGAGGTCTGAGAAATTTATAGTCTTTTATTTTTTGAATTTATGTAAAATTTGCATTCTATTCCATACTCTGTCCATTTTTTAGATAAGAATGATGCTTGAAATTACTTATCTTTGGATTAAACTGGTCTTCCGGGAAGCTATGCTGTATTTAGTATATATTGCGGCTTCATGTCTCTACTGGCATAATGCCACATTCTCCAGAAAGTGCACGTAATCCAGGTGAGAAACAGTACAGCAAACTTCTTTTATAAAGGGCCAGCTAGGAAATATTTTAGGTTCTGTGAGTGATACGTTCTCTCTCACAAGGCTCAACTTTGCTTTTGTTGTGTGAAAGTAATTATGGACAAAACATTAAGTAAATGGAACAGGGCTGTGTTCCAATAAAATTGTATTTGCAAAAACAGGGCCAGATTTGGCCCCCTTGCTGTAGTTTGCTAACCAACACCAGCGCATCAGCCCTTTAAAAAGCAGAGACTCAAGAGGAGCAAGATAGGAAGCTTAGTGCTGCCATTTCCCAAACTGTGTTGCATTGTACACTAATTTCTGGGTTAACAGTCCTTGAATGAGGGTTCTATGGTCAAATAATTTTGGGGAACACTGAACATGCATTTCTGCATTCCCTCAGAGATTGATAATACATATTAGCATATCGAAAGCTCTGATAGGTCTTGCAAAAAAAATTCAGTTGTTTGACTTTGACCAAAGAGCCGTTTATTTGTTGATAGCCATTATGTTTATTGGGAAATAAGTTCTGGGAAACAGTATCTCATTGTGAATTAGTCCTTTGGCATTCTCATTGGCAGTTCTAAATAGAGTCAGTGCCCAGAGATAGGATAGGGAGGGTACATTCCTAGACACACAGGCCTAGCTGGGATATCTGGGTTTCAAGTGGCATAAAAAGCTGTCTTAAAACCCAAGACAGAGGGGCACCTGAGTGGCTCAGTAGGTTAAGCCTCTGCCTTCAGTTCACGTCATGATCACAGGGTGCTGGGATTGAGTCCTGCATTGGGCTCTCTGCTTGGCAGGGAGGCTGTTTCCCCCTCTCTGTGCCTATTTGTGATCTCTCTGGCACTCCTGGGTGGCTCAGTGGGTTGAGTCTCTTGCCTTTGGCTCGGGTTGTGGTCCCGGTGTCCTGGGATGGAGCCCCACTTCGGGCTCTCTGCTCAGCGGGGAGCCTGCTTCCCTTCCTCTCTCTCTGCCTGTCTCTGCCTGCTTGTGATGTCTGTCAAATAAATAAATACAGTCTTTCAAAATATATATATTAAAAAAATAATAAAACCCAAGACAGGCTTCAGATGAGAAGCTACAGGAGACAGAGACCTTTAGGCCTGCTTCAGAACACTCCCTCAGTAGATTCTGCCCCCCTACCGGGCAGAGGCATAATGAGAAAGAGAATCTCAGGCAGTGTCCTTGCTCAGTGCAGAGCCGGACGTGGGGCTCGATCCCAGGACCCTGAGATCAGGACCTGAGCCAAAATCAAGAGCCCGCCCTTAACTGACTGAGCCCCCCAGGGGCCCCAATGCCGTTACTTCATTTAATCCTCACAACAATCCTGCAAAGCAAGAGGAGGCATTTTTACCTTCCTCTAGGGAAACCAGACTCCAGCATAACTGGATGAAAATCAATTCTCTAAATTCCTGAGAATTTTTGTAGACATTTTAGCTATGTGCCTGCCAGAGGCTACCAGTCCAGCTGGGGTGATTTGCTGCAGCCGTTTTGCTGCCCGGGCAGGGGCAGGGACAAAGCCCATAAAAACCCAATATCTTCTCTATTTGTTGCATTAAAAGGATGGGTCTCTCATTTGCATATTTAAATATGTATTTATTAGCTAAATTAACATGAATCTCATTATACATTAACATAAATAACATATTCTTATAAAATACAACTCCCCCCCAAATGTAGTGAAGCAGTTTTGCTTTTTTGCAAATATTTTTAATGTCTAGCCTACTGGGAGTTAGCTGGGTTCTCCAACCAGTTTCTGCATGCATCTGTTGCAACATCCAGAGATCACGCAGCCTCTGGAAAACTCTCTACTCAGGAAAGAGTGAGTGTGGAAAAGGCAAAGAATGTCTTAGCAACATTATGAAAATAGTTCTGACACCATGAAACCCCAGAAAGGGTCTGGGGGCCCTATTTGTATTTTTTGTTTCTTTGTTTTAAGTAGAAGAAGGGACAGACATGGGGAAAAAGGTAGTTATGAGGGTGGTGGTAGGAGCAGTGGGACATGTTGGATTGCGGGACTGGGAAGTTGCTGGGACAAGGGCAGTAGACATGGGGGAAGTATTGGTTTGACTGGGAATGTCTGTTTATAAAATGTCAAGGGCAAGGCCAGAGGTAAAACTACAACTTAAAAGAAAAAAAAAAATCGGGGGGACACCTGAGTGGCTCAGTTGGTTGGGCGTCTGCCTTCGGTTCAGGTTATAATCCCAGGGTTCTGGGATCGAGCCCCACATCAGGCTCCTTGCTCAGCAGGAAGGCTGCTTCTCCCTCTCCCACTCCCCCTGCCTGTGTTCCCTCTGTCATTGTCTCTCTGTCAAATAAATAAATAAATAAAATCTTTAAAAAAAGAAAAAGAAAAAAGAGGGGCACCTGGGTGGCTTGGTCGGTTAAGTGTCTAACTTGATCTTGGCTCAAGTTATGATATCAGGGTCGTGGGATCAAGTTCTGTGTGAGGCTCCTCGCTCAGCGGGGAGTCTGCTTGGGATTCTCTCCCTCTCCCTCTAACCCTCCCCACGTGCTCTCTCACTCTCTCTCTCCCCAAAATGGATAAATAAATCTCTTCTAAATGAAAAAAGGGCAATTTAAATCATATTAGCTAATATCTATATACTGATTATTAAGCACCAGACTCAGTTCTAAACATTGTACACACAGTAATTCATTTAGTCCTCATGGCAATGCAATGAGGTAGGTACTACAATTATTTCAAGGTCCAGATGAGGAAACTGAGGAGCAGAGTGGTTTTAGGACTTGCCCAAGGTCACACAACTAGGAACACAGGTGCCTGAATTCAGACCCAGGGGTCTGACTCCCAAATACACGCTCTTTTTTTTTTTTTTTAAGATTTTATTTATTTATTTGACAGATCACTAGTAGGCAGAGAGGCAGGCAGAGAGAGAGGAGGAAGCAGGCTCCCTGCTGAGCAGAGAGCCCAATACGATATGATGCGGGGCTCAATCCCAGGACCCTGGGAACATGACCTGAGCCGAAGGCAGAGGCTTTAACCCACTGAGCCACCCAGGCACCCTCAAATACATGCTCTTAACCATTATACTGTTTCTTATTATAAGATCTAGAAAACAAGTCTGCGCAGCTGGAGCCCATAGGATGATTCTGCATATAATCAAATTTCTGACTTTCATTATTGCCTGTACCCTGAGGAAATCAGGCTCTCAGCCAACCTAATTCCCAGAAAAGACTCTGACAGAGCCCCTCGGCCTGATTCTTTCCTGTCTAGAGCCCTTTGCCTGAGCCTCTCCGGAGCGCCAGATGCTCTTCCCGGGGAGAGGGAGGTGGGAAACTGGAGGAAACCAGAAGAGACCCGGTCCCTGTTGCTGAGGAGTGTCAAGTTTAGCGGGGAAGAGAATTTCAACAAGGTAGCAAGTAAAGGGCACTGTGGGACCCGACGAAGAGGGCATTCAAGAGAGCTGGGAGGGAGGAGAGAGATGGTAGAGATGAGGGAGAGCCTCCCGGAGGAGGCTACACCCGGGCAGGATCTAGTTTCCAGAATGTTGAGCAGGAGTTGTCCGGCACATGGTGGCAGAGGAGAGGAGAGCTTTCTAAGTCCAGAATAAGCAAAATATGGGCCATGAGCATGCTGTATTTGGAAGAAGTACAAGAACACTGGAATTAAAGGCATTAACAGCCTTTCAAGTTCTTGGAAGGGAGTGAGGCTAGAGGCGGAGGCGGGGCCAGGTGGAGTTTGGGCTTTGTTGTGGGCGGGGCCAGAAGCCACGCACTCCGCCTCAGATGCCTGCGACCACAAAAACAATACAGACGGGTGGGTCGCCTGGGTGACTGTCCTTTAAGCCGGTGGGATCAAGACTTGCTGGGGCTCCCTGCTCAGTGAGGGATAGGCTTCTCCCTCTACCTCTCCACCCGCTCGCTCGCTCTCAAATAAATCATTTTTTAAAGATTTTGTTCATTTATGTGACAGAGAGATAGAAAGAGCCAGGGAGCACAGAGAGCAAAGTGGGGAATGACAGAGGGAGAAGGATCTGTCTGGCTTGGGCGTCTGGTGGAGTCCTTCTTGAGATGGGGAGAAGGAGGGTTTGGTGGGAGTGGAATGGGACAGGGTAAGAGAAGATGATGAGTTCAGCCCTGAAAAGGTTAAGCTTGTGGGTACCCGCAGGGCATCCAAGTGGAGATCCACGGGCACATGTGTTTTAATAGACTAGGACAGAAACTCTGTTAAAGATAGAAATTCTTGGGATGCCTGGGTGGCTCAGTGTGATATCTCTCTCTGTCAAATAAATAAATAAAATCTAAAAAAAAGAACAAAGATAGGAATTCTCTTTGAACAGCATGCTTATCCACACGTCTTGTGTAGCTCCTCTCATCTCAAATCTGTAATTTTCTAGGCTATTTTTAGAGTGAAAGTATCAATTTGGAACCCAAAATACATATAGAAACAACTGGATTAAAATTTTACCAAGGCTACACTTTCTTAAAAAGCTATTAATTTCTAGGGGCACCTGGGTGGCTCAGAGGGTTAAGCCTCTGCCTTTGGCTCAGGTCATGATCCCAGAGTCCTGGGATGGAGCCCCGCATCGGGCTCTCTGCTCAGCAGGGAGTCTGCTTCCTCCCCTCTCTCTCTGCCTGCCTCTCTGCCTACTTGTGATCTCTCTCTGTGTCAAATAAATAAAATCTTTTTTTAAAAAAAAAAAAGCTATTAATTTCTAAATACAAAGTTCTCCTAATATCTAATACCACTGAGTTAAGCATTGCTATTGGCTAAATGTGTTCCCCACAACCCTATATTGAAGCTCTACCCCCCAGCGTGCTGGTATTATGAGGCGGGGCCTTCGGAAGATAATTAGGTTTAGATGGGGTGATGAGTGAAAGACAACTCACAGAATAGGAGCAAATATTTGCAAATTACATACCTGCTAAGGGAATCGTGTCTAGAATATATTTAAAAAAAAAGACAACTCATAACTCGATAATAAAAAGACAGTGCAGTTTTTATTTTTATTTTTTTTAAGATTTTATTTATTTATTTGAGAGAGAATGAGTGAGAGAGAGCATGAGAGAGGAGAAGGTCAGAGGGAGAAGCAGACTCCCCGATGTGGGACTCGAGCCTGGAAGTCCAGGATCATGACCTGAGCTGAAGGCAGTCGCTCAACCAACTGAGCCACCCAGGCGCCCTGCAGTTTTTATTTTTTAAAAAGATTTTATTTATTTATTTGAGACAAGGAGAGAGAGAGAGAGCGAGAGAGAGAGCACAGCAGGGGGAGCAGTAGGCAGAGGGAGAGGGAGACCCCCAATGCAGGACTCGATCCTAGGACCCTGGGACCATGACCTGAGCTGAAGGCAGACACTTATCTGACTGAGCCGCACAGTGGCCCAAAAACCCAATTTTTAAATAGGCAAAGCATTTGAGAAACATTTCTCCAAAAAAGAGCTAGAAGTGTCCAATAAACACATGAAACAATGCTCGATATCATTATTCATTTGAGAAATGCAAATCAAAATCACAGTGAAAGACCATTTCACAAACAGGAGGATAGCTACAATAATAAAGCGACAGCAACAAGTGTTGACAGAGATATGGAGAAACTGGGACCCTCGAGCCCTGCCGGTGGGAAGGCGAAGCAGGGCAGCTGCTGTGGAAAACGGTCTGGCAGTTCCGCCAAAGTGTTAAACACGGGGTTACGGTGTGACTGGGTAGTTCCAACTCGTGGGGATACACCCAAGATAAATAAAACATGTGTCTGCACGGAAATTTGCACATGAGGGGCACCTGGGTGGCTCATTGGGTTAAGCCTCTGCCTTCAGCTCAGGTCATGATCTCAGGGTCCTGGGATCGAGCCCTGTATCGGGCTCTCTGCTTGGCGGGGAGCCTGCTTCCCCACCCCCCACCCCGCTTGCCTGTCTGTCTGCTTGTGATCTCTCTGTCAAATAAATAAATAAAATCTTAAAAAAAAAAAAAGAAATTTGCACATGAATGTTCATGGCAGCATTATCTATAATGGGGCATTTCCACGTAGTGATCCCAAGGGGCACTGGCACCCCAATGTTTACAGCAGCAATGTCCACAAGAGCCAAACCGCGGAAAAAGTCCAGATGTCCATTGACAAATGAATGATAAAGAAAATATGGATCTATACAAGGGACTATTACTCAGCCATCAGAAAAGCAAATACCATTTAGATTGATATGGATGGAACTAGAGGGTCTTATGCTAAGCAAAATAAATCCTTCAGAGAAGGGAAGAGGACAAAATAAAACAAGGTGAAATCAGAGAGGGAGGAACACCGTAAGAGACTCTTAATCATAGGAAACAAACTGCTGGAGGGTTGGTGGCAGGATGGGGTCACGGGGTAACGGACATTAAGGAGGGAACGTGATGAAATGAGCACTGGGTGTCCTATAAGACGGATGAATCACTGACCTCTATCTCTGAAACTAATTATACATATGTTAATTAATTGAATTTGAATAAGAATATATTATAATAGGGTGTCTCCATACAATCAAATGCTATTTAGCAAAAAAGTCATGACGCATTGACACTATATTACGGATGAATCTTGAAGACATGATGTTCAGTGAAAAGAGCCAGGCATGGGATGCTTGGGTGGCTCAATCCGCTAAGTGTCTGCCTTCGACTCCGTCATGATCCCAGGATCTTGGGATCGAGTCCCTCATGGGGCTCCTTGCTCAGTGGGGAACCTACTTCTCCCTCTGCCTGCTGTTCCCCCTGCTTGTGCATTCAATCTCTCTCTCTCTCACATCTTGTATAATTATTAATTATACACATCTTGTATAATTCCATTCATATGAAATATCCAGAATCAGCAAATTTATAGGGGGAGGGGAAAGGTAGATTAGTAGTTGTCAAGGGCTGGGGAAATATGGGGGAAGTGGGGAATGACTGCTAATGGCTATGGGGCTAATTCCGGAATGATGGAAATATATATATATATATTTTTTAAATCTTTTTTAAATTTATTTTTTAAATTTATTTATTTGACAAACAGAGACCACAAGTAGGCAGAGAGGCAGACAGAGAGAGAGGGGGAAGCAGGCTCCCCGCTGAGCAGAGAGCCCGATGAGGGGCTTGATCCCAGGATCCTGGGATCATGACCCGAGCCGAAGGCAGAGGCTTTAACCCACTGAGCCACCTAGTTGCCCCTGATGGAAATATTCTAAAATTATTGTGGTGATGGTGACACAACTCTGAGAATATCCTAAAAACCACTGAGTTATATACTTTAAGTGGGTGACTCAGATAGTATGTGAATTATATCACAAGAAAGCTGTCACATAAAAAAAAATAAATAAAGTGGGAGAGATTGGGCAACTCCAGAGCCTGTGTCCTTCTGTCACTACATGGGGAGAGAACGAGACACCAGAAGGTCTTTTTTTTTTTTTTTAAGATTTTATTTATTCATTTGACAGAGAGAGACACAGCGAGAGAGAGAACACAGGCAAGGGGAGCTGGAGAGGGAGAAGCAGGCTTCCCACTGAGCAGAGAGACGGATGCGGGGCTCGGTCCCAGGACCCTGAGATCATGACTTGAGCAAAAGGCAGACGCTTAATGACTGAGCCACCCAGGCACCCCCAGAAGGTCCTTTTTGACATTGGTGCCCACCTCCCTCTGCCAGGGCCTGGGATTTGTTGGCTGTCTAGAGGTCCCCACTATCCACTGCGGTCCCCCTTCCCCAAGACTGTCCACCAGTCTCGTAATTTCTGTCAACTCTTACCTCGGAACTCAGCGAAGAGACTAGAGCTCTGGTGTATGAAGGAAGAAGGAAAACAACCTTAGGGAGCCCCAGCTATGTGCTGGACAAGTCACTGGGTCAGGTAGGGAGTTTCCCACAATGCTCTCACGTGATGCTCGCCAGGATCCCCGATAGCTCAGGGCTCGTGTTCTTTTTACAGAGCCAAGCTGCCTTAAAGGCCGTGCCCTGGACCTCATTTCTAGGTCTGAACCTCATTTCTAGGTCTGCCATGTAGAAACGTGGGCAGATCGTCTCTCTTGCTTTTCAGCTGTCAGCTGAAATGGTGGCTGTGGACCATCACCGAGGTCTGGCCCAGCTCTGACCTGCTCAGTCTCTGTAAACAAGTCAGCAAAAGCCACTCACCAAAGTGTGAAGGATTCCTAAAACCACAGCTAGGGTGTTGAAGGGTTTACTCCGCGCCAGGCCTTAACAGTGTTTCAGGTGTGAACTCTTTCTAAGCTGAGTCACTCCTGCTTTAGAGGCGAGGAGGAGAGGTACCCAGAGTTGGGTTCCAGTGTACACAGCATGATTCAGGGCGGGAACACAGGGTCTAGGGGGCCTCTGCTGTAGACCTCAGCCGGCTTAATCTCTCAGCCTCATAGGACAGGAGCTTAGAGGAGCTAGGCTCTGGTGACAGAAGCACTCTCCCTGAAGCCCAGGACTGTCTCAAGTGTTATTTGGAAATCTGTTTATAGAAAGAAACCCGTGAAACAAAATTAAAAATAGGGCACCTGGATGGCTCAGTGGGTTAAGCCTCTGCTTTGGGCTCAGGTCATGATCTCAGGGTCCTGGGATCGAGCCCCGCATAGGGCTCCCTGCTCGGCGGGGAGCCTGCTTCCCCCTCTCTCTCTGCCTGCCTCTCGCTGCCTCCTTGTATCTCTGTCTGTCAAATAAATAAACAAAATTTAAAAAGTAATAATTAAAATTAAAAAACAAGAAAAAAGAGAGACACCCGCGGAAGACCAGGATTTGACCCCTGGGGAAGGAGACTGCTGCCTGGAGTTTGGAGCCCGCCTGAGGACTGGGACAGGGAGGAGCATGGCCAGGGGCTTTCCCGGGGCGGGGAGGAGGCTGGCAGTGAGGTACCCTGTGGGCACGCAAGGGAACCCGGCCCCTGAGTCTCTGGACCAGGGCTTGGGGATGGCTGTGCTCTGTGTTTCTCCCCAGCAGATGGGCGCCAAGTGACTGACATTTCGCACGGGTCTGTGTGTTCCCTCCCCCGCCACCCCAGGAGAGTCTCTCTGCCAGCCAACCCCACACCAGCTGTGGACGGTTTATGACCAGTCCCACCATCCTGTCAGACGCTGGCTTTCCTCGGACAAACTGGTTTCCCGCCATCCTTGCACACAGACTCCCACACTTGTTCTCCCAAACCCTGCCCCACAAACGGTGGTACTGGCCTAGACTCGGGTCTGGTTTCAGATTTTATTTTTTTTTTAACACTTTATTTATTTATTTTTTTAAGATTTTATTTGTTTGAGAGAAAGAGAGAGAGAGAGAGCATGAGCTTGGGCTGGGGTTGGGGGTAGCAGCAGACTCCCCACTGAGCAGGGAGCCCGATGCAGGGCTCCATCCCGAGACCCCAAGATCATGACCTGAGCCAAAGGCAGACATTTAACTGGCTGAGCCAGCCAGACACCCTAGTTTCGGATTTTAAATTGCTATACTTCATTTGACCAAATCCTCCAAAATAACAACTTGGTTAAAGCAGAGATTTAAGTGGTTTCCGTTGAGGAAGTCCTTAAGATGTCAGCTTCTCTTTCTGTGCCTGAAGGTCTCAGATCACCTGGAGATGACCTTTTTATTTATTTATTTATTTATATTTATTTATTTGTCAGAGAGAGAGCGAGCGAGAGTGAGCACAGGCAGAGTGGAAGGCAGAGTCAGAGGGTGAAGCAGGCTCCCTGCGGAGCAAAGATCCCGATGTGGGGCTCGATCCCAGGACGCTGGGATCATGACCTGAGCCAAAGGCAGCTGCCCAACCAACTGAGCCACCCAGGCGTCCCGGAGATGACCTTTTTAAATGAAAAGGTAATTCCTGAGAAGGTGTTGCACACAGCACAGAGTAAGCACTAGCTACGCAGTGTTATTATCCCTGTGATTGGATGACTCTTCCTACTTACTTATACAAGAGTGAGTCAAGGTCATTCTGGGGTTAGGGTGCAGCAGGAATCCTTTGAGGCTCTCCAAAGCTGCTGTAGCCTGAGGTTTTGGCCACAAAGCAGGGAGAATATGAATCAATGTATGCACGAGGATCTGGAGCCCTTGGGGGGTAGAGGCGTGGAAGGTCAGTACCCTGACCCTTAGCCTCATGATTCAGCCAAGTGGACCATAGTGATTCCCGGAAGTGGACCATAGCTGCTCACTCAAGGCTGAGAGATGGCCCCTGAGATGAATCTGCCTCCAGGAAAAGAGCTGGGACCCAGAATCTCCAGCTAGTCAGCCAGCCATCTGGTCATTCAACAAAGACTAGAGCAAATGCACTAAGGGTCAAGGTAGCAACATATTCTGACCTTTTTTGGTCTTAGTTCTTCGTCTCATATCTTGTTTTTTTTTGTTGTTGTTGTTTTTTAAAAAGATATTATTTATTTATTTGACAGACAGAGACCACAAGTAGGTAGAGAGGCAGGCAGAGAGAGAGGAGGAAGCAGGCTCCCAGCTGAGGAGAGAGCCCGATGCAAGGCTCGATCCCAGGACCTTGAGATCATGACCTGAGCCGAAGGCAGAGGCTTAACCCACTGAGCCACCCAGGCGGCCCATGTGGTTATGTTTTTAAGCAGTATCCTATATACTCTAGATTGTCTTGGGTTGCGAGATTATAACTCAAATATCCTTCTCAGTTATATCAAAGTATTTATGAATATCAGGTTCAACAATAAAGTTCATGAAATGACTTTTTTCTATGGGCATTCAGTTAAATAGAAAGAAATTTTTACTTTTAAAAATACTTCGGGTTCAGTAAAAGTTTCTGAGAGAGACGGAGTGGGGCTTCTTTAGATATGGTGGTCCTACTCTCAAGAAATAGTGTTTAGGCAAAGACAGGACAGTTGGGAACGAATGTGACATCTACAGAGCAGAAGTTTCTCTACACAGAGGGAACAGACAGTGCACAGGTCTTGAAACAGGGAAGCACTTAGCTTGTAGACATGAAGGGGTGACTGTGGCAGCGGCATGGCGAGGGGTGGCAAGAGAGGCATGAGATGAATTCAGGCAGGAGCAAGGGACCAGATCACGCCCAACCTATCAGGTCGTGGGATGGAGGTTGGATTTAATTCTAGGTGCGGGATGTCACTTGGGCTGGGGTCCCCGGTGAGCAGATTCTGAGATGGATATTGGCAGGCAGGATGTCTCTTAGCAGGAGCTCTCAGGATCAACGCCAAGGAAAGAGAGGGAAAAGAGGCAAGACAACAGAGAGAGAGAGAGAGGTTGAGCTGCTATGCCATCTCAATGGATACTGTTCCTGATCCTGCAGGGGGTTCTGAAGCTAGGGTGACCCTTTAGATTTGTTATTAGATGGCAGTTGCTTGGAGGAGGGGAGCATGACAATCCCCAGGGAGCTGACACGTGGGGGCAGCACTCCCACAGTAGCTGGACACCAAGTTCGTTCACAAAGGGGGAATCTGGTCTGCACATCATAGCCCACACTTGGTCCCATTTATGTTCAAGGAGGTCCCTCTGGCTGCTGCATGGAGAGTAAATTACTGCAGGCAGGAGTAGGTCCAGTCTGGCAAGCAATGATCGTGGTTTGGTCATGAATTGGGAGATATCGGGAGGTGAATCCAGAGCACTTGAAAACGGGTTAGATGTGGGACATGAAGGAAAGGGAAGAATCAAGGACACTCCCAATCTGTGGACTGAACCACTGGGTGAATACTGATGTCCTATGCTAAGATAGCAAATTCCAGAGTGTAGTGGGGATTAAAATCAGATGCAGTTTGGGCTAAGTTTGAGATTCAAGAGTTGACGTCAAGAAGGTTACTGTGAAGCCAGAAGCGCTGCTTTAATTTTTAGATGCGTGTAGGGGATGTGGATTTGGACTATTTATTTTTAAAGATTTTATTTATTTATTTGAGAGAGAGAGAGAACGAGCAGGGAGAGGGACACTTGGTGGCGCAGTCTTTGAGCATCTGCCGTCCTAGGATAGAGCCACACATTGGGTTTCCTGCTGGGCTTCCGGGAAGCCTGCTTTGCCCTCTCCCACTTGCCCTGCTTGTGCTCCTTCTCTCCCAGTGTCTCTGTCAAATAAGTAAATAAATCTTAAAAAAAAAAAAAAAAAAAAAAGAACGAGCAGGGAGGAGAGAGCAGAAGGACAGAGAGGGAGAAGGAAGCCGACTCCCCGCAGCATCCCAAGACGTGGAGAGGATGACCTGAGCTGAGGGCAGCCGCTTCACTGACTGAGCCACCAAAGCGCCCCTGGGGCTAATTTTCATCCAGTGATGCCACACTTCTCTGGCCCTGCCTCCCTGGCTCAGGGATTGGGCTTTGGAAGACAGCGGCTGCGTAGGAAGTGAGCGGGCCCAGGGATAGTGTCCCGAAACTCCTCGGAAGGATCGCGACACGCGCCAAATCCAGGACCGCGCCTCAACAGCGCCACCGTGTGGCGGCGATGAGTCACAACGGCAGTCCGAGACTCCAGGCCCCTGAACCGTGCGGGGAGAGGTCCGCCCACAGCCAGGGCCTCATGTACCCGGCCCCACCACTCGCTCTTTCGGACCGAATTAATCAGTGAGGATTCTGGACGACCTAGAGCTGGGAGGGAGAGGAGGAGCCTCAAAATACAGCCATAGTTAGGCAATGGAGTTTGTGGAATTATTTAAGAAAGATGCAAGGGTTTTAGTACACCTGTGCCATAGAGAAATGCATTTATAGTAAATGAATTTGACGGCTACCGGTCAAGGAGCACTTAAGAGAGGCTGCGTGATCTCATTCAGTCTGCAAGGACGCTGAGGCTCAGAAAGGTGGAAAGATGTGTCTCAAGTCACGTAGTCATCAGCTTAGCCTACCAGTGGATCTCCGCGGTGTTAGATCCAACAGGCCATTGAACGACAGATACTTTGCAATGCCCGGCCCCTCCCCCCATCATCTAGACAGTGTCTCATGCATAACATGCGCTTGGCCTATGTTTGTCAAATGAACGAAATGAAATTTATAGATTTCATTTACCCACTACTTACCCACGTAATTTTAGAAATCAAGGGAAAGTAAAATGGAAGTCATTTGTGCTATAGAAATCTGCATTTCCACTTGTACATGTCAGTCAGGATCATGTGAGAAGATGTAACTGAAGCAAGCGATTGTGGTGAACCGAGTGGCTCCAGAGTCACAATCTCCTGATGGCGAGGTGTCACCTTGTGCTTCGCGCTCAGCTTGCCTTCTGCTCCCTCGTCGTAAATGAGGTACATTTCTAATTTCTGATTTCTACAAAAAAGACTCTGGGGTGAAGTAAATTCCTCATGGTCTCGGAGCCAATTTGAAGTGGGGGAAGCAGAATTAGAATCCAGGTCCGTCAATCTGACTGTAAAGCCCGGGATTTTGGCATCTTTTCTAATCCCTCACCACTGTCTTCCATCTCCTAGTCCCAGAAGATTTCTGTCATCGAGGGGAACCAAAGCTTAAAAAACCCAAAGTGTCTCAGATCCTGGGGTGGCTAGTTGGTTAGGCGCCTACCTTCGGTTCAGGTCAGGTCATGATCCTGGGGTCCTGGGGTGAGCGCTGCATCGGGCTCCTTGCTCAGCAGGAAGCCTGCTTCTCCCTCTCCTACTGCCCCTGCTTGAGTTCCCTCTCTCTCTGTGTCTCGGTCAAATAAATAAATAAAATCTTAAAGAAAAAAAAAAAAGAATTGGATTCAAACCCGGCTTCCCTTATTTACCATTTCTGCAACTTGGGGAAGTTCTGCTTCTCCTGTTGTCCCTGCTTCCTGTCTCAAGGGGGCGGTTGTGGAGGTTACATGGGCTAATGCACGAACGTGGTGAGGACCCTGAGGGCCCAGCATGTACTTAGTGCTCACAAAATGTTAGGCATTATTTTTACTGTGGTTCATGGTTTGGTGTGCCGAGCACTCTCCTGGGGAACGCCTGTGGCGGGCAGACACTAAGGTGACCCCCACGATCCCAGCCTCCTGAGATTCAGATCTCTGTGCAGTCTCCCCTGTAGAAGCTGCTTTCAGGCAACAGGCTTGAGCAAAGGAATATAGAAAGGGCCCACAGCGATCACCACCGACCACTGAGCTGAACACACCCACCTCAAAACTTCCACAAACCCTAAGTGACCCACGGGCTACTTACAACCAGGCAAGGTTACCAAAATAGGGAAAAGTCCCCATAAGCCCTCACCTTATTTTTCTTATTTTTTTCTTATTTATTTTTAAATATTTTATTTATTTATTTATTTGACAGAGACAGCAAGAGAGGGAACACAAGTAGGGGGGTGGTGGGAAAGGGAGAAGCAGGCTTCCCGCTGAGCAGGAGCCCAGTGCAGGGCTCGATGCCAGGACTCTGGGATCATGACCCAAGCCAAAGGCAGACTGAGCCACCCAGGGGCCCTTCACCTTCCCCCTCTAAATACCACCCCACCCACAGCTTCTCTGTCCTGTCCTCTGCTCCCTTGCTGTATTCGATACCTTCTATCTCCTTTGTTCTGCCTGGGGTGAATCCTTTCATGGCTCATACCCCGGCTTCCACCGATCAGTAGCCCCCCATTTGGAGGCCCCTATCTGATAGGGAGAGACACGACATTCCCCCCTCCGTTGGGTGTGAGAAGGATCTGTGGCAGTCTTCTAAAACCAGTAACGCACAGCACAGCAGGGCACAGGTGAAAGATACATGATAATGTGTAAGTGATTATTTCCGACAAGGTTGTAATATCCTCACTTCCCCTTACTGGCATTGATGAGTGAGCAGAAGCCTGGCGGAAGACCAAGGACAAGCTGACACCTGCCTCCCACTCCTGGGTGGGGCACAGGTGACATTCTTCTGGGAACCTCCCAACTCTCTTATTGTTAATGCCTTGCTAGAGAGGAAAACAACCTTAACTTGACAATGGCATGGCCTCTGGTATCTTGCAGGTCTCCTGAAAGTCTTTTGAAACCTCCCTTTGCCTTACTTTCCCAACTCCAGAGTATGTAATCACCATTTCTCAAGATCCCTGAGCAGCGGCTCTTTCTCTCTTTCTGCCCATGGGTCCTGTCCCCGTGCTTTAATAAACCGCCATTCTGCACCAAAGACATCTCAGGAACTCCTTCTTGGTTGTTGGCTCCAGACCTCACCCCACCGAACCTCACCTATATTCCAAAATCACATCAGCTTTGAGGACGAAAGTCCATGTTGGAAGGCCCATGGGGCAAAAAACTGAGGGCAACTGATTGCCAGTCAGATTGCAAAGAACTGAGGCTTCAGTCCAGCAGCCCTCAAGGACCTGAACGCTGCCAGTAACCACTGAGCTTCCAATCAGAGCTTTCCCCAGGCCAGTCTCCCAGGACACTGCAGCCTCGTGGTTCATTGCGGTGATGTTCCCACAGTAACAGGTAACTAAGACATCACCCCTTACCTTCCAATCTCTTTGCTCCTGCCTTTCTCCTGAATCATCAGTATCTCACTTTCCATTTGGTCACTCACACCGACCCATAAAAGTGCTCTAGATTCTGCCATTGCTTTTTTTTTTTTTAAGATTTTATTCATTCATTTGAAAGAGAGAGAGTGAGAGCAGAAGCAGGGGGGAGGGGGAGAAGCAGACTCCCCTGCTGACCAGGGAGCCAGATGTGGGGCTCCATGTGAGGACCCTGGGATCATGACTAGAGCCCGGGGCAGATGTTTAACCAATTGAGCCCTGAAAGATTTTGTCAGAGAGAGAGAGAAACAGAGAGACAGAAAGCCCAGCCGGGGGAGCAGCAGGCAGAGGGAGAAGCAGGTTCCCGGCTGACCAGGGAGCCAGATGCATGACGGGAGCCAAAGTCAGACACGTAACCTTAGAGTCTGCGGTCTTCAAAAATACTCTTCCAATGCCTCTTACCTGGCTAGTTATCACCTTGTTTCTCTAATCTCCTACATGGCAAAGCTTCTTGAGATCCTTATCTCCGGCCGTTGTCCACATTTCTCAAATTCTCCCCTCAACCCACCACTCTTAGTGAGGTCTCTAGTGACCTACATGTCACCCAATCCAAAGGTCACGTCTCTCTCATCTTACTTGGCTTCCTTCCCTATGGCATTTGACCCAGACCGTCACTTCCTCTTCCCTGAAATACACCCTCTTCTCTCCCACTTATGAACATGACCTTCTCAGTCTTCCTCCCCACTCAGTGTCCACATCTTCCCAGTCTCCTCTGTCACTCCCTCTTTCCTACTCAGCTTCTGAATGTCAGCATGCCCCTGGTTTTGATGCAGACAGGCCAGGTCCAAGGATCCAGAGGGGTCCCGCAGGACCAGCAAGGAGGGGTCCTTGGCTTCACATAGGATGGAAACCAAACGCGAGCCAATTGTAGGGGAAAGTAGAGTTCATTGACGATACAGAGAAAGCAGATACATGTGGAGTGTCTGTGAGCCTCGGAAAGCAAAGAAGCATGAGTCTTTGGTGGGGGAGGGTCTGGAATCTTTATCGAGGATGGTGGTCTGGCGTACAAGTCCTCTCAGGCATCCGGGAACTGGTGGAATAAAGATGAGCACTCAGGTGTCCTCGGAAGTCACGTGTGCCCTGAAGCCAGGGGTCTTGGGGTCAAGGTGTTTGCAGTCAGGGGTCTTGGAGAAGTTTATGACCCCACCCAGTCACTCCTTAAATGTTATCTTGTTTGCTGGAAGACTCCAAAAAATCACTGACTCCTTGGGCACCTGGGTGGCTCAGTTAAGTGGCTGTCTTTGGCTTGGGTCATGATCCCAGAGTCCTGGGATGGAGTCCTGCATCCGGCTTCCTGCTCAGCGGGGAGTCTGGTTCTCCCTCTGCCTCTCCCACCCACCCCCACCTGCTTGAGCCCGCTTGTGCTCTCGCTCTCGCTCTCTCTCACAAAATAAATAAAATCTTTCTTAAGAGATTTTATTTATTTATTTGACAGAGAGAGAGACAGATCACAGGTAGGCAGAGCGGCAGGCAGAGAGGGGGAAGCAGGCTCCCCACTGAGCAGGAAGCCGGATGCAGGACTCCATCCCAGGACTCTGGGATCATGACTTGAGCCGCAGGCAGAGGACCAACACACTGAGCCACCCAGGCGCCCCAATAAATAGAATCTTAAAAAAGAAAAGAAAAGAAAAGAAAAATCACTGACTCCTTGACCTTCACCCAGAGGACATACATGAAGGCCTGTGTAAGGCAGGGGTTCATGAATAGGGGCAGGAAAATGAGCAAGGAAAAAAGACTCAGATTTTTCTCTCATGGGGTCTGCTCAGTTTCCCTGTCTCGGTTTCAGTTTTCTCACTTAGAATATTTCTCTTCCAGGCTGTTGCGAGAATTGCCCAAGGTAACATACATGCACCTTAAAAAAATACCCCGCTCCCCTACCGATCCATAAATTATCATTATGCTCTCCTGCCTTACTCTGCTGTGAAAACGAGCCACTTTTCCGGTGGTTCCAGCATTCAGGGACCAAAGTCTGAGAAAGATGACCGTTTCCCGCAAAGGCCGACGTGGATCTCCAGAAACCTGGATCTAAGAAAAGTCCACTGCCTCTGCTGGGGACTTAGCAATCTCTATTTTTAATTCTTTCAGCTTCAGACCTGTCAGGAGATGAAGTGCGTGTGAGCGTGGGTATGGGATCTGCCATAGATGCAGGCAGGCATTTCCAAAATTCCTCACATCACTTATCCTTCTAGAAAAGGCAGCTGTGCATTAAATAACAGTTGGGTGACATCACGCCCAATCCAGGGCACGCCAAAGGAGTCATGCATTCATTCAACAAACATCTGTTAAGCAGGTATTTAGTGTGTTGGTACTCTGCGAGGTACTGAGGAAGCGGCAGCGAGCAGGACAAGGTCCCTTCCTTGACCCGATCCTTGCCTTCTGGAGGACAGCCACAAGTGACACAGAAATTGCAGCCCAGTGTGAGAGGAAGTTCAGGGGCTAGGCATCTAGGAGTACAGTAGCAGTGGCAGCTGGCCCAGCCAGGGGCAGTGGGGGTGGCTCAAGGATGGCTTCCTGGGGAAGTGTCCCCTACACTGCGAAATGAAGGGTGTCTGGGTGTCTGCTGGAGGGAAGAGCAGTGGGAAGTTCCTGATGTGTGCAAGAGCTTGAACTTGTGAGACACAGACGGACGGAGGCTGACGTTTCAAGTGCACAGCACAGGGTGAGGACTGACTGGTCGGCACTGGAGGGGCTCTAGACGCTGCATTAAAGACCTGGGATTGTCTCCTGTAAGAGACACAGAGGGAGCCCCAAAGAGCTTAAACTGCACAGCAGGGAGAGGTAAACACCTGCTGGAAACCTTCAGGCATCTCAGATCTCAGCCAGGATGGAGCTCAAAGCCAGCTCTGGTCTGGCTCCAGCACTTATTTCTGAGTAGCTGGAAAGTCACTTCACCTTTTTAGACCTCTGCTGCTGCAGCAAGTCAGGTTTGGACCGGGTGACATTTAGTGTTAGTCCTCCACGCTCTCTAAGCCCAAACTATCTCCATCCCCTTCTGGGATTTCCTCCATTCCCTTAAACTCTCTCCTCCCTGTTTCTCTCCCTAGCTGGGAACACCCTGCAGGACAATCTCGTTCTCATGTCTCTCCACCAGAGCTGCAAGCAGGCAGCCCCGTGCCTAATACATCTATTCATGCATCTTCTTGCTAGAAGGCCCTGGAACACAGCTGTGAAAGCTTGAATGAACCCCAGAACAGTCCTGCACGCGGCACCTCGCTTTAGTGGTTACCGAATGCGTGCGGATCTGTGTTAGATCCCCACGACAGCGGTAGGCACTGCCAGTCCGGGGGATATTACCTGCCATCTTGCTGAGGAGCGGAGGAGCCTCAAAGAGGCAACTGAGCTGTGAACCCAGGCTCTGAAACCAACTGTTAATTAACTATTGTCACTTCCAGGCCAGCATCCCTTCCCCTCCCTAAACGTCTCAGAGACCTAAGAGGATTATTCCAAGGCTGCAGCTGGGCGGGCCACGTGTCCACAGACTGACCCATCTGCTGTGAGGCTGCAAGGCAACCACCCCCCTCCGTCTTTCTCCTCCCCCTCTTTCCCCTCCCCCTCCTCCTTCCCCTCTTTCCCCTCCCCCTCCTCCTCCTCGCGCTTGGGCAAAGACTCGCCTGCACCGCAGGCACGGCCCACGTGCCTCGCGTAAATAAGCGAGTGCGCAGGCGCACCGGGCCCGCGTCCATTGGCCCGCGCCCCGCCGCCCCGGGAGCAGGGGGAGGGACGTCGGCCCCTCTGGCCGCGGGCTGCGCCGCCCTGTCAGTTGGTCCGCGCGTCCGTCGGTCGGTGCGTCCGGGTCGCCGGCTTCGCCCTCGCCATGGCATCCTGGCTGCCGCTGCTGTCGCTGCTGGGGCTGCTCCTGGGCGCCGCTCCCGCCCCGCCCCGCCGAGCAGCCGACGCTCAGGCCAGGGAGGCGGCGTACCCGGAGCTGCTGGGGCCCGCCCGCTTCGCCCTGGAGATGTACAACCGCGGCCGGGCAGCCGGGACGCGGGCGACGCTGGGGGCCGTGCGCGGTCGCGTCCGCCGGGTGAGGATGCGCCTGGGGTGCGGGCTTCCTGGTCCTGGTGCGCGGGGGCCCTAGTCGGAGGGTTGGGAAGTTTGGCCTGGACCCGGGGTGGGGGCCGCGGGATGCCGGAGGGACGAGTTCTGGTGATCGGGGAAGGAAGGGGGTGGGGCGGGGCTGTGGGAGGGACGGGCTGAGGAGCGAGGGACGTGCCCGCCTCACCCGTTCCTCCATCCAGGCGGGCCAGGGGTCGCTGTACTCCCTGAGGGCGACCCTAGAGGAGCCTCCCTGCAACGACCCCACGGTGTGCCAGCTCCCGGTGTCCAAGAAGACCCTGGTGAGTGGTAGGGCTCCTGGGACTCCTCAGTCCTCGTGATGAGTTTGGGTCAAGTGATGAAGAGGCAGCAACTACCCCACCCTGAGTCATTTCCCAAGGTTCTGCAGGCCAGAAACCAAAATGCACTTAAGAGGGGGCATGGCAGGGTGTGCACTTTGCCTCACTGTGCGCTGTGTGGGGGGGATTGCCTTGGAGGGGGTCTTCACATGAGGCCCTTCCAGCTCCATCTTGCCAAGGCCTTGCTCCATTCCCAGCCCCCAGACTGGCTTCCTCCTCTCTCTCTAGCTCTGCAGCTTCGAAGTCTTGGACGAGCTAGGAAAACACATGCTACTGAGACGGGACTGCGGCCCAGTGGATACCAAGGTCACAGGTGCTGGGATAGCCCGAGGATGCTGGCGTAGTTCAGACCAGGCTTCACTCAGGGTTCAGCCTTGATTTCTTCTCTGTTCTAACCCTATCCAGATGACAAAAACGAGACTTTGAGTTCAGTCCTTCCACTGTTGAACAAGGAACCCCTGCCCCAGGTGAGCCCCCCAGCTCCATCTGGCGGCCTGCTGCTGCTGCATTTCCTCTTCTCTTTCCCTCCCCCTAGCCTGGGCTCCCTGGTGAATCTATGAAAGATTCCTTGTAAAGACCCCTGTGCCTCTTACAGGATTTTTCTGTGAAAATGGCCTCAATCTTCAAGGAGTTCGTTACCACCTATAATCGGACGTATGAGTCGAAGGAGGGTGAGGACTCTGCCTTGGCTGTACCTGTCCCAATCAAATGAGGACCTTACCCCCCTTTGGTACCTTGGTGTTGGGGGAGGGGAAGGACACAAGAGGCAGTGCATCCATTCAGGGACTCCTTAAATCCCCAAGTTCTTGCCCAGCCTCATAGGACTGGACAGCTGCCTCAGGGACATGTCCCCTTCTCCCATATTTTTTTCTTGATCAGAAAGCATGGGTCTTCATCATTCTGGGTAGAATGGGAAGGGGCAAAGGCCAGATTTTCTCTGCTGGTACCCCCATCTCTCCAGCATGGTGGTCTTTTCCCATGACCCCCTGTCTGAGAATACCCTTTGGAGCCCATTTTGCTTCTGCCTTCACTCCTGGGCTATCATCAATTCAGTGTGACCCAAAAAATTGTTCCCACTTCCCCCTTATCACTCACAGGTCTGGACCTCTCCTCATCTCCAGACCTTCCCAGAGTTCTGTCCTTGAAAAGAGCTTGAGGCCTGATCCAGAGCCCACCTACTCCCCAGGGAAACCTTGTGCTTGTTAGTCCCAAGTGCCTTTCATCATCTGCCTGGGGTCCAAACCTTTCCTCTCCTGCTCCTTGGTTCTCAGAAACCCAGTGGCGCATGTCTGTCTTTTCCAACAACATGATGCGAGCACAGAAGATCCAGGCACTGGACCGTGGCACTGCTCAGTATGGGGTCACCAAGTTCAGTGACCTTACAGGTAGCAGTGATGGCCAGAGCCCTCATGGAGCCTGGAAGAGTCACGGTCTCCTCCCAAGGCCCCCGATCAGGGCTGCCTTATACTTTTCCCCATCCCCCCCATCCCCTGCCCACCTTTTCCCACAGAGGAGGAGTTCCATACCATCTACCTGAATCCCCTCCTAAGAGAGTACCGTGGCAAGAACATGCGCCTAGACAAGTCCACTGGCAACTCTGCCCCATCCGAGTGGGACTGGAGGAGAAAGGGGGCTGTCACCAAAGTCAAGAACCAGGTCGGACCTCTAAGAGGCAATGGCGGGACACGAGGACTGCACTGGGGTGGGGAGGGGGCTCTGGTCTGACTCTGCCCCTCTCTTGCAGGGCATGTGTGGCTCCTGCTGGGCTTTCTCAGTCACTGGTAACGTGGAGGGCCAGTGGTTCCTGAAACAGGGGGCCCTGCTCTCCCTCTCCGAGCAGGGTGAGCGTCCTACTCAACGCCCCTGCCCCCTGCCCAGCCCCTCCAGAGGGCTCCTCAGGACCAGGCTTCTATCTCCTAGAGCTCTTGGACTGTGACAAGGTGGACAAGGCCTGCCTGGGTGGCTTGCCCTCCAACGCCTACTCGGCCATAAAGACTCTGGGTATGCATTCACGGGGTCAGGAGGGGCAGTGGGGGTCGATGTCAAGCCTTAATGAAAACCTTCAGCAAGTCAACTCTTTGATTTCATCTGTGAAATGGGGCTCGTCTTGACCACTTCACGTGGCTGCTCTGAGTATCAAGTGAGGAGATGATACTTAAAGTCCTTGGTGCACAGCAGGGGTCTTGGTGTTTTTGCTGCTTGGAGGTACCTCATCCTTGAGGAGGTATTGACTTAAACTGGCAGTTCAGTTCCGTGGTGGGCTTCAGCGGCCCAGGGATGAAAGTCTGAGGGACTGCAGTGGCTGTGCAGAGACTGGGAGCCCAGCAGGGGTCTGGGCCACACTGGGAGCAGACTGAGCAGGGCAAGGCAGCCAAGGCGAAGAGCCCTAGGAGTTCTGGGACGAGTAAGGATCCGCCATGTTTCTCCCTGGTTCCTCCCTCAGCTCCCTCAGTCTCTGTTTCGTCATCTCTAGAGGGAGGCTGTTGCTAAGAGGCCAGGGCCTTGGTCTGGGGTGGGCGAGGACCTTGAGACCTCGCAGAAGGGGCTGAGTGTGGCCCCTGGCCTGGAGAAGACGAGTGTGTGGCACTCAGGGGTCCCTATTTTCTCTCCGTGCGCCATCCGACCCCGCCACTGCCCAGGGGGGCTGGAGACTGAGGACGACTACAGTTACCGCGGCCGCATGCAGACCTGCGGTTTCTCTCCAAAGAAGGCCAGGGTCTACATCAATGACTCGGTGGAGCTGAGCCAGAATGAGGAGAGTGAGTACGGGCCAGGGCGAGGGTGGGGGCAGGCCGGCTGCGGCCTGGCTGTCCCTGACGCGGTCCCTCACGTGTCTCAGCGCTGGCGGCCTGGCTGGCCGAGAAGGGCCCCATCTCCGTCGCCATCAATGCCTTTGGCATGCAGGTAAGGCCCCGGCTCTGCTACCCCCGCCCATCCCTGGCCGGCTGCCTTCCCACCTCTCCTTGGAGGCGGCCCCCTACTCTTTATTCTCCCCACCCCAGTTCTACCGCCATGGGATCTCGCACCCACTGCGGCCCCTCTGCAGCCCTTGGCTCATCGACCACGCGGTGTTGCTCGTGGGCTACGGCAACCGTGAGTTCCACTGACCGCCCCCCATCCTCTGCCCTGCCGCTTTGGGTCACGGGCAGGAGTTGGGCCACAGCCTCTCAGGACCCCTGGATGGGGGAAGGGAGGGAGTGCCTGGGAACCCTGTCCTTACCCCGCTGTGGGTCTTGGGCCAGGCAGGAGTCCGCTGTCCCCTCTCGGATGGGAATGCTGAGGCAGTGGGAGGTAGAGCTGTTTCAGATAAGTAACCTGGCGGTGGGGAGAGAGCTGGGTGTCCTCCGCTGACCCCAGAGCCACACCAGGTCTCCGGGAGGGTGGTAGGTGGGCGTGTCTGGCTTTCTGCTCTTTTCCTAGTACCTGTCCCAGTAGACCACAGCAGATACTGGGAGAGTGCAGAGGGCTGGGAGCCCTGACCTGCGTCCCGCACTGCTCCCCAGGCTCTGGCACTCCCTTCTGGGCCATCAAGAACAGCTGGGGCTCAGACTGGGGCGAGGAGGTGAGTCTGGGCTTCCCGGCCCCGGCCCGCCCAGCCCGGTCCCGCCTGAGCGCCCTCACCAGCCCCCTTGCCTTCCCGCCAGGGTTACTACTACTTGCATCGTGGGTCCGGGGCCTGCGGTGTGAACACCATGGCCAGCTCGGCAGTGGTGAACTGAGGAGCACCAGCGCGGGACCTGGTGCTGACCAGAGCAGCCCCTTCCTCAGCCTGGCCTGCGTGTCCAGGCCCCTTCCCAGGAGGCACAGCTGGCTGAGGGACAGGCACCGGGTAGCTCAGGGTGAGCAAAAGGCACTGGGCTAGGGCAACACCCCTACCCCCTTCTCCCCCCCACCCTACCCTGAAGTTCCCCAGCAGCACCTTTGTTGACCTGTGGTAGCTAGGAGGCCCTTGGGCCGAAGGAGGGTGTCCTCGCAGCTGAGGCTGGGCCAAGAACCTTGGGCTTGGGTACGGAGCAGGTGGGAAGAAGATACTCTGGTTTTAAACCCAGCTTTGTCCTCAGCAGGCTCTGGCTTCCTGCCCTGCCTTTCCTCTGTCTGATGCTATACATTTTCTGGTTCCCCCTGGATTTGGGGACATTGTTTCCTTATACATCTAGAGAAACTATTGTAACTGCCTTTTTCTAACAGCAATAAAGAGGTGTCCTAAGCCCCAGTGTGGTGTGAGTGCTTGGTACCTAAGGGAAAAGAGGGGTAGATGGGACTCCTGGAGGGTCGAGGTTGGGCAGCTGGTCCTGCCCAGGAGCCTAAGGGCCCAGCTTCTGCTTCGGGAACCGAAAGAGGAAGAAAGAGAGGCTCACGGGTGGGTCTTTATTCAGAAGGACATGGCTGGCCGTTCTCTGAGGCCCTTGCTCCGAGACATGGATGGGATCGGCCAGAGGGAGCTCCCTCTCCCTCTGACTCCTGCAGAGACCCTTAGAGGTTGCAGTCAGAGGTCACTCTCCCCGTAGAGGGCACTGGAGAAGGCCACGTAGTCCAGGGCTCCAGCTGGAGCCCCGGAGCCCTTGTAGGGCGTCATACGACGGATGCAGTACTCGGCCTGCTCAGTGGGGAGCTCCCGCCGCAGCTCTTCGGGAGTGATGTAGTTCTGGGGGAGAAAGGGTTGTTGAGGACCCACAGACCTGGTCCTTGTCACAGCCTCCCAGCCCCCTCCGCCACCGGGACTCACCTTATCTCCTGCCAGGATCTTGAAGGAGGCCACAACTTGTTCAGCTGTGTCGGTTTCAGCTGTCTCTCGGGTCATGAAGTCGATGAAGGCCTGGAAGGTCACGACGCCAGTTGCGTTGGGGTCCACCATGGTCATGATGCGAGCAAACTCCACCTCTCCCTGTAGGGACAGAAGCCAGACACCGTTGTCTATTGTGGGTGCTAAAGCCAGAAGGCTCCTCATGTCCCCTCCGGGCACTGTCTAGCTCTGGCTTGACAGCCCGGGTTACAAAGTGCTCTCTTGCCTCCATGGACTGTGCCACGGCCTTGGCTCTGGGTGTACAGGGAATCCTCTCTACTCAGCGGAAACCTGCTTCTTGCCCCTGGCAATGCCCCCTGTTGCCCTTGAGTCCTGATCTTTTTTCTGGAGCTCTCTGTAGTGCTGTTTCTCTGGGTAAAAATGTTGTAAGCTCTATAACCAAGTCCAAATCCTAGCTGCGTCCTTGAGAAAGTTCATTTACCTGAGCCTTTGACAGCCCCTATGAGAAATGGGGTCATTCTGCCCAGCCCCAGTGGGCATGCTGAGAATGAAATGCATGTGAAGCTAGGAGGGATACAGTAGGTGATCACGCTGTAGGAGAGAGGCTCTGATGGGACTCCCACGACAAAGGCTGGGGGCACTCACCAGGTCATACCCCATGGAGATGAGGCAAGCCCGGAAGTCATCCGGCTCCATCATTCCGTTCCGCTTCTGTGGCACGTGAGTGATTATCAGACTTGGTTGTCCAACCCCACCAGCCCCCAAGTCCACCACTCCACAGCGGCGGGCCCCTGCTGACCCGGTCAAAGTGGTTGAAGGATGCCCGGAACTCGTTGAGCTGCTCCTGGCTCAGGCCCTTGGCATCTCGGGTCAGTACCTGGTTCTCCACCTCATTGATAGTGCGGGCGATGGAGGTGAGCAGCTGCTCCCAGCCTACGCGGATGTGCTGAGAAACATGTGATGATCCAAGTCAGCAGGCGGCCGGTGCCTGGCCACCAGTTCGAGCTTCACTCCCAGTCCGCTGTGTGACCTGGGCAAGTCTTCCACTCTGTTGGGCCTTTGTCCCTATCTGGAGGTTCCCTAGGTGCTGAGTGACTGTCCGCAGCCCTTCCTGCCTTGAAGTTTGAGAACTTACTATGCACTAAGTGTTGATCACCCAGTCCTGGCCTGGCTTCAGATGGCCCTGTGACTCCGGACAGGTCAGTTTCCCTCGCTAGATCTCAGTATCCCTGCGGGCGCCCTGGGGAACCCAGCCAGGCTGACCTGGGGTCCCCCCTGGGGCACACGTGCTGGGTCCCCCCATGGTTGCCCTGGGCTTCCCCAGCCAGCGCCGTCTCCCCGCCCCCTCTAAGCCGGTGCCTCTCACCTCCATGCTGTAGACCGTGTGCTTGTTGTCGAACACCAGGCTCTCCTGCAGCAGCTGGTGGTCCCCCTCCAGCCGGTCAATGTTGCTCTTGTAGTTGATGATATTCTGCTCCTGTTGCCGCAGCGCAGCCATCTGGTCCTCCAGAGAGCCGACCATCCCTGTGGCCAGGCGCCCCACCTCCTGTTGGGGGACACAGGCAGGATGAGCACTCCCAGGCCCCTGTGGCCCCGGCCCCAGCCTCACTCCCCGAGACGGCCCCACCCTCCAAACCTTACCTCCACCTTCGCCTGGATCCAGGGCCCAATGGCATTGGCTTGAGCAGCAAACTGTCGCCGGAGCCTCTCGTTCAGCTGCTGCCGGGCGAGCTCTTCCTGCAGCGTCTGGTCCCGGCTGGGCACCAGCTTTCGGACCTAGGAAGAAGGGTGCTATGTGCCTGGGGCAGCTCTGGGAGCCAGACGATTGCTTTGAGGGGAGATGGGCTCCAACCCCTAGAAGAGCCCCTGCTACTCGGAGCCAACATGTCTGGGCTCATAAGGACAAGCTCTTGGGCAAGTCACATGACATCCAGGTTTGTTTCCTCATCTGTAAAATGGGGCCAGTGATACAACGAGATGTCCATACCCCAGGCTTAATTCTACTTCATATCAGGCCCTACAGGAAAACGCTGCTGTTAGGGCCATTTTGCAGAGGAGACCATGAGAGGCAGGGCGATATATCCAAAGCCCCACAGAGGCTGTGACAGACTGCAGATCCAAAGGTGGACTAGAGTCTGCATAGCTCGCGATGCCTGAGGTTCCGAGGTGGTTAGAACACACAGGGTGGGTGGGTCACGGGCAGCACTCACCATGTCCCATTTGGTGTTGATGTCCTGTGGTGTGAGGCTGATGTAGGGGTTGGTGGTGCTGGGCCGCAATCCGTATGTTTGGCAGATCTTCTGGATCTCCCCCTGGATCCCCAGGATGGCTCCTCGCTCTCGGTCAGCCTCCGGCAACGTAGCTTTGAATTGCTCATGTGCAGTCATCAGGCTCTGGGCAGGGCGGGCGGGAGGCGTGAGCCAGCGCCCTCCCGTTCCCGCAGCCCACGTGCTGCAGGCGCCCCCGTGGGTCCGCAGCGGGCCTCCGGTCTCCCAGCCCGGCATCTGGGGACTGGGGCTTCCCTCTCATCTCCATGCCAAAGAAAGGGCTGACGGGAGTTGAGGCCCGCTTCCCTGTCACCCCATCCAGCACCCCCCAACCTGGAACCCTGCATCCACCTGGGTCTCCTCCACCGAGTGCACCAGCCACACGTCCTGCAGGTCCTCCACAGCCCCGTCCAGCCAGTTGTTGAAGGGCGCTGCCCGCCGGGCAAACTCCAGCTGCAGCTGGTCGATGGTCTCTAGGAGCTTCTCCATCCGCTAGGGGCCACGGGGTAGCAAGTCAGCAGCCCGCCCAGCCAGCCCGCACCAGCCTCCAGTCTCCAGCCCCCAGCTCCCTGGCCCCCAAACCCACCTCCAGTGCGTCCCTCCTCTTCTGGGTCAGTGTGCCCAGGGTGTCCCACTGGTCGCAGATGGCCTGGCAGCGGCTATTCACGGAGGCCGCCTCGTGGTAGTCCAGCTCACTGCGGGCCAGAAAGGGGATGAGGAGGGGGTCAGACCACAGCCTAGATTTCCCGGACTACCGTCCTGGGGCTGGAAACTGTGCACCAGATGGTGAAGGTGCAAGGGAGCCAGGCAGGCAGGTGTGGGTGAAACAGGGCATTCATTCCTGGGGGGGTGGAGGTGGGGGTTCCAGTGCCTTCGTTGGGTAGGGGGTGCGCGTGGGTCCTGAGCTCCAGTCCCTTTCGGAGTGTCAGTGGGGGGTGGGGGGTGCGATGATTCGAGAAGGGATGGGTTTAGAGGAGGAGGTGGGGAAGCCAGGGCAGGTGGGGAGATTTGAGCTAGCAGGCCAGGGACCGCAGCTGAAGGGGGCCACCAGGTTAGGGCCGTGGGGGTGGGGCAGGAATGGGGAGGGAAGAGTGTAGGTGCCACATCGGGGACAGGGTTGAGGAGGAGGAGCAGAGCAAGAGGTCATGGGGAAAGACATGGCACCCAGGCAGGGTTCCTGAACTGTGAAAAATGAAGTCTTGTGTAGGGCAGTGGGGAGCAGGGCAGCAAGGGGCAAAGCCAGGTAAGGTAGTTGTCCCCACAGGGGGCAGGCCCAGAGGCAGGCCACGCCTACTTGAGCTCCTGGGCCAGTGCCGCGATGTGCTCCACTCGGTCCTGGTGCGCCGCCAGGTCGCTCTCAAAGGCCTCGTGGCGCCGCAGCAGCGCCCGAACCTCCTGCAGGGAGGCCGACTCATAGTCGCGCTGGCTCAGCATATCCTCCTTCCCTACTCGGAGAGAGGCTGGGCTCAGGTCACCCAGCAGCAGCCAAGGCGGGAGCTGGGTTTTGGAGCAGTCTGGGTGACCGTGCAGAGTCCTCCCTCATCTGCGAAATGCCGGTGGTTACACCTGCCCAGCTCATCCTAGGGGTCTGTTCTGCCATGCCAGAGTGATAAAGTGAAGGTCCTGGGCATGACCTGTAAATGACGTCAGTGTCCCTGATCCCACACATCTCACGGTGGCCCTTGGTACAGTTTGGGCCTTCCAGGATCGTGAACTACCTCCCAACGACTCTGAGCCCAGGGAGCCCCTGGCCTGGTTTCCTGGGCTCACCAGGTTCTCCAGAGCCTGGCACAGTGCCTGCCACTTGGCAGACCTTCTAGGAATACCTGTTGGATGAATGAATGATAAATGTGAAAATGCTATGAGAATGAATTACATTACACAAATAAAACCATAATAATAATAATAATAATAATAATAATAATCGCAGCCCCTACTATTTATGGAATGCACCTGTATTTTGCAGAGATCCTACGAGGCTTAAAGATTCAGAAACCAGGGCGCCTGGGTGGTTCAGTGAGTTAAAGCCTCTGCCTTCAGAACTGGTCATGATCTCGGGGTCCTGGGATCAAGCCCCGCATTGGGCTCTCTGTTTGGCAGGGAGCCTGCTTCCCTTCCTCCCTCTCTGCCTGACTCTCTGCCTACTTGTGATCTCTGTCTGTCAAATAAATAAATAAAATCTTAAAAAAAAAAAAGATTCAGAAACCTCCTCGGAGTCCCATAAACAGGTGTATACTTAAGGAGTTCTTGTTTATATCAGACCATTGTTATTCTTCACGTCCATAATCCATTACTAATGTTTGTTCGTTATTTTTAGGCAGGGCTCACTTATCTGTAGGATTAATCCCTGATAAAAGACAGAATGAACGCTTTCATACGGAGTGATGTATTTGACCCCCGCAGTATCCTGCCATGGATATGCTGAGTCCAACATAAGTGCTGTTAGTGTTGGGGACTCACCTGCCACCGGTACAAACAAAATGCTACATGACCAGTGAATCAGAGCAGACCTACAGGAGGCCGGAGCCCGGCGACAGGGGCCCAAGTTTACAGATGGAGAAACTGGGATCCAAAGAGGAGCCGTGACTCGGCTGCACAGCAAGTCAGGGTGTTTCTAGAAAACAGGTCCCCACCTTCCTGCCAGGACACCTGTTCCTGACCTGTGCATTTTGTCAGGGTCCCCTCTCTCCTCCCATACTGGTCTCCACCCCGGGACAGACTCAAGCCCCATAAGGTGTACCTACCTCGGGTCCAGGCTTCATGCAAGGAGGCCTTCTGTTGGAATTTCTCCGCCAGGTGCTGGAGCCGCTGCAGGCGTCTGATCTCCGAGAGCAGCCAGTCCTCGTAGCCCTTCTCCGCTTGCTCCAGCCCGCGCCATGCGTTGGCGATGTCCTGTGGGGCAGGCAGAGGCGCCTTGCAGCATGGTTCGCCCATTGTACAGATGGGGACCCAGAGCCCCATGTCACCCGGAGGATGTGGGCAGAGTGGGGGTGGCTCACCGAGACGAGCTTGCCCTCGGAGGGCATGAAGGCAGGCCGGTGGCTCAGCCGCAGCTTGGTCTGTAGCGTATTGAAGTTGATCTCCAGCTGGCACTTCTCCTGCACCCGGGGCGGCTTGTGCAGGCGCCGGTAGTCGCGGAAGTCCTCCAGCTTGCGCTGCATGGCGCTCATGCTGGGCTCGCCCACACGGTTCTCCAGCCATGGTACGGTGCGGCGGATCCACTCCAGCAGCTGCCAAGGCCAGGCAGGTGCGGCGCAGAGAGAGCAGAGCTGGCCGGCTCGCCCCGCCTGGCTCTCACCCACTCACGCCCGGGCTGTGGCCAGAAGGCCAGGCCCCGAGCAGAACGGGGGTCCCCACTAATCAGGGAAGGAGCCAAATGTCAACCTCTGAGCCTAGTCAGGGACCAATATAGGCCAGCACAGAGCATAGGGCCAGGAGAATGCCTAAATATGGGTGAGTGGGTAAAGGATAGAGTGAACTAATGAATGGGGAGTGACTCCGTGAATGACCAGGAGCTTGGACAGCCAGAAGCGGGGGAAGGACAGCCCGCGTTGGGGGACCACTGGTGTGGGAAGGGGAAGGGCCTTCTCTGGCCTCATCTCACCTCACTGGCAAGCTTCTCATACTCTTCCATCAGCTTCTCATTCTCCTGGTTCACGGCCAGTACCTTGCAGATCCTATTGGCGGCCGTTTCTGCCTGTCGTGGGAGTCGGAAAAGGTGGGCACTAGAATAAGCTGCCGCAGGCACCCTAACCCAGCCTTCCACTGTAAAGCCCTTAAAACCTGGGTCTGTGCAAATAGGGCAGCACGTCTTTTTAGATGAGGAGGGAGCTTCCAGGCCAGATGCTTCTGCTCCTGGGTTCCCCAGAGACTGTCTAGGCAGCTGGGATAGTGGCACTCCTGCCCATGTGGGGCCCAGCACCTCCAAATGTTGGGATGCCACCAGGGTTGGGCCCCTCGGTCCACACGCTCAGCCCAGGCAGCAGCAGCCAGGGCCCCCTTACCTGCTCAGCCCCGGCGAAGGCATGGTAGAAGCAGGAAACATAGGTCATGATGGCCTTCTCATCAGGCTTTGGGGTGTTCACGATGTCTAGGGGATGGCAGTGGGGTATGTATTGGCCAAAGCCAGGCTTGGGGAATGGGCTCACACCCCTAACCAGGCAGAGAGCTCCCTGGACACAGGAGGAGTGCAGACATCTAGTCACAGCCACCAGCTGCCAGCTACCCCAAACCCAATGTCTACCTCTTCCCCAAAGCCCTCTCTGATTGCCCCAGGGCCCAGGAATCTTGTCCTCTATGGGGTGAGTGAGCAGATGCGACAGGCCTCGAGAAGCAACAGCCCACGCTGCCTGGTGTCTCCAACCATCCCATCGCTCTGTGGGTCCATCCATCTGTCTTTTCCCCAAGTTCTCAGCCATTGGTGCCCACACATCTAGGGCACCAGACACAGTCGGTGTTCAGAAAATATTTGCTGCCTCAGTCGACTAGAGCCTTGCTTGGGCAGGACAAGAGGCAGGACCTGCCCCAAGGAGCTCCCATGCTCCCAGGTGAGCCAGGTGACGGAGATATGAACCAAAGGATGGTGCCCCAGGGAAGGGGAAGGAGGGGCTGCTTCCACCGGCTGGAGAGGGGCGGGGGCAGGAGAGAGGGCTCCTTGGGAGGGCAGCCTGGGACAGGAAGGATTTTTTACTAGAGGGCAGACTGAGGAGGGAAGAGCAGGGGCGGGGGCCGTGGGCGGTGGAGGCTGGACTGTGCCTCTGGTCCGTAACTGGAGTCCTTGCCTGGGCGGGGCTTCGTCTCACCTTCTGCATCCAGCATCCTGGGGATGTCCAAGTATTTCTCAGCTACCTCGAAGGCAGTGTTAAGGTTGCCAATGGGGTCATCCTAGGTGGGTTGGAGCAGGGACAGGTGAAATGTCGGCCGAGGGCAGAGGCTGGGGAGTCGGGGCTAGGGGTGGCCAAGGCCCACCTTGCGCAGTTTGGCGTAGTCAATGAGGTCGGGGCGGTGTCGGTGGATGAGAGCACAGAGGGCCAGGCCATCCTTCCAGCTGCACCGAGAGAAGGGGGATCAGGCCTGGAGTCAAGCTGATGCCCGTCCTCCCCTTACTCCAGGAAGGTCCCCATCAGGACAGCCTCATCAGTAAGACGGAGCAGAGTCTCAGCTCGTCGGCTTGGCACCAGAGGCCCTTCATTACCAGACTTGGACCATCTCCTCCAAGCTCATCATGATTCCTTCCCATACCCTGTGCCTGGGTCCCACCACTAGCTGGATGTTGTGGGCCTCCAGGTTTTTGGTCACATGGTTCCTTGTGAATGAAACGCCCTTCTCGGGATGTCTCCAAGGAGCCCTCCCTCAGTTCAACATCAACCGAGTCCTCCTACACCCAGACACCATTCCAGGACCTTGGCTGCGAGGGCCCCTCCCCCGGGGCGTGTGCCGTAGAGCCTGGCAGAGGCCCGTGTGCGTGTGCCGACCGCAGACAGACCTGGTATGGAAATTCTGCACGTTGACGTTGCGGTAGGGCGCCGTCTTCCGCTGGCACCACAGGAGCAGGCCTTCCTTGGCGGAGGTTTCTGGACAGGGACGGAGACAAGGGTCAGCTGGGGAGGAGGGGTCTGGGGCCAGCCCTCTCACCCTCCGGGCTTCCCCGCCACTCACCCTCCACAGAGATGTCCTGGATGGCGAAGCGGAGGATGATGGTCCAGATCATGCCCAGGGTCATCTTCAGGTTCCCGTCCACAATCTCTGCAGGGCGGGGGACGTGCATGACTTCCATCTGGCATTCAAGGCCTGTACTGCCTCAGCTGCACCCCCCGCCACACTGCGCTCCATGCCTTGGCCCTCGGCCCCCAGGCCAGAGCTGGCACCTAGTCAGTGTTCAATCATGGAACACCTGCTGGCCCCGGGCACAGTTAACAGTCCCTCCTAGGAGGCTCTGGCGGTTACCCCCACAGTTGAGAAGACAGGCTCTCGGAAGTGACGTGCTGACGTCAGGACGGCCCTCTGCTCCCCTCCCGGGCCTCCTCCTGCCCCCTCCTCACCTTCAGCGCCGATGGACACCAGCTTAACCCCCTTGCTGGCAATGAAGTCCAGGGCCTTGTTGACATTGGCGATTTTATGGAAGCGCATCTTGCCTTTGTCTGGCCTGGGCAGCCTCTCTCCTGGGGGTCAAGGGGAGAGGTCAGGGGCCAAAAGTCACAAGAAGGAGCTGAAGACACTGTCCTCAAACTTCCACCTCCCCCTCAAGGTCCCCTCATGCACGGGGCTGTCGTGTTCCCCCTGTTCCCTGGATTCCCGTAGGTCCTAGAGTCCCTGTGCCTTGATTTGCATCCTTACCTGAAATGACCTCCAAGAGCAGCATGAGTTTGAGGCCATTGCGGAAATCCTCCTCGATGTTTTCAATCTGGGTGCCAGCCTTGCGCAGGTGTGAGTTGCACCAGGCAGTGAAGGTCTGGGGGCAAAGGACAGCACTCAGACCCTAGTCCTGGGTCTGGAGGACATTGGGGACAAGCTGAGAGGGCTGGCCCCAGAGTCAAGTCCTGGCTCAGCCACCGACGTGCTGTGCGCCTAGGACTGGTCCCTTTTCCTCTCTGAGTCTTTGTTCTCCTGGAAAAGGAGAAATGGGCTCGAGGCCCCACACAGGTCCGAGTCTGGACTTGGGGCATGCCAGCTATGGCCAGCCTTAAGCCCTGCAGGGGGTTTTAGAAGCCTGTAAAGCATGTACTCCAAAGTGTGAGACCCTCTGTGGGCTGAGGGGGGGTAACACTGCCCTTCTAACAGCTGAACTATCCTGGACTGAAGCACACCCAGTTCTGAGGGTTTTGCCTGAAGGACTGTGCACCTGCATTATTGTGCTCTCAGCCCCACGGACCTCCCGGAGCTGTTGTGAATCGGCCTCCAAGTAGAATGTGAGGGTACAAGATCTTTCCAAATCATGGAGGACACCAGGACCAGCCTGACCCAGTTCCCGGAGGTGACTGCCCTTCCCCTCTCCCCAGAGTCAGCCCCAGCCTCCATCCGGGATGGGAGGGCTGCTGTGCAGCTCTGTGTATATTGGGGATCAGGGTGGCCTGCAGCCTGATACAGCAGCTCCACCAACCTACCGAACCCTTAAACCCTGCATTCTGCCATCAGCTGTAAGGTGCTTGGTAGAGTCTCTCCTTGGGCTCCAAACCCAGCTGAGATGCTCACTCACTGTGACCTGGAATATACACTTTGCCCTTTCTTGGGCTCATTTGTACAATTAACTGGCCAGACTTCATGATGTCCCAAGGTACTTCTTCCTCTAGTCGGGTAGGATTCTAGAATTCAGAGCATTCCCCCACCACAAAGCAATTAATCCTGGGAGATGGCCCTGGAAGTCCTTTGGGATTATTTCGCTCAGCCAGTTTCCTTCCCTGAGACCAGCTTTTTTGCTGCCCTAGAAGCTGAACATGAAAGATAATGCTTTAAATTCTTGAAGAACTGTCATTGCTAAGGAAAGGGAGTGAGTTTCCCATCACTGGAGGTGTACAAGCAAGTGCTGAGCACTACTCGATGGGGCCCCAAGCATGGGAGAAGGTCGTTGGATTCTCTGTAGTTCCCTCCAACCCGGAGTCTGAGACGCTCTGGGTCTAGATAAAGCAGGGGGAAAGGCGGGACTGGGTGGGGCTTCCACGGTGGCCGAAAGCGCATTCTTTCATGTGACCAACATGACTTACTGAGATCGGGTCCCTGCCCTAAAGGAGCTCACAGTCAATCAAAGGGTCACGTTGGTCTGAGAAATGCTGGGAGAGACTAGCGTCAGGGAGAAGAGGGAAGGGTTCTTCCAAACGGGCAGGGGACCTCTTGGGGGAAGGCTCATATTTGATCTGAGCTGCAAAGAAAGATCAGGAATTATTCAGAGAAGGGCAGGCAAGGGCATTTCAGGCAGGGGCAGCCACACAAGGCAAGTGCTCGGCGCTGAGAAACAGTTGCTAGGTTTGTGGGGTGACAGCTATCTGGGTGTCGCTGGAATGAAGCTGGGGGTGTTGGGGTATAAGAGGCGAGAGGCGGGCCGGAGGGGCAGCAGGGGCCAGGTCATGCACGGTCTGGGGTGCTAAGCCAGGGAGTTTCAACTTGATCTGACGGCAACAGGGCATCAGGGAAGATTTTGGGCAGAGGGAGGTGGGCAGAGCTGAGTTGCAGAAAGCTCTTTCTGGTGGCAGAGTGGAGGCAAACGGCTTTGGAGAACAGGAGGGAGACTTGAGAAGGTGGTGGGGGGGCGGCAGGGAGGGGTGAGAAGGGGTTTTAGGGAGGGGAATGGGGCAGGGTCAGAGGGAAGGGACAGAAACACTCTTCCTTGCTGCGGTGTAAGCTTCCTGAGGCAGAGGCTTTATTTTGTTTATTTTGTTTCCCGCTGAAGTCCTGACACCTGACACAGTGCCTGGCCCGGAGGAGGAGCTCCCTAAGAGATACTGAATGAATGTTTTGGAATGAGGTTGAACCAAGAGGACTCCGGCATCAGGCAGGAGCAGGAGGGAGCGCTCCGAGTCACGGGTGCAAGGGCAGGGCTAGAGCGGGGCTAAGCTGAGTAAGACATACTCAGGCTGGAGGAGAAGGAAACTCCGGAATGGCTACCTTCCAGGGATGCTGATGAATTTACCGAACATCGAGGTTGTGCCGCCCTTGAATGAATGGACGAAGTGGGTGGCTGTAGGCTGGGTTGGAAGGGTATTCCTGGTATTTTGTTAAACGATGCAGGCAAATTACAGACTAGCATGTGTCTCATGAAGGGTATGCGGAGCTGGATCTGAGGGAAACCTGGTGGGTGGGGTGGGGGTAGGAGCTGTTGCAGAGCAGATGGTGGTGGGAGCCAGGGGCAGCGATGACATCACTGGGTGACTGCCAGGCCCAGGGACCGCAGCCCTGCTTGGAGACAGGTGCAGGAGAAGCCAAAGGGGAAGCATGTCACTGGGGGCACCCCAGCTTAGTCAACTGAGCCTCTGGGACTCTGGGGTCATCTCCTGTCATCCAACCCAGCAGAGGTGCTCTGATTCTAAATCCTAGGATTCTCAGATCCTGCAAATTCCACTGAGCGCTCCTGTTCCCTGCTCTTTCCTGGAGTCACACATTGTTGGCAAAGGCTCAGTAGGGTCTAATGACTTCACGGAGTCCTCCCTCCCCCTGGTCTGCCACTCCCCAAAGCCTGCTCACTCCAGCCCGGATCATTTTCTCTTTTGGGAACCCAGGTGTCCTGCCCCCTCCACTTGGGAAAGTCTGGGAGTGAAAATAGATCAGGAAGGGGGCCCGAGTGCCCTACAAGGCTGGGCCTGGGCAGCAGCTGCCCATGTGCCCCACTCTAGCTCCCCCAAGCCGCTGCCTCAGCACAAAGAGTCCATCTGGCCGGAGAGTCAGGTTACTGTGTAAGGGGACCCAGGTTCCCCTCTTCCTTGACCTTGTGGCCTTTTCAGCAGACTTAGGGCCCCTTCGGTGGGGAGGGGTATCTTGGGAAGGAGGGGGGTGGGGCAAGCAAGGCGCAAAGACCCTTAAGTTGGGGATGGAAGCCCTGTTTTCTGAGAGTATATGATTTGGGTCCTATCTCTGCCCTTTTCTGGGCCTCAGTTTCCTCATTTGACAATTGGGATGGGTGGCAATGAACCCCAGGGTGGAAAGGATAGATATGAGAGAGTCCCACGGTTCTGGGATGGTTCTCTCCTCCCCCACTCCAGGTCCACTAGCTGCCGCTGCAAGTCCTCAGGGTGGGGTCATAAGATATTCAACTAGAGAGTTGGGGGTCCGGGAAGAAAGATTATTTTCCCCACACTCCCCAAACTTGGATCTCCTGGGCTTCACCCAAGCCCTTTTCACCAGCAGAAGTGGGACAGTACCTCCAGGGTAATGAACTCCTGGGAGGTGGGGACCCAAGAAACTCTCCTTGTTATCCTAAACCCCTCCTGAGGGCTCCCAGCCCTCTCTTCCAGCTCTGGGAGACAGTGGAGGACTGATGGGCAGAGCCCAGGCTAGGGAGTGGCACTCTGGGTCTAGATGGGCTCTGCCCCCCAACTTGCCGAGATGCCAGGGACAAATCGCCCACCTTCTCAGGCCTCAGTTTTGCCATCTGAAAATGGGTGAGCACTCACTTTCCGCTGCTGCTTCTCCCAGGCCGGGTCGAGCAGTAGGTCGCGGTCCCAGTCCTCCTCCTGTTCCATGTACTCGCCGCCCCCGCTGCCGCCCACGAAGGGCCCCTCCCCGACCCCCAGACCCTCGGGCTGCATAACCATCATCATCTTGCTAGGGCTCCTGGCTCCGCACCGCTCGGCGCTCTCCGGAACACCGGGGCCGCGTTAAGTAGCGCCCGGCCCAGCCCCGGATCGTATTCGCGCTAAATATGGGGGAGGAGGGAGGGGCCGGATGGGGGCGAGGGTGCTCGGGTCTGGACGAGGCAAGTGGTTGCCCTGGGACCAGGGACTGCAGGATTTGGGGGCGTTGGGGTGGATCCTGTGGCGGAGATTCAAAGTTCCCGTTCCGGCGCCGCCTCTTGGGCGCTGTGTGACCGTGAGAAAGCCCCGCTCCTCCGTTTCCTCGCGTGGACAACGGAGATATCGATAATAGTAGCGACTGTAGGCCGCTCTAGAAGCTGCGCCTTAGTCCTCCTGACCGTCTCTCTGCGCCGCGCAGGCGGGAAACAGAGAACCCTATCCCCATTTCACAGTCCGAAACACCGAGGCGCCGACCTGTTCGAATGTTTTCTGGGGTGATGGAGACACTCGAGCACGGGGAGGGGTTCCAGGCCAGCTGGATGAGCCGGTGCAGGGCTATTAATATCGGGGCGGCTGGGGGCTGAGGGGGAATGTGCTGAGCCGGGAAACCCCGACGGCACCGAGGCTGCAACTCAATCTTCCAAACCAGCCAGCCAGGCCAGAAGGCGGGGCTTCTGTGGGAGGGGCGGGGCTCCGTGGGCGGGCGTGGCCACAACGAGCAAACCCCGCCGGCTCTAGCGCCTGGCGGATAAGCTTCCCCGAGGCTCCTGCGGCCGTCCAATCACATGTCTGCATCTGCCGGCGCGCCCCGTGACGCTAAACTCCGTTCGGAGCTTCTATTGGTGTAGCAGGTGTCCGTCTGCCACTATCTCCGCCCCAATACGGAAGCGGCGGGGTACTCGGGAACCGAGTGCCGGTGGGTCCAAGCCATGGGGCAGCCCTGGGCGGTGGGGACCGCGGAGGGGGCGCCCGCGCGGCTGCCTCTTGTGCTTACCGCGCTGTGGGCCGCGGCTGTGGGCCTGGAGCTGGCCTATGTCCTGATTCTGGGTCCCGGGCCGCCCCCGCTGGGACCCCTGGCTCGGGCCTTGCAGCTAGTGCTGGCCGCCTTCCAGCTGCTCAACCTGCTGGGCAACGTGGGGCTCTTCCTGCGCTCGGACCCTAGCATTCGGGGCGTGATGCTGGCCGGCCGCGGTCTGGGCCAGGGCTGGGCGTGAGTGGGGCGCGGGAGCTGGGGGTTGGGGTGGGGGAAGCAGGAGCTTTGGACACGGGGAGGTGCCCTAGGACCAGAAGCTGTTAGAACGAGATTACAATAGGATCCGCTCGTTAGCGCCAGAACACCCTTACAGTCTGGGATGGTAGTTCCAGAAGAAATAGCATTCATTCACTTACAAATATTTAATGAGCACCTACTACGTGCAAGGTACTGTTCCGGCCACTGGAGGTCCAATAGCATAGATTACTGACCTCCTGGAGGTGATTCCAGTTGAGGGGGGGCAGGTGATAAGCTATAGGTATATAAATAAGGGAATTACGTAGAATGTCAGAAGATGGTATGGAAACAAAACGTAGGGCAGGGTAGAGTGTGTCCGGGTTGCAGTTTTATTTTTTTTTTATTTATTTTTTTAAAGATTTTATTTATTTATTTGACAGAGAGAGAGGCAGGCAGAGAGAGAGAGAGAGAGGGAAGCAGGCTCCCTGCTGAGCAGAGAGCCCGATATGGGACTCGATCCCAGGACCCTGAGATCATGACCTGAGCCGAAGGCAGCGGCTTAACCCGCTGAGCCACCCAGGCGCCCCAGGGTTGCAGTTTTAAATAGGGTAGTCATACTTTAAGGACCTGGGGGAGTTAGCCATGTGGGAATCTGGGGGAGAGCATTCCAGGTAGAGGGAACAAACAATGCAAAGAGCGAAGCAGTTATGTGCCTTGCATGTTCCAGGAACAGCAAGAAGACGACCAGTATGGCTGGTGTGGAGTGAAAGGGAGGGGTGGAAGGGTAGAGATAGAAAGACCCTGTAGGACACAGAAGGTTTTGTGTTTCACTGCCAGTGAGATGGACAGCCATTGTAGGATTTTGAGATGAGGAGGAGGACACGACTTAGATTTTTTTTTTTTTTTAAGGTTTTATTTGACAGACAGAGATCACAGGTAGGCAGAGAGGCAGGCAGAGAGCGAGGAAAGGAAGCAGGCTCCCAGCTGAGCAGGGAGCCCAATGCGGGGCTCGATCCCAGGACCCGGAGATCATGACCTGAGCCGAAAGCTGAGCCTTAACCCACTGAGCCACTGAGGCGCTCCCACGACAGATTTTTAAGGATCAGACGATACCAGGAGGAACCGGAGCTGGGATCAATTAGGGAGAGAAGTTAAGAATCTGATGCGGTAATCAGGGGAGAGTTCATGGTGACTTCTTCGAATGTGGTGACCACGGAGGAAGTGAGAAGTTGGCTCCCGGATGTTGGAGGCAGAGAAGAGCCTTAAGACTGGGCTGTCCGAGCTGCAAGAGTCCTGGCACCTTCAGTGCTCGAGCTGGAAGGGCCCAGGAAGGGGTGTCCCGCCTGCGTTGATGGACGATGGGGTCGAGGCTGTTAGGGCAGTGGCTGTGCCTGTTTCTCCAGGGTGGGCTCCGAGGCTGAGCGGGCATGATGGGGTGCATTCCGAGCTGCTGGCGGAACTGACGCTGTGGTTCCTTCCCTGCAGTTACTGCTACCAGTGCCAGAGCCAGGTGCCACCGCGCAGTGGGCATTGCTCCGCCTGCCGCGTCTGCGTCCTTCGTCGGGATCACCACTGCCGCCTGCTGGGCCGCTGCGTGGGATTCCGCAACTACCGGCCCTTCCTGTGCCTGTTGCTTCACGCAGCAGGCGTCCTGCTCCACGTCTCTGTGCTGCTGGGCCCGGCCCTGTCTGCCCTCCTGCGAGCCCACGCGCCCCTGCACACCGCCGCCCTCCTCCTGCTGCCCTGGCTCATGCTGCTCACAGGTGGGGAGCTTGGGAGGCGCCCACAGAGGCGGAGGCCCTTGCAGTGGGCCATTCTGGTGGGGGAGGGGATTTCTGGCTGGTTCTCCTGGTTACATCTTGGGGACCCAGTTCCAGTGTCATTTATGGGGGGTGAGGGCAGCCTTGGGATTTGACTGGTTATGCGGTACCGTAAAATACAGGGCCTTGACACAGGTACAGAGTTCTAGCTAGGAGAATCAGGCAAGGATTCTAGGTGTTGGCAGAGAAGGAAGGACTGGTGGGAGTTGGGGGTGGTGTTGGGGTGGGGAGGGAGCATTCTCAGTGAGGGGAGCCGCCCGAACAAAGGCATGGAGGTTGGGCAGGGGGTAGCTTCAGACTGGATGGTGGAGACCATCCCTGCATGCTGGTCGAGGGGAGAGAGCCCTGACTTGCCTGGACACTGGGGAGCCGGTGAAAGTTACAGGCAGAGGGAAGCTCCAGTCTTTGGAAGTTGGGAGGTGAAGATACGGATCCGGAGGCTGACTGACAGGCCATGTTCTGCATGCCGCAGTTACTCCTCCCTGATCACTCTGAACAGTGGCCGTGTCTCCTCATCCTCTCCAAGCCCGGCTCTGGCCCCTCCCTGCAGCCCGGAGGGGTTGGGGGAAGGCCTTGGGAGGCCCCGTGGGGCTGTCAGTGTCTTGCTGTGACCACGCTGGCTCTCTGAGCAGCCCTCCTCTGCCTCCTCGATGACCCGCTGCTTCTACGGAGACGCAGGCCCTCGGGCCATACTTCCCTGCAGCCCACCTCTCTGTAGCCATTGCCTCCTCAAGCCCTGGGCCGTGTAGAAGTCGCAGGTGGCTGGAATCCGGGCGGATGGCCCACTCAGTGCCCCAGCTGCTCAGCTTCTGGACCTTCTCTCCATTTGACCTCCCCCACCCACTCCCACAACCCCCCTACGCCTCAGAGGCCAAAGTGTGTCACGCGGTGAGCCGGTCACCCCCTCTCTGCTCCCCGCCCCCTCTCCCAGCCGGCTCTTACTCTTACACTCCAGGACGCCTGCCCCGTGAGCTCCCGGCCCTCGCCTTTCTGTCCGCCAACACCTTCCTTCACCGCCTCCGTGTCCAGCCTAGACCCCTCATTTCCACCATTCTCCCGCCAACGTCTCACCCTCTTGGCTCTGTCTTCCATGGTGCCTTTTTGTCTTCTGTCTGCTGCCGCTGGGTGCTGCGAGCTGGTACTTTGGGGCCATGGGTCCCATGTCACATTCATGGCCGCTGACCCCAGCTGGCCCTCACTCGTGCCTGGCCATGCTGGTTCCTCATAAGCTCGCTCCCCCTAATGACTGCGGCTCCAACCTTCCCACTTCCTGTTCTCCCAGGCCCCATCTCTCTTGAAATCTGTCACGGAGAAAATGTCAGCGGGTATGTCCGCTGTCCCATCCTCAGATCCGAAGCGAGGCTGACTGACCCCAGCTTCTCCTGGTGTCTGGCCCTTTGTCCCTGCTTGGAAGCCTCACCATGGCCTGCTTTTTCTCCTGCTGAACCAGTCCCCCTCCACTGGCTTTTCCCACCTGTGCAGACCCTCTCGTCCCCACACATCCTCCTCCTCCCTAGCTCTTGCCTCTGGCTCCTCTCTTAGCAGCCATGCTTCTCGAAGGACTTCCCCGGGCTCATAGGCTGCTTTTCCTCACCTCCCACTGACTCCTGTACCTGCTCCAAACTGGCTTTTGCCCCCCTCCCCCTCCTGAGAATGCCTCGGTCCCCACAAAGCCCAGAGGACCCTTTTGAGGTCTCTTTGCTTCGCGAGACCTTTCTGCCGCATAAAACTGCTGGCCTCCCACTTCCTGGAAAGGCTGTACCCCGGGCATCTCCAGAAGCTCATACTGCGGGGTTTTCTCCCTAAAGTTTTGGTTTGCCTCTCTTCTGTTGATCGGGTCCCAAAGGACCGGGTCTCCTGATGCTGAGGTCGTGGTGCTGCTCCCACCCTCTCCTCACTCTGGCGGGTCTTGGAACCACCTATGCCAGCCACCTGCAGGTCTGCATGATGGGGTTGGGCTTCTCTCCGGAGCTTCCAGAACCATCCACATACTCGTCTCACAGGCCCCTCCCCATCCTGCCTTACAACCGTCAAACAGAATGTTTTCTCCCCTCCTTGCCTAGCAAATACATCCTTCAGACACCACCCAAGATGTCACTTAATTAAAACAGATGAAATCTACTTCCTTTAGCCTCTGAAGTCCGCTTGGCATTTCCCCACATAGCCTCTGTTTTTTAATGAAGCGGAATTCATATAACATGAAATACGTCATTTTAACCCCTTCCTAGTATATTATTCAGTGGAATTTAGTACATTCCCCATGTGATGCAGCCATCACCACTGTCTAATTCCAGAACATTTTCATCAGTAGTCACTCCCCACTCCCCCTGAGTCCCCCAGCCCCTGTGTGTCTCTGTGGATTTGCCTTTTCGGGACATTTTACAGATGTGACATCGTTTATGTGCCCTTTGTGCCTGGCTTCTTTCACTGAGCAGAATGACAGCAGCCTGTAGATCATTATTTCAGCAGCCTCGTAGTGCCCACTGCGGGCCGGAAGGTGCTCTTTCCCCCGTAACACACATCCCATCCGTAATTAAGTGAGAAGTCATCTGTCTGTGAGCAAGACACTGGGGTCAGAGCTGGTGTCCGCGTTCCTCCTGGTGTCTGCCACCACGTCTAGCATGTGGGAGGTGCTCACAGGTTTGTGACGAATGCAAGTCGGGTGTTGGGCAGGGGCTGTGTCTACCCAGGTCGCCGGCGTGGGCTGGCCAGGGAGTAGCCCCTTGGTGTTCGCTGAGCAGAGGAATGAGCCCTGCTTTGTGGCGGAGGGTAGGGAGTCGAAGAAGGGCAGGAGCTGGGCTTTGGGAGGGCTGGGCCCGCAGCTGCCCCCTGACACTCTTGCTTTCTCCTTACAGGCAGAGTGTCTCTGGCGCAGTTTGCCCTGGCCTTTGTGACCGACACGTGTGTGGCAGGTGCACTGTTGTGTGGGGCTGGGCTGCTCTTCCATGGGATGCTGCTGCTGCGGGGCCAGACCACGTGGGAGTGGGCTCGGGGCCAGCACTCTTACGACCTGGGCCCTTGCCACAACTTGCAGGCGGCTCTGGGGCCCCGCTGGGTCCTCGTCTGGCTCTGGCCCTTCTTGGCTTCCCCACTGCCTGGGGATGGGGTCACCTTCCAGACAGCAGCAGATATGGGCCTCGTGGCTTCCTGATTCCAGGAAGAGCCAGAGGTGTTCAGGGAGAAGGTAGCAGGAGACGGGGGCTTCTAACTCCTTTGGGGCCCAACTCCGGCCTCCAGTCCCAACCTTGGCCTTGCCCCTGCCCAGCTTGGACTCCGGTATCCAGGGCTTGGGTCCCGCAGCTCTGCCTCTGTTGGCCCCCCGAGTAGAGTGGATGGTTTGGTAAGGGGCTGCTTGGCCAGCCTAGTCACCCCTTTGCTGGGTTAATAAAGTGCCCACTTGGTTCTTGGACTCCCTCCATCTTTCTGGGTTTCTGGTCCTTCTCTATTGCCCGGGCTGCTCTTTCTGGTTTCCTCTGATTGCCACGCATGGGAGCCACAGAATGCCTGACGGCTTAAGGGGCTGGGACTCTGCCTCCTGTGGCTTTGGTGTAGTGGGTCTGGGGCAGCAGCAGACCAGGGCGGCGCATGGTGACCAGGGAATGAGAATCCAACATCCTCAGGTTCAGTGCTTTATGGTGAGAAGCATCTCCACCGGGCTGTGCCTCTCGGGCTGAACTGGTTCTGGGGGCAGCAGTTACGAGAGTTGATGTGGTAAGGTCATGGGGCAGTGAATGGAGGAGTCAGGATTTGAACCCAGATCTTTGTGCTTTCTCCTTCACCCTTGCCGGGCTGAGGTAAGTGAGTAGCAAAATTGAGGCAGAGAAATCAGGTGGGATGTTCAGGCATCAGCGGGATCCTGCTCAGAAGGCGAAGCTCTTCCTCTCTGGGCCCTTTGGGAACTCCCTGTTAAATGTTTTTATTTAAATATAGTGAACAGGGGTGCCTGGGTGGCTCAGTGGGTTAAGCCTCTATCTTCAGCTCAGGTCATGATCTCAGGGCCCTGGGATCGAGCCCTGCATTGGGCTCTCTGCTCAGCAGGAAGCCTGCTTCCCCCTCTCTCTCTGTCTGCCTCTCTGCCTACTTCTGATCTCTCTCTGTCAAATAAATAAAATCTTTAAAAATAAATAAATAAATATAGTGAACAGACTTCCAGTTAAATGTGGCAGGTTTAAACATGTGGGGTTACCTCTGTTTCCTTTTAAAATCTAAAATGACAGTAAAGACATAAAACATATATGTCCATAAGGATAACTCGTTTCCGAAGGGAAACACGAGTAGACCAGAGAGCCTGATGACATTCTGAAAGATGGGAAGAGGAGGCTCATTTCCTCTCTTATCAGAGAATTAGAAGTTAATTCCTAGAGGGAGGGGCCGAGAGGCAGCCAAACTGCGCCCCAGAGCCCTGGAGAGGCTCAGAAACTCCTGGCACCAAGAAGGCAGGGCTTGGGACTGACAGTAGGGACTGACCCAAAGTCTGTATGAGAAGCAGCTAGGTCACCCCTCCCCACCCAGGGCCCCCTTGCAGCCAGGCAACTACCCCTCTGAGGTACAGGTGGGGGTCACCTGAAGAAGCTTGGGGTCTCAGGGGAGGGTGGGGGGTGAGGGGCTGGACCAAAAATGGGGTTAAGTGAGAAAGTCTACAGTTGCTGCCTGGGGTGGGGGAGATGTCATCCAGTGACAGCAGGCTTGTCGCCCAGGAACCCTCACAGAGGCCCAACCTTCTGACAGGCCCTGTCCATACCCACAGAGCTTTGAGCTGCTAGGACTTGTTGGTTTCCCCAAATGGCATGTTCAATTGCTAGTTCTTAACAGTTAGGAATGTGGCGCGCCTGGCACTTGGTGCTGCACAGAAGCACTGGCCGACTTCTTGTTTCTTCCTCTGCTTTGTATTGTTTTTATTAAGTAGTAAGGAGATGCAAGAAAATATTTGTAAAATAAACTCCCTCCCTCCCCCCATTTAAGAAATAGAGACCACATCCTTTGAAGCCCTCCGCTGTGCCCTTCCCGGGTGGAGAACACACTACGCTGTCTGAATCATTCCCTTGCTTTGCCTTGTAGTTGTATTACCTAGGTTTGTATTGGTTTTGCATGTATTTGAATTTCATGTAAATGGAACCATACCGTGTTTATTCTTCTGTGACTTGCCTTTTCACTCAATATTACGTTTCTGAGATTTATTCAGATGAAGGTGTACAGCTGTAGGGCATTCCTTCTCCTTGGTGTATAGTGAGCCACTGACTATACCACAATTAATTTTTCTACTTTGTCCACCTCTGTTGTATGACTCCCTAAGTCTTGGTCCTTGCTCTTCCATATAAATTTTAGAATGCACTTGTCAAGTTCCAGCAATAAAAAATCCCTTTGAGATTGTGAATGAAACCCAACTGAATCTGTAGATCAGTTTGGGAAAGATCAACATCCATATGAAATTGAAATTGCATTTTTTAGTTCATGAACATGGTATGTCCATTAAATGTTTTCAATAAAGTTATATACTTTTTCTCATTAAGATCATGCCTTTTTTTGGTTAGATTTATTATTATTTTGAGAGAGAGAGAGCGTGAGTGTGGGGACTGAGGGGCAGAGAGAGAGAGAGAACCAGGCTTCCCTCCGAGCAGGGAGCCTGATGCGGGGCTTGATCCCAGGACCCTGAGATCATGACCTGAGCCAAAGGCAGACGCTTAACTGACTGAGCCACCCAGGCGCCCCACAGATGGATTTTTAAAAATCTAGACAAGACTTTCTTCCAGTTAAAACATTTGGTCACTTAAATTTATTGCAATTAATGTACTTGGGTACATTATTTCTATCACTTGAGTTTGTGCTTTCTATTTGTCTCACCTTTTGTAGTTCTTAGTTTTTTACCCTTTTTATTTAAAGTTCCAGGGTGCCTGGGTGGGTCGGTTAAACCACTGCCTTTGGCTCAGGTCATGATCCTGGAGTCCCAGGATCAAATCCTGAATCAGCCTCCCTGCTCAGAGGGAGTCTGCTTCTGGCTCTGACCCATATCCACCTTTGCTTCCTCACACACTCTCAAATAAATAAAATCTTAAAAAAAAAAGTTCTATGGGATGGAGTCCTGCATCGTGCTCCTTTCTCAGCAGGGAGCCTGCTTCTCCCTCTACCTGCTGCTCCCTCTGCTGTGCTTTCTGACAAAATCTTAAAAAAAAAAAAAAAAAAAAAAGTTCCTTTTTGCTGGGTGCAGAATTCTAGGTTAATAGTTATTTCCTCTCAATATGTTAAAAATACTTTTCTTTTGGTTTCCATTGTTGCTGTTACATCAACTGTCATCTTTTGTTTTTCCTTTGAAGATACTTTTGTCTCCAATGCTTTTAGGATTTTTTGTCTTCAGTATTCTGCAGTTTACTGTTAAGTAAACTCACTGCGTGAGTTTGGTTTTCTCTGTATTTACCCTCATTAAATTCCTTGGGTTTCCTAATTCTGTGAATTGATGTCTTTCATCAGTTCTAGAAGATTCTTAGTCACACCTTCACATATTTTCTCTGTCCCGACTGAAGCTCTGATGAGACCTTTCTACTCCATCCTCATATTTTCTATATTTGGAATTCTGGATAATTTCTACAGATCTAACTTCCAGTTAGGTCTTTGTTCAGCTGTGAAACCCATCTATTGACTTTCTTTTTTTTAATGGTTGTGCCCATTCCTCCATGAGTTTTACACATCAAATATTTTATTCTCATTTCTAGTTTTGTTTACTTCTTTTTCAGATTTCCTTGTTCATTTTATATCTTCTCTTGCTCTCTACTTGTATTTTAGGTTTTTTTTTTCTTTAAATATATTGAAGACACACATTTTACATTGTTTGGTAATGCCAATATTTTAAGCCTCTGAGGCCCAAGTACACGGGCTATTGTTTACGGTTGCTCCTCTTCACAATGTCTTATTTTCTTGCAATTTGTGGGTTTGACTAGGAGTTCATATTTCTTGGCATTTTATCAAGGGGGATTGTTTTTGAGAATGGGTCAATAGTAAATTCCTCCAGAGAGGAAAATGTGTTTCTCAGTCACCTGATGACAAATCCTGCACCACTTTATTTTTTAAAAAGATTTTGTTTATTTACTTGGGAGAGAGACAGCAAGAAAGAAAATACAAGCAGGGGGAGTGGGAGAGAGAAAAGCAGGCTTCACGCTGAGCAGGGAGCCCAATGCGGGGCCCAATCCAGGACCTCAGGATCACGACCTGAGCCGAAGGCAGACACTTAACAACTGAGCCACCGAGGTGCCCCTGCACCACTTTATACTAACTTTTCAGCTGTGGGTCTTTCGGACCACCCAGGTATGGTCAGTTTAGGTTGTAAACCTAGTCAGGCAGGCTTATGGGCAAAAATTCTCAGGAGAGGTTTTCCTCCTGCTTCTACCTCACATTAGACTGGAGATAAGCAGTTGCCCTGCTGGTTTTGATGAGATTTCCAAGAACCAGCTTTTAGTTTTGTTGATTTTCTCTACTAATTTCCTGTTTTAAATTTTGTTGATTTCTGCTCTAACTCTTTTTTCTTTTCTTTACTCCTGCTTACTTTGGATTTATTTTGCTCTTTTCTTATTTCCTAAGGTGGAAAGTTAAGTTATTGATCTTAGATCTTTCTTCTTTTTTAAAACACGTGTTCAGTGCTGTACATTTCCCTTTAAGCACTGCTTTTGCTGCATCCCACAAGTTTGGTAAGTTATGTTTTCATCTTCATTCAGTTCAAAAGATTTTAAAATTTTTCTTGAGCTTTCTTCTTTGACTTATGTGTTATGTAGAAGTTTGTTGTTTCATTTCCAAGTATTTGGGGGATTTTCCAGCTTTCCTTCTGTTAGTGATTTCTGGTTTAATTACATCTTGACCAGAGAGCAATGTATTCTTTTGATTAATTTAAATTGGTTAAGGCATATTTTATGGACCAGAATGTGGTCTGTTCTGGTTATTGTTCCATGTGAGCTTGAGATAAAAAAATGTGTATTCTGTTATGATTGAAGTAACTCCCTAGAAGTCAGTTGTTGACTGATGGTTTGCTGGACTCAACTATGTCTTTGAAGAGATACTATAGATAAAGATTGAACAAAGAACAGAAAGAGTTGAGAATTAAAATAATAGAATTTTAAAAAGAGTTCCAGAGGAGCAGAAAGATAAAAATCCCTCAGACAGACAGTGTAAGAACAGAGAGAATTAAAATAGACGACCAATCCTGTTCTCTCTGGAATTAACCATTTATCAGGTGCTGGGTTTAATGAGAATTCCAGAGTGAACAGAGACAATGGGAAGAAATAAAACAAGTGTGTAGAAATGAAGGATAAACATCTCCACCCCACAGCACAACAAATAATGACACACAGTAAGGCACATCCTGACATTTCAGAACCTCAGAGAAAGAAAAGGTCGGGAGCAAAAATGGTATGGAACTTCTCAACAGCATTACCAGAAATCTGAACACAAGGGAATAGCTGCCTTAAAAATGATTTTTTAAAAAAGATTTTTATTTGTTTATTTATTTGACAGACAGAGATCACAAGTAGGCAGAGATGCAGACAGAGAGAGAGGAGGAAGCAGGCTCCCCGCTGAGCAGAGAGCCCGATGTGGGGCTCGATCCCAGGACCCTGTGATCATGACCTGAGCCGAAGGCAGAGGCTTTAACCCACTGAGCCACCCAGGTGCCCCAAAAATGATTTTGTGTGAAATTATTTTCAACTTCTAATTTTATGACCTGCTATCACATGTGGACGAATGGAATAAAGATTTTTTTAGACCATGTTTAAAAATTTTAAGTCTAGTGACTTTTTAGAGAAGGTACTTGTGGATATGCTTCACCAAACGAGGGGTAAAAGAACTATGAAAGATGAAGACACGGGGCCCGGGAACCAGAGGATCTAGTCAGGAGAAACGCTCTGCCGCAGTTTTAGGGAGCAAACAGTTCTTACTGAGGCAGGGGATGAAGGAAAGTGTCCAGAAAAAAAGAACTGTTAGACTGGATGCGGGAAGAATGAACAATTGGTATATACAGAAAACGAAGCAAAGGAAAGGAAAAAAAAAAAAGGCTATTGTTAACTCCATGAAAAATTCAAAAGTAATCTAATTGTCTCCCAATTTTTGACTCTGCAGTGAATAACTTTCACATAGTAATATAAATAGCAATTTAAACAGTACGTATTAATTTACCTAAAGATTGGGGCAAGAAGGGAGCAAGATCCTGTCACCAGGGAGCTGAAGGCTCATCTGTTACAAGAGAGCCAACAGACAGTGTCTAGAATGAGAAATCAAGCAAGAGTAGTATAAGCAAATATATATATATGTATTTTTTCATTTTTTTCTTAGAATAAGAGCAGGGGGCAGAGTAGGAATAGAGGGAGAGAGAGAGCTTTTTCTTTTTTTTTTTTTAAAGGATTTTATCAGAGAGAGAGAGTGAGTGAAAGAGCTCAAGCAGGGGGAGGAACAAAGGGAGCGGGAGAAGCAGACTCCCTGCTGAGCAGGCAGCCCCATGTGGGGCTCGATCCCAGGACTCTGGCATCATGACCCAAGCTGAAGGCAGATGCTTAACCGACTGATCCCCCCAGGCGCCTGGGAGAGAAAGAATCCTAAGCAGACTCCTTGCTCAGTGTGGAGTGCGACACAGGCAGGGCTCGCTGTCCTGACCCTAAGATCGTGGCCTGAGTCAAAAATCAAGAGCTGGATGCTTAACCAACTGTGCCACCCAGGTGCCCTGAAGCATATTTTTAGAAGATTTTATTTATTTATTTGACAGAGATCACAAGTGGGCAGAGAGGCAGGCAGAGACAGAGAGAGGGGGAAGCAGGCTCCCTGCTGAGCAGAGAGCACGATGGGGGGCTCGATCCGAGGACCCCGGGATCATGACCTGAGCCGAAGGCAGAGGCTTTAACCCACTGAGCCACCCAGGTGCCCTGCTGAAGCATAGTTTTTAAAAATAAATAGCTAATGGGGTGCCTGACTGGCTCAGTCAGTGGAGCACATGACTCTTGATCTTGGGGTCGTGAATTCAAGCCTAACGTTGAACTAAGAGAAATTACTGAAAAAAATAATAATAATAGCTAAGAGAACTGAAAAATGACTGTAGCAAGGGAGCAGTCGTGGGTAATGGGCAGAGGCTATTTTCTTGTAAACTAACTCCATAGTTCTAAGTAGGTACGTTTTTAGAAAAATACTTTTTACAAAGATACCAACCCCCTCATCCCCAATGTCGACAGCCTCCAGAAGCTCTGACTAGTGAGGGCCCTGGGTGGCACCACCGCCCTGGTTTCCTGCTGCTCCACCCGTCCACAGGGCCATAGTTCGCACAGGTATGTCGTATCGCATCACATAGACTCTCAAGAGGCCCTGGGCTTTGGAAGTTTACCCACTTTCCTCATCATGAAAGAGCTACGAACAGAATCCAGATCAGACTTTCTGTTCCAAGTTCACATAGTCATCCCTTGATTGGGGCAGAAGAGTCTACGGTCACGTGGCCCGGCTCACAAACCCTGCGAAGAGCTAGCCCCGCCCCAGAGACGAGGGGCTCATTTCCTTCTAGGGCAGGTCTTTCCAACTCTGCTAAGCTCCCTCAGGAAGTTCTTCAGGTTAAGCTGAAATCCCTCCGACTGACCGTGACACTCCCTGTTTCTCTCTCCATTTCCGGGTAAACCGCCCGCTTGCTCCAACCGCGCTGGGCTTGGCTCCATCTAGAGAGCCCTCACCGTTCCGATCCAACTGATCTATGCGGGCGGCCAGACTGTGCACAGAGGAGGGGGATGGGCTCTCTCTTTGGTCCTGACCTCATGCTTTCTCTTTTTCAAGTAGGCTCCACACCCAGCACGGATCCCAACGCGGGGACTGAACTCCCCACCCTGAGATCAAGAGTAAGATGCTCAACCGACTGAGCCACCCACGCACTGCCCCCCCAACCCAACTTGCTTCTCTTAACCCGGCCCCAGAATGCATTCCTTGGAAGGGTTAGGGGTGGGCTGTGAGCTGTGGACGCCAATCTCTCACTGGTGTCCTGGACACAGAGGCCACTGCCTGGGCACAGCAGTTAGGTTGGGGCCCTTGGTATCAAGGGCCAGAGCTCTATAGTTATCCTGTCAAATACCTCCTTTCTGCAGTTGACTTATTTCCTCTAGAGGGGCTGCCCAACTCCCAGGATGCCAGAGCTAAATCTGCTCAAACTGCCTCCTTCTACATGTGGGGAAAGCACCCCGGAAGGGATCGGTTCCTTCCCACACACCTGAGATGTCTACCACATGCGAGGCTGCTCCTGGTCAGAGAGAGGAAGATCCAGGTCCTCAAGGGGCAGGGTCCTGGCCCACAAGTGGCTCGGGGTGGCCCTGTAGCACCAGCCTTGCAGAGGGCTGAGAGGTGGGCCAGGCAGACCGGCCAGGGCTCCAGGAGGCCCCGAGGGCCAGGACTGTGGGTCTCTGGTCCTTGTGGTCTAAACATCTGCCTTTCCTCAAGGTTAAGCCGCACTCCGCGCCTCCGGTCCATGCCTCCCTGGCTCATTCTCTCGCCCTACCCCACTGCCCAGTGAACTTCCCACCTACATGACTGATCTGGGCTCCAGGGCACAGAAGAGCCTCCCGTGCTCTTCTGGGCTTCTGCCTCCCATGCACCTCCCCAGGACCCCAGAAACACCCGTGCACCCTAGCCCCACCTCTGCTCTAACTGAGACTTCTTCTCCTGGGATGCCCTTTCTGGGCACAAACATCTGAATCAGGATAGCTGCTGGGTGGGCTCCAGAAGCCTGGTGGGGGTGGCGGGGGTCGCTAGCTCCCTGCTCGGGCCCTCTATGCCCTCCTGCCCCAGTTCCTCCCGTGGGTATTGTCACGGAGCATCACAGGCCTGAGACCTTCATTGAGCCCAAATTTCTGGAAATCCCCCTGCGGGGAGCCAGCCACTCCCTGGGCCCCCTGAATAGAAAGAGGAGGGCCCTTGTTCAGCTCACAAGGGGAGATCAGAGCACGTGATTTGCCTGTAAGCTGAGCTAGGCGTCAGTCAAGCCTCTAGAAGCCCAGGCAGCAACAGGGGGCTCAGTCTTGCTCAAGAAAAAGCTTCTGATTATCCCAGGTCAGGCCGTACCCAATTCTGGCCTCGACCTGCAGCCACACACGAGTCAATGTGTCTAAGGAAAGCAGCGAAGGAGAAGGCTGGGCCTATGCCCCTCCTCTCGCCTTTACCGCTTCCGAGATCTTCCTTCAGCCCCGGGTGTGATTCTGGAGCAAAGCGGGGAGATGGAGGAGCGGCAGGTGTCCAGGGGGCAAATGCCTGGGATTTCCTGAGGGGAAGGAGCTGAGCCTCCTGGGGACTCACCGACCTGCTTCTACAGGTCACCCAGCAGCCAGGGTGGGGAGAAACGAGACACATGGGAGTAGGAAACTGTAGCCCCAACATTGGGGAATGGGCCTGGGGCCCCTCGCTCCGCCCAGCTCGGTGCAAGGAGCTGTATCTTCCTGGTCCTGATTCCACAGGGCTCTCTCAACACCAGTCCGGGGGTCAGGCGGCTGCCAGCCCCTCGCTCACGGGCATGTTGATATGGGCACTCAGCAGGGGAGCGCTCTGGCCTTCTCGAAGCACCAGCACCTACAGAGCAAGTGCCCGTGGCAGGAGGGGCAGGCCCCTTGTCCTCCCTGCTCCCTGCAAACCCAAGCCTGGCCTGGTCTGCACTGGCCCCTGTCACAGGCGACTAGGGCTCTGTCGAAGGGGACTGGGAGGCTGCAGATAGCCACCCTGACCCGGCCGCCACCCGGGGGCCTTGTCCACCTCGGTCTCACTGGCCACTTACCTTGATGATGTCTGAGATGCCCTTGTCACTGAGACTCTCCACAAAGGTCTCCAGCGGGTAGCTGAGTCCTGGCACCAGCAAGGGGACCTGAGTTTGGCGACACAGAGGGAAGGAGATCAGCCCTCGTGCGTGGACAGTGTTTGCCAGATTCCAGGGCGCTCTCACGCCTGCTACAGAAGCTGCGTTCGCTGTAGCCTGAATCTGGGGGGCAGCACGGGCAGGGCAGGGCAAGCCCCATTCACGGGGCATGGGGTTCAGGGAGGGGAGGAGATGCTCCAGGACCACATGGATGTCCAGGATTAAACCCAGACCTCTTGACTCTCAACCAAGTCCCACAGTCTTTCTTGGGTTCTGGTCCTCCCAACTTAGGGTCCAATCTGGACCCGGCGGGAAAGCAGGCCCCTCACTGTGGAAAAAGGTCTCCTTGGGGCAGAAAGAAGCTCCCATTCCCACTGCAGGTGTGGCTGCAGGGCAGGACGGGCTCAGGGATCCCAGCACCAACAGGTTTCCGAGAGAAGCACAGCTGGGAGCCCGAGTCTAGCTGTTCTCTCAGAACCTTCTGTGTGGCTCCCCGAAACCTCTCTCAGGTGGGAAGAAAAGCAGCAGGGCATGTCTTGGGCATTCCCCCCAGAGGCCCCTGCCTTGCCCCAGCCTGGTCTGCGGCTGCAGCGCCCGGGCAGCTCCCTCACCACCGATCTGTTTGGGTCTGCGGCACCTCCCCAGGCCCCAGCCCGGTCTTTCTCACTCCGTGTCTCAGTGAGGCCCGGTACCTTGAAGAAGGCCCGGGGCAGAGCATAGAGCACCTCGTTGTACAGGAAGCAGACCAGCAGCCCCAGGATGGGCCGGGCTGCTGACGTGTTCTGCAGGTGAAGTGTGAGCTTGAAGGTGGGGCCCAGGCCCTGAACCTGTGGAGAAGGTGGAGTGGGCGGAGAAAGCCCTTAGAACCGGCAGCCCTGGGCGCTGGATCCCACGTGCCCTGCGCTCCGGCTTTCTCACCAGTGTCCTCGAGTCACCTTTTCCCACCTGCTCTGACGCACGGTCCTGCCCTTCATCCGGGGCCCCTCGGAAGCCCAGGAGGCCAGCTCCTCTTTGTACGGGGACCAGCAAAGGCCCGGGGAGGGGAAAGGGCTTGGTGCAGGCCACTCAGTTGTCAGAGGCAGAGCTGGCCTGGGGACGGAAGCCCCAGCTCCCACCTGTGGCCTCACCACCGTCCCTGCCCGTCTTCCCAGGCTGTCCCCACTGCCTGCTCTCGTCCTATGGTGGCCACAATGACTTCTTTTTCCTCCCTCTTAGCCTCAGTTGCTCTGCAGCCTGTTTTCCCCCTCCCCCCCACTTCCTTTAGGGAGAGAGAAATCGGAAACCCGGTTGGGTCAGGCAGCACACCTCCGGGACCCACTGAGCCCTGGCCAGAGCCCAGATGACCTCGCGGTCACTTGTGTCCGAGTGCAGGGCTCCTCCTCCTGTGCCTGGGCCAGTCTCAGGACTTCCCCTTCCGGCACCAGTCAGTCCCGACACCTCAGGCTGCCCGCGGGTACTCGAATAAACCGCTTTGTTCCTCATCGCCTGGCTGCCAGAGTCCCTCCAGTGCCGGGAAGAAATGTCCCTTAGCTGCCATTAATGTCCCTTAGCAAGCCACTACTTGCGAAGCCTGGCCCAAATCTAGGGGCTTGTGTGAGGCACAGCATGGGCCAAAGGAACTGGGGAGTCTGGCCCACTCTGCAGCCCACTGAGGAAGAGGCAGCACGGAAGAGGGGAGAGAGGGCGCCCGCTTGAAGAAAGATCGAGACTTGGTCTCTGGGCCTTCGGGGCTGAGACGCAGGCACAAGGCCTCGTGGGCTCTGAATTGGCTCTGGGGCTGAAGGGTTCCTACTCACCCTTGACCTCTGTCCCTCCAGCCCTGAGGTGGCCTGACCACCCCCCCCACCGGGGTGTTCACTCACCACAGCGTGCAGCTTGAGGGGCTCCCGGGCCGTCACGGACACCGGGTTCAGGCTGGACTCGAGGGCCTGCACGTAGGCACGGGCGGCCCGGAGGCGCAGCAGGTAGAGGTCGGTCTGGAAGGCCCGGTGCATGGCTGAGGACAGGGACACAAAGGGCTGGTGCCAGAGGTCAGGAGGGTAGGAGGGGGCAGGGGTGGGGGAGAGGGGTCTCCCGCGTGGGCGGCCGCTCAGACACGCGAAGGGAAGGCCGGCTCTGCGCGCCAGGGAACGGGGGAAAGGGAGGACGGAGGTGACATGGCCTGGGCTCCCGGTGACACAGGGCGCTGTGGGCCACACGCGGCTCCCTCCTTCCTGACTTCCGACCACCGCGCTGCCCTCACGCACAATCCCGGTCTCCCGGACCGCGCCTGCGATTCTGCCCGAAGGGCTGGTGTCCTCTCGAGTCTTGCCCTCCATCCGCCTCCTCTGAGCAACCCTGACGTCCCACCAACACCTCACCCTCAGCACTGTGCAAACCCACCTCGTCTCCCCCCACCCACCAAGTCACCCAGGTCCTGCCCTCGAGGCTCGTCATTTGCCAAGGCTGGAGGCCTCTCCCTCAAAGCCGGCCCCGGAGTCCGCGCTCCCTCTGTGCCCGCTGGGAATCTTCCAGACTTCGCCTGCTCGTTTCCCAGGCTGATTCTGCTCCTTTCCTTGTGTGCAGGGCCTTCTGCCGCTCAGAAGTTCTCTGTCTTTACGGTAGCCCACCATTAATCTTTCCTTTCTCCTCTGGTGCTTTTATAATTTATTTTAGTTTACCCAGAATCAATGTGTTTGGTTTGAAGTAGAGTTCTGTTTGGTTTTTCTAGAACCAAATTGTCCTAATCATGCTTTTTGGACAGTCTATCCTCTCCCCACTACTCTAAAACAACACCTTTAACATATATGGACCTTCCACTTGGAGGAGGGTCCGTTTTTGGACTTTCTAGATGTGGCCCGGATCGGCGACAGTTCCCGTAGTCCCACCACTGCTGCCGATTCCTACAGCCTCACAGATCATTCTCCTGACGGCCAGGTCCCCTCATTCTTTAACTCCCCTCTCCCCCTGCCAATTCTTAGATTTACTCTTAAAATCAACTGGTCAGGGGTGCCTGGGTGGCTCAGAGGTTAAGCCTCAGCCTTCAGCTCAGGTCATGATCACAGGATCGAGCCCCGCATCGGACTCTCTGCTCGGCAAGGAGCCTACTTCCCTGTCTCTCTCTATGCCTGCCTCTCTGCCTACTTGTGATCTCTTTCTGTCAAATAAATAATAAAAATAAAATTAAAAAAAAAATTAACTGGTCAAGTCCTCAGAGTAAACCCTATTGGGATTTGCCCTGTAACATCGCTATGTTCCTAGATTAATTTTAGAAGCTATTAATCAACAGCTTTAGGCATCAGGTCCTGCTACCCTGAGCCTTGCGAAGTCTCATCATTGAAATATTCTGGTAGTCTTTTATGTCCTGGAGAGTTTTGTAACTTTCTTTCTTAGACTGCCATTTTCTTGTTAAGTTTATTTCTATGGGTTTTGTTGCTATTGTGAATGGAAACTCTGCATTATATTTTCTGAATGGTTACTGTTGGTATAGACCAAATTACTGATTTTTTGGTATATT